>NC_088170.1:9304642-9607857 GCF_028769735.1 Zonotrichia leucophrys gambelii | reverse complement strand
CAATTGTGCTGTCCCTCAAGCATTCCACAAAATAAGACTGAGTTTGTTCTTACTACTCTACAATAATGACATTTTCTTATTGGAGTGTTGAAAGCAAGTATTTGGGAAAAATCTCATAGTCTACACAGGGCACTGCAAATGGCTGCTGACCTTTTATTTGAGTCCTCATTGCTAAATGCACACTGTCAGATGCTAGATTGTCACTGCTATAGCCCAGAACACCATGAACAACCTTTTCTAAGCACGTTTTTCCAAGTTTTTTAAACACACAGTTGCACTGCAGCCCTACTGGGAGTCACAAATTACTTACTCAAGAAGATCTGGATTCAGCCCCTCGGAAATCATTTTGTTTCTTATTGCCATTACAGGAACACCCTGTGTAGCAGGAGGAAGAATAATATAAAACTACTGGACACAAACAGGTGAGATAAATAACACAGGTACTTTTAAACCACACTTTCATATAAATGTATGCATGTCACTTGTCAAACAACAGCATGGAATGTTCATCTCAGTTCCCATCATAATGAACCTAGAAGCAAGAAATGATTGAGATTAAAAGCCTGTTTAAACCATCTTATATTTATGGCAAAACATCTAGAGCAAGTTGCAGGGAGAGAAAAATTAAGACTGGATAGATATACTTTCAATTTATGCACACAAAATTATGAAGCTGACATTATCTGAATGGGTAAGAACGTGGAGAAAGCACAAAGTAGCACAAAGACAGCAGAGAAATTGTGCTAGGAAAGACTTGGGCATGCTGAAGGTATATCCAAGAGAGAGGAGAAAACCAGGGAAGTGCATCTGCTACCCCTCCAGAAGGATCTTGTAAGGCAGTGCTAAAAGCTGGAGAAGTCTAAAAAGCATGGAGAAAAAGGCAAACAGGACATGAGAACAGAAGCACAATTTAAAAGTGAATTCTCTGAATACTGCTTGAGCAGTCAGGCCTGAATCTTCTGCGACTTGTGGACAGATTTCAGCCAAATATGTACATGTTAAAAAAAATTCCCTCCAATCACTACAAGTCCTTCCACAGCTTCTGCACTTTATTTTATTCATCAACACCTAAACATCCTCTTATCTTGGATCACATATCCAAGACCCACGTCCTCTCAGGAGAACCATTCCAACAAACTGCTCCTATGTTTCCACTATAGCTGCTCAAAGGCAACTTGTTGCTTTGCCATCTCCTGTTGGAAACCATCAGAAAGACCATCTGGATCACTCCATGCCAATATAGGATATGGGAAAAAAACCCAAACCAAACGAGGATACAATTTCTGATTCAAAAGGAACAAAGTTACTGGTGGTCTAAGAAATTCTAAATCAAAAGTGGGGCAGGGCTAGTGTCTTTTGTCCAAAAGCAAGTAAAATAGTGCTACAATAAAGGGCAGGCATGACTAATGTTCCAGAGAAAGATGTGATTCTAGTGACAGCTCCAAGGTAAGAACCACAATTAAGGATTGTGCATGAGCACTGTGGAACAGCACACACACAGGTACATAGCTGTAGCAATTTATCAGAAATGATGTCAAAAAGGTCATTCCAGCAGCTGCAATGTAATACCTTGAAATAAAAGAATATCTCATTACTTCACAACTAATGTGCATTACACAGGTGAATATTTTGAATATTTATTTGAGTATTTCATGACGGTTTAAAAATTGAGTTATTCTAGTATAGATCTGGACACCAGGGATTGTGTGTCTACACACCATCTTGTACTAATGCACTAACTTTTCCCCTGCTTCACTGCTCTTAGGGTACTTTTCCCCACCTCAGAAGTCACTGATGAGTTGTTTATCCATCAATTCAAACTACGTGAAAACAGAATTGAGTCAGATCAGGCAAGGCAGAATTCATATTTGATTTCAATCAAAGGGAATTTGGTATAGGACTTCTAAGAATGGGTTGTTTTTATGTTCACACTTGGTGTGCATTAAAATCTGTGAGAAAAAAATCCTCTCAGTACCCTCATATATCACAGATCCACAAAACTAATCTGAAGTTTAATCAAAATGCTCTTTTAGACTTCTTACCTGAAGGAAAACAATTAAGACTGTATCTTTATCTATTTATAATACAATCAGGGAAATACAATTACTTTACCTTTCATGCTTCCTAAATTTTAATCTGCAAATATGCTACTGCTTTTGTGTGATTTCTTGGAATATTGTTGTAAATTTTAAAAAGAAAGAATTTAGTATCCTCAATTGCACTCCACCAAATGAGTTTGTCACAATTTCATGGAAGAGCTACTTTTAGTTTAGAATGGTGCTCTTTTATACAACAAACATTGTGAGTAATAAATAATTTATCAGTTCAAACAAATCTTCACCTAGAAACTTAATTTGGGCAAATAAATGACACTAACTGAAATACTTGACCGGACAAGGAGACAAGTTTGGCAAATACAAAAACACACATTAATTTGTAGTATGTTAGTTTGACTTTCCTACCACACTGTTTACAACTGGCAGAAGAGTCACCAGGAACTGCCAGTACACAGGAGAAATGTGGAAAGTGAGATCTCACTCCTCTAGCAGTCATAAAAAAAAATAAAAATTCAAAGTAATTAGACCATCCAGCACTTTCAAATCCACTTTGAAGTCTGGCATTAAATCAATACAGTAACATAGTGTTCTACTCTCTGCTACTATCCCACTGCTACGTTTTCCAAATGGTTTGTAATGAGCTACCCATAAAGTTCCAATTTGTGATTCAAGTGAAAAATAAGGTTTGGAACACCATTCAAGGGATGAAGCAGACCAATTGTAATAATTTCTCTGAAGACTGAGTGAAACCATGAAGTTAGTTTTCACATAAGCAACATTTTATTAATACTATGACACAGTCATACTTTCCAGAATTATAGTATGTATTTTAGAGGAAAATTTTCCCTGACAAATTGAAAATAAATTGAAATAAACTCTTTGTTTCCAATCTCATTTTTAAGTTTGTGGATGCGAAACGACCTCTTAAAAATATCACAAACAGTCTCCCATTCAACTTCTCATTTCTTCATTAGATTTCACACTTGTTAATATTGAGATTATAATAATTTATTTCCTATTTATCTGTAGCACAGACCACAGATAAAGATGTAAACAAAACCTGCATCATGAATAACAGGAAACTGGAGTGGAACCAGATAATGAAGTAATCCTTGTATCTCTATTTTGGTCCTTACAGAGATATCAAGTACTCCTGTTCTGGACTATACTTGCAAAGCTGTATTTAGTACCCTCCAGTAAAATCAGGCTGCAATCAGTCTGTATGCAGGGAATGACTCCAATTTGCCAGGACAACTCCACTTTCAGTGGCATCTTCTGTGCCTCCGGCTAATATCACTTTGCCTTTACACATTTCACACTTCACTTCACAAGTCTACCAGCAGAATTTTGTAGAAAGATCTTGCCAGAAGCTGTCTGAGGGAATATATTACATTAATTCAGTTATTAGAGAAGATGTGCTAGAATATTATGATATTAACCTACCTTAAAGATTACTGTTGCAATGTATGTTTTCAGACATTTAAGGTTCACTTACAGCTGTGTGGTGCATTCCACCAAAAAATAACATGCTAGCCAAAGAATGACATGAGAACTGACTTACCACTTGCACCATTTTGAGGTATCTGGCATATCTTGGATCCTTGGCCACAGTTGTGACATTTTCTGTTACCACCTCTGTTTTCTGCAACCCTTCTTCTTGTGTATTGTTCTGCTGAATGTGAAGAACAAACCCTTTAATGGTTAGGTGCACACACCACAGCCACGGAGAGATTCCAAACAATAAAACTGGGTATTTCAGGGTAAAGAGCAACTCTTCCTCATCAAGATTATTCTGAAATTCTTCAACTCTTCCTCATCAAGATTATTCTGATCTACACTCACAAAATTAGAGGTTTCCTAGATGTAAGAAATCACAAATCCAGCTCTTTTGCTGTTCACTGTTACAAGAGTGTCTTTCTACTTTTAGATACAATTTAAAGTTATTGAACAACACATAAAAAACCAGAAAGACCCTAATAACCCTGTTAAGTTGCATTTAATAAATATCACAGTATTAAATGCAAATGGTCTTTTAATAAAAAATATTTATAAGTATATCAATAAATCTCCCCCTGTAGTCCAATGCCTTTTTTCCTCAAAGTATTTGATTCCCTGACAAAGGTTTCATACATATCATGTAACTTCTAAACTGTACTTTTGAGTATAAATCATTACTCAAAGGACAATATAACGAAATCAAAGATTCCTTGAAAGTATTTAATTTAAATTAAATGAAAGATGACGAGAAGTTCCAGTAGTTTTAAAAGAACACAGAAAACTGTAATTTTTCTACAAAACTAACCACCTGAAAGTGTGAAATATATGAACTTTATATACTTAAATATACTTTATATACTTCCATATCTGAGAGGAGGAACATTTTAAGGAAAATGAACTCATGGTGAGTCATTCTCCAATGTGGCTGGAACATGCAATGCTGTCCAGAGTCTCCCCTGCTGTAAATCAGAGTTACAATCTTTGACAGGCAGGCAAAAGCAGCAGCGTGCTCCAGCTACTGCTTTTCCACAGCAACTTCCACCAAATAAGAGAATGAGCAGAGATCAGAATTGAGGATTCCATGAGAAGAAACTGTAAGGGGAAACCAGGAGAAGAACTCCATCTACAAAAGGGGCTGAAAGCCTGACTTAGTTAAGTGGTGATCATGGGATTCAAATGTCTGGGTTAAAAAATCAACAAACCACACACATTAAATTCCCCAAAATGACAAGAAGTTAGTTGCAGGGGTAGTATTTTAATGCTGATTGCTAGTAATAAGCTGGCATTTACTGTAAGTGGAGGATAATATACAGAAAACCTTCAATGTAATAAACTCTTTAGAATTAAGCATGCTAGAAATTCCAATTTGAGCTAAAAGCTCACATTCTGAAGAAAGGAGAAAAGAGTTGCAATGATGTGATTTGAACTGGTATTTTCATTCATGACCGTCCCAGCACCCTGATGCAATTCCTGTTCATAATTTAGTGTGATTAAAGAAAAGGAAGGAGAAATTTAGCACTAGATTTGAGTTAGTTCTAATTATTTAAGTCACACAGTTAATAAAGGGTATTGCCTTTTTTGTTTTAAGTCACTTTTTAAAACAGTGCCAATAGAGAAAAGCCTACTCTTAGACTTTTACAGCTGATCGCTCACTTCCAATAGAATTGCTCCTTCTATCTACTGCAAATGACATTTAAAACTTGACCTGGAGAGCTCTGTTCCTCCAAGGTATGAGTTATGCCTCATTACTTACTCCAGGCTGAGGTGATCCAGCTGTCTGCGGATCTGCAGCAGCCTGTGCCACAGGACCATTTGTAACACTGTTCACATTTGCACTGGACACTTCAAATTTGACATCTTCTAGGCCAGGAATTGAGGATAACTGAATGCAAAAAACATCATCAAATAACCAATGAGCACTTCATAAGACTACATGTACAAAATCTGCAGCACCCTGCTTACCACTTACTATCCAGGTAGGTTTTACGTTAGTAAAATTGTAACTTTCTGCCCTTTGTTTTGGTATTTTGACTGGGGGGAAAAATCTTTCTATCCAGCTGCCTTCTACAATAAAAACTTTCACTGTTAACACAGGGCTGCAGAGCAGGAAAGGCTTCCACACCTTCCCAGCATTTTGCTACTGCATTTATCAACCACATGAGAGCCATGCAATCTCTGCTACTTCTCCTACAGTGAAAGAAATCATGGCAAGAACAGCTCTATCACCTAACAGATGGGAGACTGGTTACAAATTTTTTGGATTTTCTACATCTTTCACTTTTTTAAAGGAAATGATGTGAAAGGATATTAAACACACCACAAATCTATTTGAAGGAAATTCTGTTTAACATGATTATGAAGAATTCTGCAAAAATTCGTCATCAATGCAGATCATTCCTAAACATTTTGAAATAAATAAGAGTTAGTAAGCTCTGTTTGTATTATTACACTATTTTTTTCCCCACAAAGATCTTAATGAATGCTTTCAAAATATTCCCCCCCTTGCTCCCAGAAAAGCCAGCTGAAATTGCCTCCACCATTATTGAAAGAAGAACTTGCTAAAATTTTATGGTGGGTGATTGATTGACTTTGGGATCTTGTTGGGGTTTTTTTTTCCTAGTAAATGATATACTGTATTTTCTATCTAAGACCACAGATTGTATCTTTTTGTCGTTTCAGCTAAAGAAGATAAACTAATTTACATTAGCTTAGATCCAGTTCAGGTCACATTTCAATATCAAAAGGATTTCCAAGGCTTCTCCCTAGTTACTTATATCAGCTGAAGTCCTTAGAGTCCAGTAACATACAAAGATACTTTTGTTTTACAAAGGGGGAAAGAATTTCCTTATTACCGTTTGTATGGCAAAAAAGTGTTCCTTTCCTGTTACACATGCTTAACAAACTCAAATTTTCCACTAGGTATTGTTGTTTCCTTTCTTCTGTATGAACTACCTATTCAAATGTTACACAGTATAAGTAGTAAGACATTAACTAGGGAAGAGAGTTAAAGAATTTTTGGTATCAGGATTTGATATCAAGATTTTGACATCAGACTCCTTCAAATCATTATGAAAACTTATTTGCTCAATTCAGACTCTAGAAAGGAAGCTATTTCACATAATCTGGGAGGCTGTCACTCTTAGAAGATGAAGTCTCTATCCATACAAACCTTTGCATCCAGAATATTGAGCGTGGTTTCAATTTGTTGGATACGGAGAGACAGTGCTGACAATTTCTACAACAGAAAACAATTAGGATGTGAAAACACTCTCCTGTGCACTTGGACATATAAAAGAGTTTGCAGCTAGTTTAAAAAAATCACTTTTTTTTAGCTTCTCCCTGCTGAAGGCAGAGTGCAGTGTAAATGAGATTATCACATTATGAAATGAATGAAGCAATGACAACCCTTTGTAGAACAGTAGCTACAGCGGTACAAATTTTAAATAATTTTACTCTGCAGTTGGTTTTCCCCTATAATGACAGAAATGAAGACAGACTATTTACAAAAGAAAGCCAAAGTAAATAGGGTATTACTTTGGGCAACTGGAGAATAATGGTAGACACATTGTACTCTCCCAGTTACTGAAAGATCTTTCTTCAAAGCTTTTTCCAAATGTGGAAGATGAAAAGAGATGATGTGTGTGTATGTAACTGCCCAAATACAAAGAGAAAATCTGATAATTAATACAGCAGGTGATTCAATAGTCCTATACAGTCAAAATCCACAATCAATCAGAACTAACCTGACACTTTATATGCTCCAGGTGCACCTCAATCAAATTTTGAGTTTTTTTTTTTTAAATACAACTTAAGTTTTTCTAAATTACTCCATAAGAACTGCCAGTCTTTTAACTAATCACTACCATACTCCACCAGACCTGTCCAAGTGAAGTTGGCTAGAGTGCTGGCTGGCAGATACGTACCATTCTGACAGCTTTCTGGCACCTTGGCAAGATTCTGCCTGGCTCTGAAGCAGAACTTTAACACCCTAAGAAAATGGCAGTTCTGCCAATATGCTAGAAAAAGCAGGAGACTGACAGGAGTTAGTCTTTTTGGATAGAGCACTGACTTGTTTACAGATGGTCCTTTGTTCACGAAGAGGAGTCAGCTCCTATTGGAAGGAACTATGTGTTCTACATTTAACTGGATAAGGGGGAGGAAAGATGTACAAAAGACAATTATGCAATTTTATGGGTCTATTTGACTAGACAAGAGCCAGGAAATTTAGAGTTAAGGATGGTGTCAGCTCTGATTTTGAGTTTCTTGGCTTCTGTTGACTTACACTGCGACCTTTCACATTAAAAACACTTCTGTACTTCATGAATACGAAAAACTTCTCAAGGAGTATATAAAGCAACTACTTGAGTCTCTTGAGTAACAGCACATTTTGGTTAACTAATAACTGTTTTATTAGGCAGACTTCACAGTGCTGCTGTGTGCTCAAGGTGGCTTTAAATATACGTGTTCTGATTTCCAGAGGGCCCGTGGAAGAGGGAATTCTGGTATCAGTTGACAACTGACTCTTGGACAACTGACAACAGCATCATCAGGCGGTCACACTGTCCCACCTATCAAGTTACAAGAAGTTCAAAAACCTAGGAAAAATGACTTTTTTTCCTCTAAAGCTCCATATATTCTTGTAATATCCAAATCTTATACTTGTCACGCGTCTGGCTCTAAACTCCACCAACAAATAACAGAATTTCTCAGATTACATGGCTTAGGCTAATTGGATTTGACTGCTGCTCTGGCTCAGCTGGCTAGAGCTGTATGGCATTCTTTTTTGAATAAACTAATGAAAAAGTACAAAAAACCTCTAAAGACAAAAAGGTTACCCTCAAAGCCATGTTAGAAAACACCCTTTTTACAAGGAGGACTCTTGTCCTGTTCAGTGGACAATTCTGATCTTCTTGGTCTGGTGTATTTCCATTGACTCTAAAGTCACATAAACTTACTAATCCCAAATATTTTTATTTTTCTCTCTTTTTGCAGGAAACTGAAGTTAAAGACTTCATGTTCTATACTAATCACTTGCCAAAAATGTCCTTTTTCCAACAAAAAAACTATTTGCATTCAGTAATTTGCATTTGCTTAGCGTACAACTCTCTTAAATTAAAGGTGATAAAATCTGAAAGTAAGTCTTGATGGACCACAAAAACATGGCATCCTTCTTTCATAACAACATCAGAGCCAGAGATGAAGCTGCTCAGAATAAATTCCCTGTATCAAGAAGTTCAAAGACTGTTAGAAATGCAAAAGTTTAAGAAAACAGGAGAGTGTGGCACAACAGGAGTTCATGTGGGTCCCTTGGGGAAAAATTCTGTCTTGAGCACTTACTAAAGAGAAACCTTCAACAGAAAGCAGACTACATTTTTGGTTTAGGCTACCAGTATTACTGCATCAAAAACGTTTAAATGAATGGTTCCCATTTTTTGAATTTCTTTTAATTGTATCAAGGGCCAGCTGGGAAAATAATAAACATACCTCTTCACAAACAGTAGAAAAGCGGTTGAGAAACTGCACTGTGTGAACCACAAACTGGTTTAGAAATGCTACAGTTCTTTTCTGCTGAATAGCAGGAACCTGCATTAAAAAAGGTAAGGAAATTAGGTTACACATCAATATCAAGTTTCACATTTGAATTGAAGTATCTGTTCAAATGCAGATTTTTTAGAAGAAATGATTTGGAAATCTGTCTTAAGTGTGCCTGCTATGAATGCATACATACACACACCATTTTCTAATACACATATGCATTCATACAAAACCTTTGCCACTAAAAGCCTACTAGCATGACAGCTGAGAATTTACAGGACACATAGAAAAGGCAACAAGACCCAAGAAATGAAGGATTGTTATCTTAAAGAAAACACCTCCAGATGAAATTGTGAATATTCCTGAAAATCAGAAGGAAAAACAAACTTGGCCAGCCATACTAATACTCATTTACAACTAATGCCATGATGAAAACTGAAGTGTAGTAATGTTTCTGTCTGAGTATTTGAACACCCAGACTATCCTAAAATGACCAAAAGTTATCCTCCAAATCAGTTTTGATGCTCACATCCTTTCCAGACTAAAATGTAGAATGTTATGTTTGCCAAAAAGAATAGTAGTCATATTGTAACACAGAGTTGGGATTTTTATTTAAACCATTACAGAAGACTGGATTCAGGAATTTGCACACAAAAGTTTATGTATAAAATTTTAGTTTATGTATAAAAATTTAGTGCCAATGTTAATAACCTTGGACAACTGGTTTAAGTTTTAACATTCCCAATGGAAATCAGCCTATGAAATTGTCATTGATTTATATGGAAGATTTACAAGGAATATTATTGGCAGCCAAGATTCTGCTGCACTTTTTTGGTGAATAGAGCGACCCTCTGGTCTTCACCTCTTCTTTAGCCGCTGATTTATCGGTGCATTCAATACACAATCCACTATGGCCATCTTAAAATATCCTGACTTTTTGTGAGACTTTTGTTGCCACTATCTCGAGCCTTCATCCTGTGCACTGTACAACAGCATCTGCTGAAGTTCAGTTCTGTGGTTCCAAAATTTGCCAAGCAGAAATTTGCATTTGCTTATGACTTCAGCAGAAATCTGTGGGGTGGCACAGAGCACGGAAGACTCACTGGGTGAACTCGAACTGTCCTGTCTTTGCGCTGCCTTTTGAGGAAACTAAGTTTAAAAAGAAAGTTTCTGCAACATTTAAAGAAATGAACACACAGCTTTGCACAGGATTTGCCTCGCAGATCGATGTCTGAGACGGCTTAGTCTTTAAATACGAAGTTATCGCAGAACTTGCAGGAGAACAGCTGGAGACAGAGGTAAGGACCAGAGGCCGCTCGTTCCCGGTGCGAGGGCGGCAGCGTCCCCGCACGGGGAGCTCCCCTCGCCCGCTGCCACCGGGCCAGGCCGGGCCGGGCCGGGGGGACGCGGGGCTCGCCCAGCACCAGGGCCAGCGCAGCCGGGCAGCAGCAGCGGCAGCCGCGGAGCGCCGGGCGAGCGCAGCCCGTACCTTGGTGAGGTCAATGCCGGAGCCCACGATGGGCAGCCCGTCCTCGTCCATGGTGCTGGGCCGAGCCGGGCCGGGCCGGGTGCGGCCCCGCTCCACAGCTCGGCCGCGCTCCGCAGCCTCGGCCCGGAAACAAACGCCGAGCGCCGCGGGGCGGGGCGCGCCCGCTGCCCGCGCTTCCTCCTGGGAAACGCAGTCCCGGAACGGAGCCCTGTGCCCCGGGATAAACCCCGGCGATAAACTCCGAGCTCCTGGGCTGCCTTCTTTGGCACCCGCTTTTTTGCATTTTTTTTTTTGCATTTTGCGATGCAAGTGTTGCCAGCCGCTGAGGGGCCCGGCCATGCCCCTCACTGCCCCACACTGATACCCAGCCCTCCACAGGCCTCAGGAAAGGGCCCTGCATGGTGGTGTTTGGGAAGTGTCGTCCTCTGCAGTAAAATGTCAAGGAAATAATGAGAAAAGCCAGTGAAGGAACTGTTCCTGTGCTCACACGCATAATTTGGGTGCGGAAGTGCCACACTTTGGATGTGGGGAGTCAAAATTAGGAGCGCTGAATGCCTCTGGGTTCTTCCGAAATAGACAAATTTGGGGTGATCTGGAGTCCTTGTTTACATCAGTAAATCCAAAGAGACTGTAGTGGATTTCCATATTAGTGGAAATTCTTCATGGTTACATCTAAATACTGCTGCATTTAATGAACCCTCCTAAATTCAGGCCAGTTAAGAAACCGTCTCAGTCTGAGGATGTCAGGTGGAAACTTCTTTTGTGATGAGATGAATAAAGACTCACTAATTACTGCAAAACTTTGAAGACTAGATCCTAAATGTAATATACTAATTTTGGTTTAAAATTTACCAAAATTCTCATTTTACTTCCAAATCATCAGTTTGCCAAAACATTCTACAAATCCATATACAGAATCAATGGTAGCTTACTCCAGTTACCATAAAATTGTCAATTATTAACTGAAACAGCTTTTTTGGCTTTATTACTTTCACAATGTATTTATGACTAACCTGCTGTCATATGCATATCATTATTACATTATTACAAGATAGTATAGCAAAGTTTTTCTTGTCCATGCTAATTGAATTATTGAACATCTTCTGATTCATACTCAGCTTTGGAGCACTGATGTTGTTGGCTCAATTTCTCACCTCTCCGAAAGGATGCACTGCAGACTAGCCTACAAAATTCAGTGGGTTTAGCTTTCAATCCATAGCTTACAGGAATTGTTCAAATTTGTGTCGGGCAATAGAGCTGTTTATTTAACTAAGAGTTATTTTGCACTAACTTGAGTTATTTGTTTATAATTACCTTAAAATTCCAACTAAATATATTCGAGAAGAATTAATCTTGTTTATCATTAAGTGTCTATAATAAATGTTTTCCAGGCAATGGCACTTAAAATTAATGTAAATGCATAGCCAGATCTTATCTGAATGTCTTGGTCTGGATAAGAAATCTCCCAAGAATATGCTATTTTATGAACTTTCTGGTACTTCCTGCTTTTAATTTGCCCAAAAATACTACATAGAAAAGTGCAACACAGCACTTTTTCCTCCCAGCTGGAGTTAGGAAATGCAGGGTATGAAAAGTGAAAAACAGAGAGGAGGAAGTGATCCAAATTTTCCAAAACCTCTTAAAAAAGTTTAAATTGAACTATCTTTTTAGCTGTAAATATAAATGCCTGAACTTCCAAGGAGAGGATTTATAAAAAATATAAATATAAATTGAGTGATAACATCCAGATTTAGAGTGTGTACAATTTGAAAATGTATTTTTTACCAGCACCCATGCTGGATGATAAATGTCAGACTGAGGAATAAGTGCTGTACAGGATGTGACTGCTGGCAGTTTATACCCTATGCATGTGTACATAATATATTGCCATAAAGGCCCTGTTCTGTAGCTCCACCTTCCAGTGAAGGAAAAGAGATTAAAGAGTGTTTAAGAGTTACCAAAATGAAGTTTGGTTGAACATTAGTATTTTGAAGATGTCAGCTTTCCAGATGCTGAGGCTAGCTTGGAGTGGAAAAGCTGTGTGTATAGAAAACTGATCAGAGCTCTATCTTCATCATTGGTAAAAAATACCTGACTTGTGATTAGGGTACATAGAAAAGTAAAAGCAAAAATATGGGTTTCAAAGCACTGAAACTGATCTGCTCCATATATTGCACAGAATCAGAGCCTCAGATCAACAGCAAAACAAAACTGCACAAGCTGAGAAAAACTGGCAAGTGCTACTGAAGCTTACAATGTTCATATGCATCTTTTGTGCTTATATTCCGTTACAGGTCCCAGGACACCACATTCAGGTTAGAATCACCCCAAAACTCAAATAGCTCTACAACTGAGAGAGACAAGTTAAACAGAAACAAAAAGCTGATCCAAAAAAATTTCCAGACACGGTGTCACCTGATCCTCCACAAGGGGCAATAGTTGTTTTTAATAAGGTGGCCCAATGAACAGCTGAAAAGATCAGTGTGGATTAACATTTGTTTGATTTCCCATGGAGTCTTCTAAATCCATGCTTACAAAGGGTATTCTAGTAAAATTTTCTCTATGAAACCAATATTGCATCAATGATTTTTCTCTATGGTGAATTTAAGCAATGTCCCCTCCAATCTCAATAATCTAAGTGTGCCAGAATTTGTACAATCCTTGCAAACAGTTCAGAAAATTATCAACCCTTCACAGTTAAATAGACTGAGAAATACAAATGTTAGGTATTATGTAGGTTTCTTAAAAAAAAAAAAAAAAGAAAATGGAAACTAAATGATAAATGTTTTTCAGTTCTCTGAAAATGGTTTGTCACGTTTCAGTTTTCCAAGTACTGTGCTGAGGCAACATGAGAGGATTAACTAATTATTTTGTTCTGTACAAAAGAGCATGGAGAACATGCAAAAGACATTAGCTGCTTTCTTATTTATTTATTAATTTAAATATCCATAGTACTTCTTTCCAGTTTAAAATGAAGAGCCTTGAACTTGGCAAGATCATTCCTGGGTAAACAGTTTTAAGTAGTCCTTAAAAACAGAGTATGAAAAGCAAACATCCTGGTTTCTGAATTAACTACAGAACAAAAGAATTTCTGTTCTTTGGTCTCCTGGGTCTTAAGCAATTCTAAACCCAAAAAGTCTGACTCAAGAGTGCACCTGCACATACCCTTGCATATTGCCCTTGTTTGTATGGGTCCTGAGTATAGTGGATATATTCTGCACAGACAGGAGCTGTGTGAAGTTTGCTCTGAGGACAGAAAATCTCACATCTGTTTCAATTCCATTACACACCAGAAGGATAACAGTGCCTCAGGCCAATCCTTCCTCCCAGAGCCACAAAGAGTTTTAGCTACAAGTGAAGTAAACTTCCCCTTAAGGCTGCTATCTGCTCAGACAACAGATACAAGATAAACAGAGCACTGTTACCTTGCAATACCTGCTTATTTTACAGTTTAGGCACACACCAGTCCACTGGAACTTATAAGGAATTTCATATTTGTTTTAGGTAAATTTTGGTGCCAGCTGGAAAGCAAAAGTTCTCAAGGATAAAGGATTATGAGAAATATAATTTGGTCTTAGATTTCAAAAGGTGACTGTAATTTCACTTATTGATGTCCTACTTCTGGTTTTATGTGTCCCACATAAATAGGAACAATCAAATGGATATTTTAAAATCTAACTACAACTAATGAGGAGGGCTACAATGCTGTAAGGAGCTGTTACACTAGTGAAACATCCTGACATCCCTTCACTTGCAAAAGTATGCAAAAAAGATACTTAAGACAGGAGTTGTCTTCTTCTTTTACTTCTGTTCTGGGTCTTGTGTGGGAATGACAGGAAAAATATGTTTCTAGAAAGCAGAATGCCTTTGATTTTCCTGTAAAGACTGGAAGTAAAAGGCTGTAAGCAGAAAAAAAAGCCTCACTATCCTGTTTGACAGGCCTAAAGTAAATCCCTCTGTTGTCTTTAGAGAATAAAACTGCTTCAAATTATCATTCTGATTTTACCATAAGCTTCTTCACTGGTAGTGGTAACTAGTTTATTCAAAAACATCCAGGAACAACATTTTATCACGGTACACTTCTGCTTTTTTTTTTCTTATAAGATAGTCATGGTTGGCAAAGTTAATATAAAGAGGTGTTCTTTCTGCAGGTACTCTGCACAATATCAGGTATTTGAGCTCTATTAACTGAGTGAGATTATCAGAATGACATGCTGGGACACAAAATCTCTTTAAAACTCCTGAAAAAAAATTCACACCAAATGCCATGTTTAAAAAGTACATTTTATTCGAATAGAAATAACCAAGATGTATGATAACCAATTTTTCAAAAGCTCTTGTACTTGCAAGCTAAAAATCAAACAAAAGTGATTTATATCTTGCTTTCTTCCTTCTGTTGTCCAAGTGAAAACCATCACAAAGAGTAAATTTCTTCATTTTACTAGAAAAAAGGCATTATGCTGTCAAGCTTCATGTTGAAGGCAAATGCTTATTTTACATTTCAGTAACCCAGAAGAAAATTTTATGGTCTCCTCCAACTGCACATAATGGAAGAGTTCTGTGCCACGTCAAACCAGATCCTACAGCTGCAGTTCCAGTAAGAATGGGCTGTAAAAAACAAAGAGAGAGATAGAAAAATATCAATTCAACTTTCCTTATTAATGATTGCTAAACTGCAGATACCAAGTTGCATAGACAAATACCACAGATTAAATACTCCTTAACAAATGTAGTTAAAATTCAACAGAAATTCTACTGAAAAATGTGAATCCCTGCTACATAGTTCCAGTAGCTGCTTACTTAAGTAATACAGCAAAATATTCCATAATAACAAATAGTTTCAACTCTTTACATTAGCATAAACATCATTATTATAAAGGCATGATATCAAACTTAGAAACCTTTTAAAATGAAATTACTTCTGTTATTTCAATGCATTCATAACCAGTATGTTTGGAAGTAATATTTTTACTGTAAGCATTGCAAATATATACTGACTCCAGCAAAACCAAAATATTTCCTATGCTTTGCATTTTCATTAATGATTTAAAATATAATTATAAAATTATATATAAAAATATACCACTAGGTGTTTTTAGCCTCCTAAGAACTAGAAATATTGCCAGATTAATTAAATATCAGGTTAAAGGTGTTTTTCTTCCCCTCAGAACAGATATGGCAAATCAAGCTAAAACATCTAGATCAAGCAGCTTCTAAACTAGGAGTTTAAGTATGCACCAATTTTTTTTTCCTTAGCATGAATGCCACAAACCAAAATAAAACAAAATGGGTACACCAAGCAGCAGTTCTGAATGGTTTGGGCTAGTTTTTAATTGTAGCTTTTAAGTAAAATGAGTCTGATCTGAGGAGAACAGATGCAACTCCAGTCAAAAATTTACCTGGGGGTGTCCTAAATGATGAACCAGCAATTGAGTAGTTGTCTTTCCTGGATATCCAGTGGTTGCAAACAGATTTTCATTCACTCGGGACCACCTATGAATAAAATGAATTACACCTATGAATAAAATGTATGTTCTTTCCAAATACCCCTGTCATAGCAGCAGAAGTGCACACAAAGTGGACTTCACTCCCTTGAGACTAACTGTGAAGATGTCATGTACTCTACTAACAGCAGAGTAGCAGATTCAGTGAATTAGCTTGTATATTATTCCCTACCCACTGCCCCACATGCACAGTGTTTAAAAACAAACAAAAAAAAAAGTATCACATGAATGCTACACATATATACTAAATGTGAGTCATTCACAAATTTCACTAAGTTTATACACCCAGTCCCCTAAAAATTACTTAAGTGAGATCCAACCAGGTTGCTAAACTCACAACTGTTTGCACAGATATAGACTTAAATAAATAAACCCCATAAAATCAAGACAACTTTTATACCTGAATAATCTGGCTCGGTCAACATGGACAGGTCTCTTATCCTGTGGATAACTAAAAGAGACATTCAGAGTAAAAAACTGTTCTGCAAACAACTACAGCTCATACTGTAAGTAGTAAAAGTACAGTGAAATACACATTGTTTACTCTCTGTGAAGCAGCTGAGGGAAAACCAGAGCATCCCTGCAGCTTTGATCTCAATTTGGAGTAGGAAAACTGAAGTAGTTGCCCAGTTCATTATGGATCAATAGTTATCTACTGATGACTTGGAATGAAATTTTAACAAACACATACAAGTGAGAGGCAAACAGTAGTGAGATACTATCTCGAATGGACAAAAAGACAATGTTACATTTTTAACATAAAATATTGATAAAAATGAAACAAATAAAAGGAGTGGTTTGTATCAATATCATAATTCCTGATAATCGTTTATTTATTTAGCTTATGCATTGGGCCTGCAAAGATGAGTAAGGGGCTGGAGCATCTCTAACAAGGAAAGGCTGGAGAAGCTGAGCCTGTTCAGCCTCGAGAAGAGATGATTGAGAGGGGACCTCATCAATGTCCATCAGTATCTGGAGAGGGTGTCAAGGGGATGGAGCCAGGCTCTGCTCTGTGCTGCAAGCAATGGGCTGAAAGGCAGTGGGCACAAACTGATGCACAGGAAGTTCCTGAACATGAGGAAGAAATTCTTTACTCTGCATGTGACCAAGCACTGGAACAGTGCCCAGAGAGGGTGTGGAGTGTCCCAAACTGAAGATATTCACAATCCTGTGCCTTGTGCTCTAGGATGACCCTGCTTGAGCAGGGAGGTCAGACCAGCTGACACACTGTGGTCCCTTCCAGCCTGACCCATATGTGATTCTGTGACTGCCATGCTTTATTATCCAAGTACCTGCATTTCCTCATGAGGAGAATAAAGACATCTATGCCATGGGAATAAAAATACCTGGAGCGAGTGATATCCCAGATCAGCCAATCACTTCCAGCAACTGCTCCAATTTTGAAGGTATTTTTTAAACACCAGTCTGCTGACATCAGTGGTGTTTGTTCACACTCCAGGGAGAGAATGGCCTGCTGTGTAATCAGGTCATAGAACCGTATTGTCCCATTCTTCTCTGCCACCATCAGCTGTTAAAAGAAATTCATAGAATGTGGTAAACTTACAATGTAATAGAAAATAATTTTTTTCTACTCTATGAAAACCTAGAATACATTCAAATAAATATTAATAATACTAAATGAAGTACAGTTCTTCACTTCATACCTGAAAACTTTCTCTTGGACACTCTGTAGCCAATGAGTAAAAACCACTTTATACTATTGCTACACCATTACACATAATGATTACATTATTTCATTTCTACATGTCTATAGATATCTATGTGTATAATTTTGGTGGTTAGAAATACCAGCTCACAACCACCAAATCACTGTGCTTTCACACAGCAAGAAGTTATTATTTTAACATTCAGCAGCTTCTGTTCTGAGCACAAAGAACCAACTGACACTTAGTGCTGTTAAAAATAAAGGGTTATCAAACACTGGAACAGAGCCGCCTGGAGAAGTGGTGGAGTCACCATCCCTGAAGGTGTTCAAGAAATTACTGTATATGGCAATTAGTGCCGTGGTTTATTTGATATGGTGGTGTTCAATCAAAGGTTGGACTTGAGTATCTTAGAGGTCTTTTCCAACCTAAATGATTCTAGCATTCTCAGCAAATTATTAATTAGTGTGGCTGTAGAATCTGTAGAACCACTCTTACTGATTTTATATAACAACTCTTACTTCATCCTATAACAGTCTGCAACATATTTTATTTAAACTTTTTCCATTACAGCAGTACACTCAAGCAGTTGTTTTTTAAGTACTGCAGAAAGAGCTTCCTGATTCAATTATAGAATCATAGAAGGATTGGGTTGGAAGGGAGATTAAAAATCCTCTAGTTCCAATCCTCTGCCATGGGCAGGGACACTCTCTGCTAGGCCAGATCACTCAGGGCTCCATCCAACCTGGTCTTGAACACTTTGGGCAACCCGTTCCAATGCCCAGATGATGACATGAGATTTTTCTTAATGAGGAGAAATGGTTTTCAGACAGTCATGAACAATAATTAAGAAATGCAAAGAAGCAAAAAAAAAATACTCCAGTTATACCAGTTTGTTTGGAAAAACAGAACTGTCACCCAAACATGCTTTCCTGCAATCTAAAGGTCATGGTGAGTAAGCATTTTGACCTGCAATAAGCTTTTCAGCAAGAACTAAATCTAGCAAGTTTTATGAGCATTTGGAATGGACTTTTCTTTAAAAGAAACCAAAAAAACCCCAAAAAACCCTGTGCCTGTCTCTGACAATGGTCAAAGAAAAGACATGCTAATAATATCTAAGCATACTGGCATACTATTGCAGTATTTTTGGGAAAATCTATTAATTTTGTTGTGCTAACAAAGTTGCCCAGTAGCAAACAGCAGCTAGCCCATTAAATTCTGACACCACCTGAATCAACAGCATTCCTAGTTAACAGTTTCCTTTCTTAGTAAGAACGGATATTGATATTGGTGGAAAGTGTGATGAGATTAGAGATCCTCCTTCCCTGCTGCTGTGTAAATATTTTGATATCTTATTTGACTGCATTTCTCTGTTTTAAGTATGTGTTTTTGTGGTAACCCAAACAACCATTTGTAGCTGCTTAAGGCAGTTATTGATAGGCACAATAGGAATAATAAATCCAAGACTGCAGGGACTAGACCATTAATGAAACTGGATATTTGGGTACTTACCAGCTGATTAATCCTCCTTAGTACAATAACGAGATAAGTATAAAATCACAGTCTATTGATTTGATTTTTCAGAACATATTTCATACACTTTAAGCAAGAACAACAACAAAAATGTCCCTTGTTAACTTCAAACAGATACTTTTCAAAGCTTGGCATGTTCTATAAAGAGTCTGTATTATTGGTGAACTGTGTTACCATGACTGAGGAAACTCGAGCTCTTCTCTGGTGTCAGTTAATAAGCAATCAGCAGAATAGTTATCAACAACTGATGTGCCTAATCAAGAAGGAATATTTCTGATGGGAGGAGTAAGGGACCGAGGGTAAAATGACAAGAATGGCAATGAGAATTCATTCACAGTCTCTTCACATTAGCAGATCCAACCAATATCCAGTTACAGTGTAAACTAGGTCCTCAAACTTTAATGTTACTGCAACATCAAAGATTCACACTTTAGGTGTGTCCCCCCTCCTGTTATTTTAAAGGTGGCGAGGGAGAAAACCACAACCTTAAAAGCCTCCTCAGGATGCCAGCAAACACTCATTCCAGAAGAACGTAAAACAAAATGGGCCTTCTCATTTCCTTCCAAATCCCAGACCCTGGGGAGAAAAGAAAGAAAGAAAAAAAAAAGTAAAGTACTAAACTATTGCCATTTGACTGCAAATACATTAACTTTCAGTGCCTCAATGTGTTCACAGAGGAAGTGACCAAGTGAAATAGTGTTCATGCTGTATCATTTGAAGAAGTCATTGGAAGTGGCCAGTGCTGCAGATAATGTATTTTAACATTGATGAGTGAGGCAGAGCCTCTCTTTAACTATTCAAATGATTTGCCATTTTAAGTTATCTAGACATGAAATCTCAGTGAGATGTTCCCATTTTTTCATAAGACAACACTACAGCCTTTGTGCTGCTATACCATAAATAGCAGTGGGGCAGTACAAAGCAGCAATGTCAGTGTTGGCCCAGTTGATACAAGAAACCTAAAATGAGGTACCAAACAAATCATTCATGTTGCCATATAAAGGGCAAGACCCTTTATTAAAGTATTTTGGCTGCCTAATCTAAGAGTTTCCAGTATTTCCTGGTAAGACAAGATTGAGTAATGGAAATGTAAGAAACCAGAAATGAAGCTAAGGCAAACAGAAGGATCAGTGGCAGAGGTAACACTAACCAAGAAAGGGTCTTGGAGAGTTTTCAACAGGTAAATTGCATGTGCCAGTTTTACCTTTTCCTTTAAAAACACCTAAAATACATATCTGGCAGCTGTAAAAAAAAAAATTAAATAATCAACAGTATTTGGTCAATATGGATGGACAGCAAAGTGTAATGCTGAAACACCAAAACTAGGTTAGGTGATGGGTGAGTTTTCTTTGGATGTGTTCAATCAGAGTGGTAATGAGCCATGGAGCTACTTTGTTTCTAAAATGCAACAAAACCAAAACTGAGACTATTTTACCTCACAGCCACTGCTCACTTCCCTCTTTTCCTACCAAATCCATAGCTCTTTTATAGGACAAAGACATCACAGTTGTGAACATCAGTCTGAACCACAAGGCTACATGTTATTTATATACATTTGGACACTGAAACATACACATATATCCATCCTCTCTGACATGCAAAACTTGAGAAACAGCCAATTTTTAAAGTAGTGTTCTGCCCAGTCTTTTGAGCTAGATGAGTGGCTACGTACTATTATTGTTTATTCTAGAGGATTTTTGCTGACTTCCTCCAGACTTTTTCAGTTTATATCTCACCAGGGTGCTTAGAGGCTTATATTTAAGAGATTTAAAAAAACTCTTAACCAATACATCATAAGTCTAGACAAAATATATGGGAATAAAGTAAATATATTTAATGAACAATGTTGTTTTCTTATGCCAAACCACAACAGATCAAATATTTGTTCTCCCTGTAGAAAACACAGGGTCTCTAATCTTGAAGAATCAGTGTGCTTACTAAAAAAAGTCAAAACAAAAACCTGACAAGTGTTTAAAAAATGAAATATCTACTTGATTAGGTAATTTAGAAACATACAATACTTTCTTCTACTGCCAAAAATTTTGCCTTGTAGATTTGTCCAAGTCAAATCAACACTCCCCATGTGTATTTACTGTGCAGGGAGAAAATTATGATACAAGAGAAGATGGTGAATCATTTTGGCAAAAGGAATATGCCATTATGTTTCCTTCCCTGAAGTGAGTGATGTTATTAGGTGTTGAGACAGAAATTTATGGTTTTTACCTTCATAACTTTGCTATTTATAAAGTTACCAAATTTGTAGTTTTTACTTTGTAAGAATGGCAGGAGTGTTAGTAACAAACAGTATGGGGAGGAGAAGGTCTAAAAGCCTCTTTTATATTTTCTTTATCGATACCAAAGAAAATATTATTTAGTTTTGGGGGAAAAAACCCCATAACCCCCAAAACACAAACCAAGCAATACATATCAAGATAGATCCTTGTCTGAATGCATCATGTCTATACAATTACATATGTGTTCAATTAACTCTTTTCACTATTTCTTTGTGAAAAAACCCAAGTAAAAAACATGCAAACCCCAACAATTTAGCCAAACTGATTTTCAACTCCTAAATTACTCAGTAATCACAACCAAATCAGCTACAGATGCTGTCTCCCCATTTTGTCCACATTCCTATCACATAAATCAATCCAAAAAGACTGAAGATTTTGTCTCCCATTCAAAGCTCTTGAAACTTTACTAACACTACCATGATTTTATACCAAACTAACATAACTGTCTGTTTTTCTCCAAACATCTTTTTTAACCCTGCAATGTGTCACTCTCTTACTTCTTCTCTTCCAACCAGCTATCGTGGCATAGACTTGTCACTGAGCTTATGGCATTTTTTTTCTGGTATTTAAACAAAAATCCACAAAAATTTATTGGAAAAAAGTTTGAATAAGCACAGTTGAAATAAGTTTGATTAATGTATAGTCTCAAAAATAACATCTAATCTTCTCAGTAAAATAATTATTTTTTGAGTAA
Organism: Zonotrichia leucophrys gambelii; assembly: GCF_028769735.1. Lineage (NCBI taxonomy): Eukaryota > Metazoa > Chordata > Aves > Passeriformes > Passerellidae > Zonotrichia > Zonotrichia leucophrys. The sequence continues at coordinate 9,585,590 of NC_088170.1, read as the reverse complement.
CTAAGGACTGAGAAATTATTTACTGCAGTACTCAGAAAACTTAAACCAACTCAAATCCAGACAGTTGCTAATGCTGTTAAAGAAAATTCTTGAGATACTAATACCTTTCTTTTGTCACTCAAATCCTGTAACTAACAAACCAATGAAAACTGCACTTATCTAATAGCTTTAAGATATTCAAATTCCATTGACTCAACTATATTATATCTTGTATGCATGAAAATGGATGCATATGTGCAGCAATGTCATCATACAGTGGACTTTTATTACAGCTGGCAAAGTACCTCATTAGAACTCTGAAAACTTGTGGCAATGATCCTTATTTTATCTTATAATTTTCTGAATTATGAATAATTCTAACTAGTAGAACTAACTGCTAATTGTTGCAATAGTGAATGAACTAAACCAGATTGCAATCTTCAGTCATTTCTCAAATCCCCAGAAGATGGAAGTGAAAATGGGAACTCTTCCAACAAAAGATTTCTAACAATTTTAGTGAGTGGTGGGGGCTAGAAGAAACCTTGACATCTGATTTCCAACCACAAAGCATGATCAACTATAGTTGATCCATTACTCAAAGATTACTCCTGTCCAACATGGTTTTGTTGTTTGTTTTTTTTTTTAAATATCCAACTTTAATGCATTTCTTTATATCTCCATCAGACATATTCCATGTGTGAGTAAAATCCTATCACTCTTGAAAAGCCTAGAGGACTATGGAGGAGGGCAAGTTTCCTGTTCCTGAGATCACACAGAGGTGAAGTTGAGCACAAGGAGTGAGGAGAAGATCTCAGAAAAGGAACATGAAAGTGCAGAGATTGGGAAATACTGCAGAGAATACAAACAACACTGGCTTTCTCTAAGGTCTTCTGCCAACTCCATATGGATTTGGCTATCACAGATCTGGAGGGCACCAGGCAGGACATTAAAGGCTGAAGTGGAACTGTAGAGATTCCTCTGTCTGGTCAGAACAAGAGAAAGGTGTAATATTAAAGTTTTTATGAAGTCTTCTAACAGAGGAAATGTACAAATATTCCTTCAGAAAGCTGACCCATGTTCACTATTTTCTTTTGATGATCAAAGGAAATGTCACTGTTTCTAAAGAATTAGTGATTAGAGTATTTCAGATCTTGGCATGAAAAAACATGTTATCTCTAGCTTGTAATATCTACTTGGATATGCAATCAATAGATTGGTATATTTCTCACTGCTGACTGTGGGCTGCAATTACACCCTGCAGTGTTGGTAGAGGCAGGAGAAGCAGTGCAGTATCTCCACTTCACTAATACACATTTCAGGCCATGAACACTTAGAACTAAGTCCAAGGAACACACATTTCTACTACTACTACTGAAATACCTTTAAAGTTATCTAAAGCAAAACCAGAGACCACGCAGCATTTTTGAAAAAAAAAGAGTGACACTTCAGTCCTTTCAACCAGAGCAAAAAATCCCTGTTGAGAGCTACCAGCTAATTGTTCCCCATGTGGATATATAACATAAATGCTTCTCTGGCATGACTGCTACTGAGAAACTCCACTAACAATTCTGCTGATGGCTTTCTAAAATATAAAAAAACTTCTAAGCAAATCTAAGGCAATGATTTCTATTTAAAAACAATTTATAGACTAGACTACATTCTAGGGCTGTGTTACTCTTAACATAAGCCATAATGTGTCACAAAGGAAATTACTCCATCATTCTCATATTTTGAAGACTTCCTAATGAAAAGTTTATTAAGATAACCCTGAAATAATGTTCCAAACATTTGATCCAGAAAGCTTTTGGTTGTTTTTTTTTAAGCTGACAGGAGACCAGTTAATTCTTGCACTGTCCAAAACCAGTTGGTTAATGCATTGTGGCTGTACAATGTAACAGAATTGTGTAAGACTACATACAGGGATGCATACAAGTGTGCAAAATCAAAGACTGGACTCTGAAAACAATTCAAGACTTGTTTATTTTCATAAATTATCATGCAGAACTAGCTTGATAAAATGTAACCAGCATACCTCAGAAAGAAGAAGTATTTTGGTATGACAACTTTCATAAAAATGTTGACAGAAATCCATATTTGACTGCACTAGGAATGGGAAAATGCAAATAGAACATGGTTTTGGAGGCAGAAATAAGTGATAATGACCACTTTTCAACATAGCCAAAACCTGAAATATTTATTGAATAATCAAGGTAAGATTCAAGTGCATCGTGTGCTGGCAATACATTAAAGAAAAGAACAAAAAAACCCCCCAAACAAACAAGCCCTTCAGGAGTTACCATTAACTTTCCTTCATATTGTCTAGAGAAAAATCTACACAAAATACCTAGGGCATGAGAGTACCCTGTAAAAATATGCTACAGATAAACCCCTTAAAACCAGATGAAACACTACAAAGCATTCTAAAACTAAAGTTAATTTACCTTTCAGTGACATCAAACCTTGCCCCCTAATCCCTGATTAGAGAACAAAACTAATCCTCTCATGATCTGGCATTTATTCTACATGCAACAGAGAAGGCTGAACTTCAGAGTGACTGATGAATTCACAAAGTTCTCTATGCAGTGATGTGAGCCATGGCCTAAGGAAATGAACAGAACTCAGAAAGGAATCAAAAAGCAAGTATGGTCACAGATAATGTGGAAGATAATTCAACTGTAATCTCTTTTGCACTCAAAAAGAGAGGAAAAGGATGTAGTTTAAGAATAAGAGAGAGTGAGGGAGAGAAAGGGATGGATGAGTCTTTTCAGCTTTTCTAAATACAAGCCATTCCAGCACTCCATGACCAGAAGAAATTGCCATGCCAGTATTTTTAAGGGTCTAACACTGTCAGACCTTTCAGTTCTACCTGAGGAGGGAGTATGAGGTGATTACCAATCAGACTGAATTAACCTTTTGAGAGTCAAGAGGTTCATTTTTAGCATGGATATGAGATTAGTGGGTTTTGAGAGGATGGTATTTTGCATTAAGTAATTCCAGAAACACCAGGTCTTTAACCACCAATAGTGAGTGGAGTGTGTCAGTTGAACTCGTGGCGTTTTCCAAACATTCCCCAGAAATTTTTGGTTTCATTAAGTATCAGAACGAAATCATTTGCACATCTGAATCTGTGCAGGCTACTAGACTGTTGGGAAGGATGAAATTTTGATAAGGAAATTTAACAGATATGTATGGTTGGCAGAAAGATTTTTGAATGTAGAATCTCAAGGAGGAATAGAAATGAAAGCAAGTTTTGATATAGAAGAATTGCTGAGCCAGTCTTACTAGATAACTAAGAAGGCAAAGGGTTTGTTAGTTAGAAGGGGTTGTTATGACTTAGAGCAAAGGATAAACCCACCTCAAACAAGAAGATGTTTTTACCAAGCAGAAAGACAGCACAGGCAAACAAGCCTGCCGATGTGGCAAGTAGAAAAAAGGTCTCAGAATTTTCTACTGCAATAAAACTGAAAAACAATTTCTAGCTTAAACTGTAATGTACTAACTTTTACTGATTGGAGAATAGTAACATGAATATGGTAAATATAGTAGTTATGATAGGCTATAGATAATAGTTAAGGTATACATTGGTTTGTCTGTATTAAGATGCTCAGCAAAGAAAAGTATATACTGTAATGTAACCAAAACCAAAGGGTCTCCAGGGCTGCCTGCAGCTGGAGCTGACAGTGGTCTGTCACCCATGACCCTGGACTGCTGTAACCTCTTGGATGTAATAAATTGCATTTTGAAGAGCAGCCTGGAGTCCCACATCCCTCATTCAGGCTCTTACTCTAGACTGTGTTTCTGAATCATTATGAAAAAGCCAGTAGTAATTTTTTTTGAAGAGTGGTGCACGGGGAGTTGCACACACACACAAACAGAGATCTCATTAACAAAGTGGGATGCATACATTCCTACACTTGATGCAAATGTTCAAAGAAGTGTATACTGCCTTACTATTTCAAGGCATTAAATGAAATATTCCTTAGAGCTATCCTAACACAGGTGACCACTGCAATTATTTTTAGTGCAGTTCTACTTCACAGCTGCAAAAAAGTTTTGAGTTGTGAGACCAAGGCCATTAAAGACCATGTGCAAGAAACAAGAATTCCTGAGTGACACAGCAGCAACCTAAAGGTAAGAACTTTGGATATAACCAGTATCCAACTTGCACTGTCTGTCCTCCAGCCAAAATGACTGAACTCCACTCAGAGATGTCACAGTTGCACCAGCTTGTGGCAAGACTATTTAGTGGGTAAAAACTGAAAATCTTACTTCCCCAGAGGGTTCTGATGAACTTAAACCTAAAATTTCTCTTGAGTGAAAACCAGGGAAGACCTAACCGTGCTTGTATATAGTCAGTATATATTGAGAAGTTGTTTTAAAAATTTATTCAGACTTAAAAGTGGAACTCAAGACTTGTACTAATTGTTCTAGAACTTTATTCCACAAGCATTAGCAGATTTTGTTTCCTAAGAACAATTTCAGGAGAGAAATTCAGTTCAGACAGAAGAATTATTCCTCTTCTTACATTACAACTGAAGCAAATTACAGAGTAAGTAAAGAATGATTTTGGTAAGTCCCAAGGAATGCATTTTCCATTAGTTTTGAAAGTGTAACCTTTAAATTCAATAGAAAAACTCTTCATGCCCCACATGCATGAATGGAAAAAATAAGAACTCAAGTAGCCAAAAAAAATCCTACTTATTTCCCATGGCTTTTAACCAAAGACTTTATGGTTTATGGCATAAAATGTCTTTCATAGGTACTAAGCTGCAATCTTGTTAGCATATATTAATTACATACATTTTAATTCCCTTTAAATTAGTATCAATTAGACAAGTGGTTTTAAAACACTTTTCTTTCAACCCACGAAAGCTGAGCATTTCCTAAAAGAAACAGGAAAAGGCCACAGAGTCAAACAGTTTTTTACTGAATAAGCCAAATATGAGTTTAGATTTAACAAAGAAATCAAGGAGAGGAAATCAATGAGAAGATACAGCTAAGTCATACATTTCTACTATTCATTCCTAATGATTTTGTTGGAAATACTGACCAGCCATCCATGGAAAAACTGCCTACTCATCAGAGTAAAGAAAGTCAAAGATGATGACGCTTTCCCAACTCTCTTGCTGCCCTACAGCAATGACCTGAAAGCCTGCACAGCCCTCCTGACCTCTCCAGCTGCACTGGAGGGGTAAGAGGAGCAGCTTAACAGATTCATACCCACCACTAGAACATGGGTGACCTTCTGACAAGGACAAACTCCTGCATCAAAAACCTTTACCCAGCAGGATTCAAAGCATTCAGCCATGCTACCCTCCTACTTCCAGTTATAAGTATCCAAACACCTGGGTTTGAAGCAGCTGTAATCATGGTATTTTGAGCTGCCAGTACCACTGCGTTAGGATGGTGCTGTCTTCAGGCAATGTCATCCCACCCCCTGGTAAGGCTAATACGTTTGGGTAGATGGACAAGTTCACATTCTGACTCTCACTGACTTTAAACTTGACCCACCTGATGACAGAATACATAGAGAAGGTCTGTAAAATTCAGCACTGAGCTGTATGTGTCTGATCTCTCCTATTCTCATTTTATTCCTATCCCAGAAGGGGGAAAATAGTGTATGCAAATCCAAGACAAAGGTTTTCTTCATTTTGAATCTAGCTCATTTAAAATATTGCTTTGAAAAAAGACAACCCACAAATCACAACAAAAAGCCAGCCTACAATTTAAGTTAACAAGAATAGTCCATTTCTTATCTTGTTAATGGACTAGTCTTGTTAGAGGGCCATGAAGGCACACTAAAAATAAAATATAAGTACTTATTTATTTAAGTGGACATATAAAACATTCACAGATAGAAAAAGTCCAATACTAGTTTTTCAATAGTGTTTTGAACAAAATGCATACCTGCAGGTGTGATCATCACTTACACTTGCAATTTCTTGACCTTCGTTGGGAGCAAAGACCAGATCATTAATGTAATCTGTGTGGCCATCAAATGTCTGCCAAGCAGAAAAGAGAAATACTTTTATCTTAGAGCTGACTGTTCCACCAATATATTTAACAGACCTGCTAGTGGAAAGGTGTGTGTTGAGATAAAACAATAATTTTAATACAAAGTAAAATAGTTTTTATCAATAACTGGATTTCTTTAAAGTATCTAACTCGTGTAGATTCATACTGCAGGCGAAAAGATTCCTCCCACTACTCCTTGTATTAGCACAGAGGTCAGTTTGATGCTTTTGCTTGACAGAGATCTGTGAATCACACTAGAGCTTTTTATCATTTTTTCAACCACTGAATTTAGAAGGCAGAAGATAGTAAATCTCAGAATGGAAGAGGAGAATGACCAGGCAATGAATGCATTACTACCTGCACTCTGATTACTGGTTAAGTAACTCTGATCTCTGAATCTCTCATTAAATACACCTATGGTGTTTTTGAAAGAAATCTCAAAAAATTCTAAGCCAGGCAAATTTCCATGTGTAGATGTATCTGTTCCACCCTCTTCTATTCAGCCTCACTGATTAAGTCCCAAGGCACAGCTGCTTTTGTTTTGCCCAGCAAGGTATCATAAAAGTGAGACAAAAATATCCTCCTGATAACAGCATGAGACTGAGAGATTGCAGAGGAAAACAAGGTGGAATGAAAACAAGCTCCACGGTTTTCTCAAAGAAAAACACACCATCTTTAAGTGTAGCTATTCTGAGGAACAAATGCAGAACAGATTAAAAAAAAAAGAAAATCTCAAGCACGCACAATAACTAAATCCCCCTCTCTAAAAGTTTTAAGAATGCCTCATCAATTCAATACAGAAACATTTTCAGCAGCCAACTTATTTTTTCCAATATTTTTTTCCATTATTTTATTAAAGCCTAATGGATTATACTAGAACTAATAGGCCCTAAGATGATGTTAAACTATTTAGACAGAATGCCAAGTCTTTTGACAATTTTCAGCATTCTGAATTCAAATATCCTGCCTCATTTTACTTCTACAGTTCTGATGAAATATGCTTTTTATTAAGCAAAATTTGAAACAGGACAAGGAAGCCATAATTCATTTCCAAATGAAAACCTCAAAAGAAGAAAAAGGTTTCACGAAGATCCATCAGTCATATTTTACCTTTTGTTTTTTTGTTCTGGGCTTGATCCAACCCATAAATTTTGGATTAGTTGTGTCGACAGAGTAATGGAAAACTCAAGTGTGCTTCAAGTTCCTTGTTGATAATTACATCAAGACAGTTTTTCCATGGGGAAAACAGAGTAAGGTTACTCTGTCTATCCCTCCAGAAGCAACACGTACTAATTGTTTACTATAAAAGACAAAATGTTCAGAGATTACATCCTGAACGTAGTCACATACTTCCTTCAGCTGTGTTTCCATGGTCTGGACCTCTCCTGAAGATCCCATGTGTCACAAGTGTGCACCATATAATAGATCAAAATTTTCCACATGTTTGTCATGAGTTCAACCTCAGGTTTATGAAATAGGTTTTCTGAGGTATCAGTTAACTGTTAATAAGAAGCCACTGTATCAAACTTTATTGGAAGCCAGATCAGCATAGCTCACCCAGAATTTGTCAACATCTGGGATTTTGCATGTGCTTTAAATCAGAGTTAGGTGTTACTTTTCCTGACAAGAAATCTAGAGTACAATAATTGTCCAGATATAAGAAATTAATTGGTTACCAGAAATGGTTTTCCACACTTTATATCAAAAAACCCCAGAAGAGAGTCTCAAAGACAACTTTTACTGACATAAACACACAGGTCCACATTCTTTTTGTTAATGAGTTCCTCACTAATAGGTAAAAATATGTATTCTTAGCTGTTTTCTGATTATTTTTAACATTAGACCAAGCCTGACCCATAAAAAATAAGTATGTATTTTTACTTTTTCCTCAGCCAGAGTACATCCTTACTAAAGTTCTTGGACAGCTAATTTCAGTGGTGGAGCTGGCATAAACAAAGCTAACAGCTTTACTGTTAAATTCAAGCCAACACTTCTCATTTGTATTGCATATGCGCCACACAATCATAGAATCATTAAGGTTGGAAAAGACCTCTGAGATCTTTCTGAGATCACTGAGTCCAAACACGAATTTAACACTGCCAGGTCCATCCCTAAGCACCAAATCTCTAAGGTGAACACAGAGATCACACTGCTTCCATGGGCAGCCTGTTCCAATGCTAGACCACCCTTTTACAGAAGAATTTTTTACTAATACCCAATCTGAACTCCTCTGGCATGACTTGGGGCCATTTCCTCTTGTCCTATCACTTGTTGGCTGGGAGACTTGTTGGCTGACCCCCACCTGGCTACAGCCTCCTTTCAGGTGGTTGTAGAGGATGTATGGTTCCTCCCAAGCCTTCTTGTCTCCATGTTGAACAACCCCAACTGGACTTTCCCTCAAAGAATTTTTGCTCCAGGCCCCTCACCAGCTCCACTGCCTTCTCTGGACATGCTCCAGCACCTCAATGTCTTCCTTGTCCTGAGTGGCACAAAACTGAAAAGAGGATTCAAGGTGCCAGGTACAGAAGGATAAACACTTCCTTCCTCCTGCTGACCACATTATTTCTTGTGGCCTTAATAACCCAAAATAAATTAAGAAATTAGAACTCAGATGTTGAATTTAGCTCACTAGAGTCTGTAGCACCAAATTTATCCCATTGTTTCATTATTTCAGCTTATTATCAATCCATTAACTAATATTAAAGAAAATTTACATTCTGCTAAGTTAAATCCTTTAACTCACAGCTAACATTAAAGCTTCTTGTCTGAAATTCACAAAACTGTAGATATTACACAAATAGATAACTTTCATATGGAATGACAGACATCAACTCACAAGCAAAGAGCATAAAGAACTTTTAGAACTATTTTGTCAGAAATCCCACCAAGCTATGTGAGTTATGTCACTGCTCAGTGGCAAAATCACGTATGACCAACACTAAAAGAAGGAAATTAAAAGTATGTGCATGCATGAAGCAACACAAAAAGCATTTTCTTTAAAGACATTTAGTAGCATCATCTTATGCCTTGCCTTTATTAATTCTATTATCAGTATGGCCACATAACTGACATCCACAATTCCCTTAATTTCTGAATGACAAATCTCTCTCAAATTATATTGTCTTACCAATATAAATTAACACACCAAAAATAAAAATCTGGTTTTTTTTCCTTTATACCCAATAAGCCACTCTCATCAAAGAGGGATTATCATATTCTAAAGCAGTAAAAGCAAAGGAATACTCTCTCACATTTTTTTAAATTAATTAGCTTTGCTTATTGTTAGCTAAGACCTCACCAAAAATCTTTACACTGGATAGCACAAACAGCTAATTAACAGTAGTACCTGTATCTATTGTTTCAAAGGAAGAATTTTGAAGAAAATCAGAAGATCATGTAGGTGATAATTACAGAAATTCCCACTTTGAAGACAGAAAGGTACTTACAATACAATTATTACCTTAGAGATGATGGTCCTAAGATCTCTCACAAGTGGAGTAGAAGGATAGTTAAAGATTAGACTTTACTAAAAATGGAATAATCTTTTAAAAATCACATCAGCTGCCCTTACCTTAAATTCATTCTTGTCCTGCAGGTCTGAAGTAAACAGCCTTAACTTCCTATCAGAAGCTGCAGTACAAAACCTACACTCAACAGACAAAAAAAAGGCTTGTCAGTCAATCAACATTGCAATGGTTGCCTATTAATCAATCAAAGATGCCTTTTCCTTCATCTTAAAAATGCAAAGAAAAAAAAAAAAAGATTTTGAAACAACCAAAAGCATCTATCTTAACTTTTCTGCTTTGGCAACAAGCAGAGTTACAACTGGAGCTTATCTGTAAAATAGTGTGCATCAAGTGTCAAGAATACTTATTCAGATATTTTTACAAAGCCAAATCTGGATCAATTATCAATTACCTGAAATATCTCTCATAAATGCAGCTGAAACTTTCCTTGGAAGAAGTTAAGTGGTAAGGCAAAAAAACCAACCCTCATTATCAGTGTTCTAAAATACTGAAATATAAAATTCAGAAACCAATTTCTATTTAACATATTTTAATCTAAAAGACTGTATGAAAATTGAGCAGTAAGCAAATATGGTAATTTTGAAGAATCAAACAAAGTACTGAGTACATTTTAACTCAGAAGTTTACACTTAACAGCTAACTATCTTTCTAGATTTTCTAGATTTACACCTCAAAGGCTTTCACAAATAGTATCTACCCACACTGAAACACAGCACATGTGATGCAAATCAGTGCAAATAGCTTTATAAATGGGGCCATTCAAACGATCTCACATTTACTAAAGCTCTTAAAAGAAATGGTTTCTCTGAGATGTACAAAGAAACTATGTCTGAGGTCCATAAAAATAATTAAAAAGATATTGTTTACAGCTTGTTCAGTAGGGAGAGGGTCAAGTGGCACAACAAGGAGGACAAAAACCAAGCAAATGAACAAAGAAAAGGCTATAAGAACAAATACTCTACTGAAGAATTCAGAGATTCATCAGTGATTTCTAAGGAATTAGATTTCATTCATAAGCTTAGAACAGTCCAATAGCAAGGATTTAGGGAAAACAGGTAAGAGACAAGGATTCACTGTGGTTGTTTATTGTCAAGTACCTTATCTGGGGAGGTATAGCATCAAGTCTAGTTTCAGGGCTCCATGCTATGGCATCAACTCTGATTCCATGGTGAAACGTTCTTAGTGTCTTATATTGCATGCCTTCCACTTCTGCATCCTCCTCCTACAGAAATATTGCAGTTAGCTGATTCAGAACAAGGTCTTGGTGACTTCTAACAAATCAGATTGCCACAAAATGAAAGGGCTTTCAAAATTACATGTATTGGGATCATTTCAGATCATAACACCTTCAAAGAGAAAACCTGGAACATACAGAGAGCATTAACTTGAAATATTTAAGTACTTAGAAATACATTAAAGTATGAGTAAATTATGACAGATTGCAGTCTCAAGCCAGAGGCCAATGAAGAGCAGAAAAATCAGAACTGAGCTATGAAGATGCTGAGCTCATTCTCTGTACAAGCAGTGTCTTCACAGATACAACTAAGGCCACTTAGAACAGCATGGCAATTTAATTTAGCACACACTGCGGTGAGAAGAAGCAATGCGAACAAAAGCAAACATGTAATTTCATCTGTCTTCTTTCTGAGTTGTTTTTACACCATGGAAAAATGCTGTCACTTCCAGAGCATCTCTTTTCAAACAGCAGGAGATAAAAAGGTGCCCTCTGTCATCTAATCCTAAATACAAGCTTGCTTATTCTTACCACTGGTGTCAGAGCACCAGATAACAGGAAAAATGAAACAAGAGTTGGGATTATGGACTCTGTCAATAAGCTGACCTCTAAAAAGCTTTTAAAAGTTTTCAGAACATCCAATGGAGCACCTCAAAGGATATTCCTACACAATTTTCTCTATGTCACAATTCTGCTTTAAGATAAAGAACCTCTCTACATAATGTAGAGGCCAAGCAGAACCCAGCTGAGGATGCATGAAATTACCCACAGTTTTTCAATGCTTCTCAACAGGAAGAAAGAATAACATTTTCCTCTCCTACTCTGAAATACTCACTGACTCCACATGTGGAAGGGAAGGGAGGAAAATGATAGAAAAACACCTTGTGTCAGTGCTTGTCAAAATGTTAATTACTTCCTTTTCAAGGCCTACACCAGAAACAAGGTAGTGAACAACACAAATGTCAGTATGTTTTTGTGGTTAGCACTAGGTGCTCTTCAGAATATTTCCAACAGTAAGACCATGGGGAATAACAACAACAATAATAAAAATATCAACTACACTATTAATCATAGTAGACAATTTACAAAAATAATATTGTATAATAAAGAAGCAAGATGGAAGAAAAAAAGCTTAGAAATTCCAAGCAATTGTCATGGATTGCCAAGCATCTAGGCAAAAAAACCCCCATCTAATGAAAAACATTTTATCCAGTATAAAAATATACAATACTCAGTGTTTTCCATTTAAAAATTTTTCACAATATAACGGTAAATAACTGAAGGTAAGAAATTTTACTGTTTCCAACAGTCTGTGAGGGAGATCCAACAAAAAAAAATTGTGAGAAAAAAAAAAAAATTAGGTAAGTATTTCTACAGTTCATCCCTAAAAAGAAATACCTACAAAATTAGCACAGATATATTAGCGTGTATTTTACACACACACACACACATATATATATATTTTTTTTTTTCCCTGAAAAACAAGTATCCTAGACTTGTTAGTGTAATAAACAAGTAAAATTCTCCCTTGTTTACCACAGGGAGAGGAGAAAACAGGAAAGTGACCAGTCTTCCTGCAATAGAGATGCTGGCAAAGTCAGTTTCAGGGACATGTTAGTTTCATCTGACAAAATTAACGAACCTGAAATCTGCAAGTCCCAATAACCACGTAGTTGTTGCCACCATAAGCAATGAGGGAACATGAATCTCCACTGTCAAATGGATTGAATTTTACCACGTGCACATAATCCTCACAATCCACAGTGTAAGAAGTGTTTCTTGTAGAATCTTGCTTCATTTTCAGTCAACTAAGTCAAGGTATCACGGAAGCGATGTCTTCTCCAGGATGAAAATCCACATTCCTACACAAAAATTTTAAAAAGGACAGATATCTCATGGCATGAATAAAAATCGTAAAGTATTTGTGGCAGAGCAAATGAACATTTCCTACAACATGTTCAAGAACACAAAAGCTGTATTTAAGCTTATTAGATATAGCCTGTTTGTTTCATCAATCAAAATATTTACTACGCTAACATACATTCAGAACTCTCTTACAGACTTCAGCAATAACTGCAAATCTTGTGCTAGCCCTGGCAACCCAACATCAATAAAAAAATCAAGTAACTGCACATACTCCAGAAGAGTCACACACAGCATTTTAGCATTTTCAACCAAATGAGAAGAAACAATATGTCGCTACCTTCAAATTCTCTTTACTGGTCTACCTCTTTACAGACAGTGAGTCTAACTAAAAACTAAATTAACCAAAGTTGCAAAACTGTAAATGAAAATACTGTTGTGCATTCAACCAGTTTTCATGAAAACCAGGTTTCTGTGCTAGAACACAAGAGACCAAGATACACAATTGATTTCAGAATCAATTCCTTTTAGTCCCAGTACAGATTTAACACTAGTTTATGTCTTTTTGGTAAATCAGATCTCTAACTACACACCACGTGGAAAACCAGCTTGAAATCTCAGACCTTTGACAGATTTTGGTGTGTAAATGATCGGAAGATCTCAGCATCCAAGACTGGATGTTTTGCTTGGGAGCCAGCCAGCTCTGACAGAGGCATCCCTCAAACACAGAGAGGCTCTCCATAGTTGTGTTTTTGTGTATTAATTCATACAACAGTCCACTATATTACTGTAAATACTTCAGCCATATAATCTGCATAGCTTTGCTCCTAAAGCCAAATGCAAGTTTTAATTCTATCAAAAGTTTTCTTCCTCCAAGGCTTCCCATGAACACAAGCCATTATAGAATCTTACAATGTTAAGGGGTTGGAATGGACTTTAAAACCATGTAGTCCCAAATCCTGCTGCCATGGGTAGGGATATCTTCCATCAGACAAGGCTGTCAATGCCTCATCCAACCTGGCCCTGAACACTGCCAAGCCTGGGACATTCACATCCTCCCCAGGCAACCTGTTCCAGTGGCTAACCATTCTCACCGGAAAGAATTTCTTCCTCTCACGTAAATAAAGTTTCCAGTCTTTCAGTTTGTACCCATTGCTCCTCGTCCTACCACTACAGTTCCTGACAAAGTCTCACTCCAGCTTTCCTGCAGTGCCGCTTGAGATGATGGAAGGTGCCCCACTCAAACTCTTCTCCAAGCTTTCTCAGCCTGAATTATCGGCCACCAGACCAGCTTGAAAACATCAAGAGTATCATTACCTTCATTTCTTTAGGAAGCACGATTAGGGCAAACAGACCGCGTGGATGCGCTTTACCTCCCCCCATCCCTGCGCATCCTTTGCCCTCCTACTCCCTCCTTTTCCCTCCGGGGCCCAGCCAGGCCGGCCGAGTTCCCCCGGGCCGGGAGTACCCCAACCCCGCTCCACACGCACCTCGGGGTCCCCGGCTCCCGTTCCCGCACGCTTCCCCAGCAGCGCCCGCCCCGGCCGGCGGCAGCGGCAGCGGCGCGGCTGCTTCCGGGGCAGCGGCCCCGCGCCCATTGGGCCGCGCGGCGGATTTGAACGGGGCCGCCGCGCCCCAGCCCGGCCCGGCCCCAGCGGCAGCGGCAGCGCTGAGGGTACGGCAGCGCTCCGGGCACGGTTGCGGGGCCCGGGATGGCCCAGCCGGACCACTAGGCCGCAATGGTAATGCCCATTCCGGCTCCTGGGTGTTAGGGACGGCTCCGCAGGGGTTTGGGCTTGTTCGGGCTGTTTCGGTGTAAGCGACAGGTATGGTCCCCCTCGGAAAGCTCGCAGGGTGGTGAGAAAAAAAAGCCTTCTGAGAGGTTTTACTCTGCCCCACGCTGACTTTCTCTGTGACCCCCGTGTCGTTTTCGCACTGTTAAGTCAAGTGTCCCCTTAAAGCGTTTTGGAGAGTGAGAAGTTGCTGTTGAAGTCGTGCTTGTTTCCCGATGTCTCCTGTCCTCCTTGCCACTTCCTCATTTTGGTACATTTCATGCCAATAACAAAAAACAAACGCGCTGTGGGCACTGCCTCAGCTGTATGGGAAAAGGTCAAAGGTTGAATTTTGTCTTCTGGAAGTAAATGGGATGGGTATTGCTCCTGGCTGTAGTGTTATGAAACTTTGTTTCAGAAAAGAACAAGTTTAAAGGCAAACTTCTGCTACATTGTCATCTACCTTATCTTGACAAATGTGAGAGACCAAAGCATGAAGTATTCCAATTATTGCTAGAGAAAATAATGGCTTATAGAATTAAAAAAAACAATTTTTTTTTAAGAAGGATAAGACTATATTGGTAACAAAAGTGTTTAGAGTCATCTGTGTTAGTAACTCTTACAAATATTAAATCTCTTTTTTTCCAGGTTTAAAATATCCTCGTAGACACTCATCTATATGTATAGCAAATGCAGAAAGTACTGAAGACGCTCTGAGGCTGCTTTTGGAGACAAAGAGTTGTATTTGCGATAACATTCCTTTATGTTGGCATAATGTACAAGGAAAGTAAGGGCTTTGTGAAGGCATGACATACATAAGCACTTTTAACCCCTTACCTTCATAGTTGCTCTGTCACAGTGAGGCAAGTCTGGTTTAGTTGGAAGAGTTTATTCTAGGAACTTGGCCTTTAAGAAGATACAAAAGGGTTTGCACAGCTTGTAGGGAAGTGAAGACCTGCATATTCCTCTGGCATAGTTATATTTGTTTTTTTCTTAATTATATCAGTCTTCTAGTCTAGACAATGATTACTTTCCAGCAAAAAATTTTACATTTGGTGAAGTGCTTCAGAAGACAATGGCCTTTATTTTCCAACTCTGAAAGGACTACTGTATGTGGAGCAGACTGCATGTTGATGGCGTTACAACTGTCCATGGCTGAAGTCAATAAACAGGTTTGCATTCTCTTCAGTATGTTTCAACCATAGGCACCAACTTGAAATGACATTTTGGTTGTTTCCTTGATGTTTGTTAAAACAAGGTGTGTCTGAGGGCCAGATGCAACAAGGCAAGAAAATGAATATGATTAAGGGCACTATTGTAGCAGGGTTTAGAAAAAGGAACTGTGAGACAGATGGGAGGATGGAAGTGCTTTATGTGTGTACTTGAGCTCCAACTTTAAACACTAGGGTACTTCTGCTGGCCATGTCACTTCTGTTTATTTCCATCCTATGTTTCTTTTGTGCTATAGACCAGCATGGGAGAACAGTGGCATTTGGGGTGCATTTTTTTTCCTGGGTGCTCCAAAAATATTTCTGAATGAATTTCTGTATGTACCTGTAAGTTGTGAGTGTGTGCCCAGTACTAGTAGGGATTTTGTGGCTTTCTTTGTGTGTGTACATGAAGTGTCAAATGGTGAAGAGGAGTTGTAACCCTAAAGTGTCTCTGAAAGAAGCATTATGACTTGTCAGAAGTGGAGGATGTCTGAAACATACCAGAAACAGTTGCAATATACAATGAGGCCTTTGCCTGTGTCTCATCTAAGGAGAACTATTGCAATACTTGTTTTAATAACTTAAAGATACCTTTTTAGGTTAATTAACCTAATTATTGGTGAAAACAATACTGACTGTTTTTGGAAGACTTACTCCAGTGGTGCGTAGTAAGTCAAATGCATAGCACAAAGCTTTAGTGTAAGAAAACCAAAACAAACATACCAAATCAACAAACATACCAGAAACAAGAGAACCACCTCAAAGTGAAATCCCTAAGCCAATAAAAAACCCAAACAAACAGAAAACCTGCTTCAGTTTGTGCATCAGAAAAACATTTGGAGTCCAAAATGTGCAGACTGGGGGTATCTCCTGTCTAAACATTAAGTATAAAACTGGTTAAGTATTCCCCCATTGTTAGAAACATTATAGGAAGGATACTAGAATGCCAAGAAACTACATTTATACTTGTTGGAATGTAACATATTCCAGCCAGGAGCCTGGTGTCCTCACAATACTTGTGTAGGTTAAAATGAGAAAATCAGTGCGCATCAAAATTAACTCTTGGAAAACTGGTAAAAGACATTAATGCAAAACTACATGTGGAGGTGATTGCTGTTTGTCATATTTGTTGTGATTCTCAAGGGAAAACTGCAAACAGTTTTCCAAAGCCACCTCTAAAATAGGAGTTAAAATGTGTTGTTCTACTGTATGCCAAAACTTACAGACATGAAAAGGTTATGGTTCATTGCTCCCTGTTTTCCTTACAGTAAGTTTTCTTCTTCCAATAGAGGTAATTACTTTATTCTACTTTATCCTTTTTTTTGGCTCTTCCAGATAATATTCCCCTCTTCCAGAAATATCTTTTCTTTCAGAGATGCTCTAACAAAAATTATAGCAGTTATTTTCAACTAATTGAATTTTGAAATGTTTAGCCTCTCCTTCAGATCTGGAGAAAGAGCAAGTTTTCAAAGCCCTGATATGTTTTTTTTCTGATTATACTAGTTGGTCTAATAAGACAAACCTTGGCTTACATATGTGGATTAAAATTATTTTAGCATTTGGATGTTCTGCCTCTGAAGCACAATTTCTTTAGATGGTATCCATTTTGAAGTTCACAATCTTAAAGCAAAATCTGTCTGGTTTATTTTGTCCAGCACTGAAACTTCAAACTAACATGAAGAGTATTACAGTTGTGGGCATGTCCCTTGTTAGGTTTCTGATTTTGATTTAAATACAATAATTTTGAATTGTTAGCACCTGTAGAATGGAAATCTATCTTGGTAAAGTCAATTACTGCAATAAAAATAACTTCATTAACAGGTGATTGCGGGGCTATATTGAGAAAAACCCAACACATCCAACATATCACAAACAACCAAATTACACTTCTCTTCCTTTAGGAGCCTGGACAATTTTAATGGATTTTGTGTTTTAACTAGCACCTGTATTCAGAGTGGAAATGAAAAATAACAAAGCTTTTAGGAGAACTTGAAGTTTAAAAGCTTTATAATCTATTAATCTTAAATTTCACCAGAATAAGGGTAGCAAAAAGTGTGATAAACCCTGATCAAACAGCAGGGATGAAGGAAAAAAAAGAATCTGTGCTCTGAATCCCTCTGAAAATACTTTGGTTTGTGGCACAGTTGTAGCCATGTGGCATAAAGACAAGTGGCATAAGGTCTGTGATGGAAACAAGTACCTTTCACCTAGATTGATTAGTATAGATCTAAAATCTAGGAACATTTTCAAGAAGAACCTTCCTCAAGGTTTGAAATAGTAATAACAATTTTCAAGATGAAATTCAGCTGAGAGCAATTGCTTTAAGTTGATTGTTTGTACCTGTGGATCAGCAGGGGTAGAAGATTAGTTGTTAGGTCAAATAATCACCTGTCATTTTCAGACTATGGCTGTTGTAGCTACTGGGATGGGGAACTGAAGTGTATAAAACAATTGTTTTTCCAGAATCTGTGAGTTTAAGTTCTTAGACTTAAATGTGTTGTAAATCTCTTCTAGAATGAAAACTTTGATACTGGAGGAAAAAACTGCTTCATTGTTGATTTTAGAAATATCTCTTCCCTTTTGAAATTTGTATTTCTCTATTTCTGATTTTGCATAAATGCAGTTTTGGTATGTGGTTTAGTTCTGTTCTGTGCTTCCATGAGTGCATTTTGCATGCTGACTGAAGAAGATTGTGTTCTGTTTGATGTCTTGTATTTCTTAAAATAATTTCCCTCATTATCCTGTTTCCATGTTGGCAAATGCAGAAAAATGTGGAATTTTGAAGTGTTACTCCCTTAAACTGTTCTATCTGTCTCCCTTTTGGTAATGAGATAGTCCTAACTAACTTTGTAGCAATTTTATGCGACATGTTGCTTGTAATATGTTGTGATGAGGCTGCTAAGAGTGGAAAGCCAGGTGTCTGCTAAGGAAGGCAGGAGCCTCCCCTGAATGGAAACTGTAAACCTCCTCCCTCCAAATTGTTATAAATTTGAAATTAAGTGGGGCTCTCAGGCAGAGATATGGGAGCAGGAATAACAGATCTTTATTAGGGAAGAAAATAAAATAAATGATGCAGTAAACTAAAACAACACTGACAGAGTCAGAACACAACCTGACACCCTGTGGGTCATGGTGTTGGTAGCAGTCCAATTGGAATTGTGGCTGCAGTCCTCCTGGAGTGCCAGGTTTGGTTCTGCTGGAGCAGGGATCCTGTAGAAAAGGGTGTAGTCTTCTTTTGAAGATCCAGTGGAAGGGGCAGCTGCTGTTCCTCTGGGAAATCCAGTGGAGAAGCCGTGCTGGTGTTCCCGAATCTCCAGATTATATCCAGTTAGGAATGCTTGGCTCCTCCCTCTGGGCTCACATCTCCCAATGGGATGCTGTAGCTCTTATCAGCCATGCAGTGACATTCAGTGGCCTGTTATCAGCAGATGGCTCCCCAAAGGGAGGAGTCCTTGTGGAAGACATAAGGAAAAACTACCCACTTAATAGAAGACAACTGTCATACCTCTAACAGAGGGTAAATAGAATACATATTGCTTGGCAATCAAAGACACCAAACTCAAGGACAAAGCCAGAAAATAACGCTGCAGTCTAGGAGTATGTCTGGAAAGAATAGACCCAACACAGAGGTGGTGCTTAAAGCAGTCTTTTACACATGTATTCCTAAAAGAGTTGGTGAGCCTTTGTCTGGAGAAGGTGGAAGCCAAAATTTTGGTGCTGAAATGCACAACTTTCTGGTTTTTGAAACAATTTGCTGTCAAAATAGATATTGATTTGCTATGTAGTTAGCTCTAGAAAAGTTACAATACCTTCAAAATAGTAAAAAATGGTGTCTTGAAGCACGAAATGTTGCTACTGGATTTCAGACATTCTAAAACCAGAGTCCCCAGGTAACTTAATATGATGTATTACCAGGAAGTGGGGATACTTTATAATACTGTATTGGTTCTATTCCTATGAAATGAAATACTTTTTCTGCCTATAATAGAATGAAAACATGGGACTTTCTGAACTTCCTTAAGCTATTAGCCAGTTGACAAATGCTTACTGCAAAACACCACAGTATTTTTAAAATTAATTTTAAAACCAGAGACTTGACAAAATGACTGTGTAAGTAATGGAATATGCCATCACAGTAAATGCTTGATCACAAAGGTTAATATCTGGAATGCAATATTTGGATTTAAAATATTTTTGCAGCACTAACATAAACTTTGCTAATCTCTGCAGGCCCTTGATCTGGTGAGGAAAGGTTTTGATTTATTAGATACCTTATGAAGTTGTACTTTAACTTGGTACTCCTGAAGGATTTTGATTCAAAATAAAGTGAGAAAACAACATTTTTCCCCCATCTACTGCTGCTTTGATCTGTTTAAATTGAGTTATAATATGATTGTGTGTTTAATTTTTTGAGGGGCTGAAATGAAAATCAGGTGCTTTTCAGAAAACACATATGCAGTTTTAACATTCTGGTAATATGTAAGTTCATAGTGCTGACTTGTCATAACCCATGCTCAAATAAGAAGGCAGAAAAGTGCTCTGAAGCTAATGTGTGAGTGTTCTTTAATTTACTCTCCCTGTTCTTCACCTAGGCAATATCAAAATAGTTGACTTTCAGGATTTTGGAATTGGCTATTTAATGAGGTCTATTGAGAAAGTTGTGCTAAATGTGTTAGAACCCAAAGGAGGGATCATTTGGGCTGGAACAACATAAATTATTAGAATTCCTCATGTTTTCATATTTAATGTGTTCTGTTGCTAATGGTGTTTATAAGTAATTAATTAATTTGCTTAATGTGGAAATGTCATGAAATAGAATTAAACCTTTGCTGTAGGAGCCATCTGCCACTATGGACAGTTCAAAGCAGGGCTTGTTACTTGGTCACAGGCCATTTCTCTCACATTACGTGGTGAAAACCACCTTTTTTTGCTGCCACATATTGAGGAGTGCTTTAGATACCTGAAGTGTGGACAAAAGTTTACCAGCAGGAGCTGGGAGCTGGTACTCAGTTTGAAGAGCAGGGTGTGGACAAAAATGAGAAGGACAAGTTGTGAAAGAGAAGGTGGTAAAAGCAAGTGGTTGGAGGAGACTGCAGATGGGCACATGGAACAAAATCTGATATTTTTCACCAAAAGAATGTAGTCTATACTGCATAGCTAATATTAATTATAGTAGTAGCAACAGGGATGTGCATGGCTTTAATGTATTTATTAGAACTGTGTAGCAGCACTGTCAATGTTATGATAAAGTATAACTGAATTAGCACAAGAAAGAAAAGCTCCTTTTTTTAAAATTGATGTGTGTTTTCCCAGTTTACTGCTTAAAGCAAAGTAAGAGCCATATTTACTCTCTTTGGAAAGTAAATGCCTCCTATGCTGAAAACTACTTCTGCAAATAAAGAACTTTATGCAAGAAGTAATCCTGCAACATTCACTGTATTTTTCTCATACATGCCTGGTACTTTAAAGATCAGGAACAAATACTGACAGAATATAACAAAATTCAGCTGTCGATGCAAAGCTGTGAGACTTTGTTTCTGATCAATTTAAATTATAATGATTTTCAAATATATGTTTGTTGTTTATATATTTGCAGTTCGCTTTAAATTTGTTTTCAAAACTATGTTGAATATGAAACTTTTTTTTGCTTTTTTTTTTTTTTGTTCTGTTAGCACCATGGAGACTTCTCAGTATCACTTAGTGATGTGTTGGAAACATGGAACTATTTGTTACATGACAAACTGGGATTGTATGAAAACATGAAAGAACCTGAAAATTATGCTGATGTGACGAAAGCCTATCATGCCTTCTTAGCAAGAAGCAATATGTTAGATTTAATAGATATATATCAGAAGTGCTGTAGTCTTGGACTTTTAGCTGAAGATGAAAGCATATACCCTGTGAGTATTATGTTTGTTTTAGCTCTTATGTTGTTTTGACATATTTTTGGTTCCAGTTATGGATTTATGATACTTCTAATTATTCACAGGAGCTCTGGATTATTCACTTTGGGGTAGCCTTTGAGTTTAAATTAATTAATTTACTTTTGTAAAGGGATTTTAAATTCACTCAAAAATGATTTCTCTATGGTCCTGCTGGATAGTGAGGTACCACAACTCTTCTATGAATAAATGAATCCTTGCCATAAATTGGAATGAGAAATAAACTGTAGAGATTTGATAAAACTGGAACAAAGCTTAATAATTAACATGCCATGGAGTTTTGGTTGTATGTTGATGTGCAGGCAAACTATTTTCAATGATTACTGTTTTGAAAACACCATGCTCTTTAAAAGAACTTCTGTATAATGTATGTATTTGCATGTAAGGGTTTTTTTTCAGAAGTTCCAGTTCAGCCACTCAGTTACAGCTCTATTGTAGTTTATTGCAGGTCTTTTGTTTATTTGGGAGTTTTAATGTGTTTTTCTTTTCCTCCTGGTTTTCATGGGGAAGATAGAGAGCTTAGATGGGTTAATGAGCTATTCCTGAACTTGGCATAACATATTAATGTTCTCCAAAATGCAAGCAGTGGGTTTTAGTGCAAGTGTATAACATAACTGTTTGAGATAATTTTTAAGTTAATTTTGATCTTACACTTCATTTCTGTACTAGAACAGTTGTACTTCAAAAGACTAAAGCTAAAAGTAGACTGTAAGGGCTGTGCTGACCTCAAACACTAGCAAAGTGACAGGTTTACACCAGGTTTTAAACCCACTTTTGCTCTCTAGTCATCTTCATATTTAAGTTTATTATCATCTTTTTATTAAAGGTTCAACTGTTGGAATTTATTTCTGGTGTAACGAATGCACAAGAAAATAATGGTTCAGTTCTTTCTACTCCTACACGAATCAACAGACAAGGCCAGGAGCATGTGAAGGTAAAAATTATTTGTCTCTTGTGATGATCTGTATCTATTGAAAAGATGAAATATAACATAGCTTTCTTTTCCAATGATTGTTATTCACATATGGCTGGCTTGAAAAAAGATCAACCTGCATATCCAAATTCTGTATCGCTTGAGTATATTGTAGGTGTGTATGGGGCTGTGTGCTGAAATTTATACTGGAGGGCAGTCCAGCGTGACAGGCACTTGTAGAAAAATTTGTTCTACAAATACACCATCACTAAAACATTGCTTTGACTGCACATTAAATAACTGAAGTACTCTCCTTTGATTTCATTTTTTTAGCTTGTAGTCCCTTACATATAGAAGAAATCTGAGCAGCCACTGTAGTGGTAGCTGGAGCACAGCAAACAAGTTTTGGCTGTCCCAACAGAGGACTTGAGGACTCTCTCCCTTTACCCTTTCAACCACCAAAATGAGAATCTCTGGGTACTTTCTGGCAGTGTTTGAAATGCTGGAGCTTTAGTCATTTCCAAACTTGCTTTTCTCATAATAAATGGCAATTTCAAATCAATCTTTGGGTACAACTCAAAATATTTCTGGACAAGAAAATATTTTCTGAACTGAGGTTCTCCCCTAAACATCACTTCTACCACTAACACATGGCTTTCTTACTGCTTTGACTTGTGCAGTAAAAATATTCTTTGCTCTTTTTTCCTCCTCTGGGGACTGTCTTTGCAGACTGTCGCATGTACATGCTTGGTTTTGTAACTATTTTTTGTTGTTTATGTACTGTGGTATGAGAAGATATTCCATAGCAGGTATAACTTTTCTTGTTATGTGTTCTTCTGTTAATGGCCCCTTTTTCAGATTTTTTTTTTCTTTCCTTGCAACAAAACTGCAAATTCTTCTATTCTGGGGCTGTTCTCACAGGGTCTCGAACAGTGCTGCAATATTAGCAATTACAGTGTTATATATTGGTTATGTGGGTGGGGCTGGATCACAAATTATGCCCAAACTCAGTGGAGTTTCTTTGATTGAAATCCCCTGGAACCCAAAAGAAAAAAAATTACTGAATCTGTTTCAGAGCTGGCAAGTAGTTTAAAATCTTAGTCTTTTTGAAGTTAATGACAAACTTACGTGGTTTAATGGTGCTAATATTTGCTTTGAGATAGAAAAGGGATGTCTGTGAGGAGATTTCTAAACAGAAATTTATAACCAATTTTAATAACCCTCAAACATCTTGTGAATATTCAAGTACCATCTATGCAATTCTAACTTATCATGTTTGTTCTCATCAAGACTCCCAGAATCCTCATGCATAAAGTAGCCTTTTGAAATTATGCAAGCTGAATTAATAGTTTTCCAAAAGCTACATCAGTACATGTCTAATTAACTTTAAAATAAAATGAAACATTATTTTCAGCAGCAGGAGGACCAATTTGTATGGTGTTTTCTCATGCAGGTGGCAGTCCTGGCAAAGAAGTCTGTCTGTTCATATTTAAGCCTTTTGGTGAATTCTAAGGATGATCTGGCATTGGCTCATATTCTAAATGTTCCTGACAGAGGACTTGGTAGAGAAGCCTTCACTAACCTTAAACATGCCTCACAGGAGAGGAAAATGTCCATTTTTCTGGTATGTGTGTCAAAGGAATCTTCCTGGAAGTCAGGGCCAATAAATTAGATCTCTCAGCAGAGAATATGGCTTTAATCTAATAAGCAGCACTGATGTTTGCAAACTGAGTCAAGTACCATTAAGAACAGGATTTTAAAGCTAAAAAGACCATGAACAGGATTTTAAAGCCAAAAGGACAATAGATTTTGTGGGGAGAAATGGTTTCTTGTTTGGTCATGGGATCTCAGGGTGGACAGTAAAAGAAGTTTGTGTGTATCTCAGGAGTTCTAAAATGGGATCCTGCTTTAGTTGTGAGCAAACAACCATCTCAAAAATAGTTGAAATAAGGCAAATAAGAGTTCTTTCTCCAAAGAACCACTGTAGTCCCTCATACTCAAAATAGTCATTAAATTTTGCATGCAGTGTAACCCCAGTGCACACAACAGCAGTTTGAGTTAAAAACAGTATGTAGTCACTGAAGCGGCTGCATTCTCAAACTTTTATGGTTGAATAAATATGGAAAAGTTGTGAAATCTCAGTTGCAGGTTTAATTATTTTAGCTCCTAATGCTCTGTGAACATTGTATAAAAAGCTGTATGTGTTTGGACTGGATTTACTGTGTCTTCACAGTTGCCAGAGGGGAAACTGCTCTACTGTGTAAAAAGTCACCTTTTCTGTCATCTGTGTCATGAAAAAATCCTGAAAATGAGAGTATTTTCCATTGGGAAGGCAAAGTCCTATGAATTGTGTGCTTGATCCATAGGAAATCTTGAGCACAAAGACAGGAATACTGGCAGGTTTACTTTCTGTGCTAGAGTTATTCCAGTTTTTCTCTTTCCTGCCCTAAGAGCTTTATGATTTAGCTCTGTACTCTGAAATTAAAATTTGTGTGTAGAATTAACATTACTGCATCTGTGTGAAATGCATTGGATTATTATCCTTACTTTCACCTTCCTGGACAACTGCTAGGGGTTTGTTCTTACTGTTGCCTTAAAATTTTGGGGGTTGTACTCTAAGGTATGATTTTGGCGAATCTTCATTATCTTACAGCATATAAAAATATATTGACACTTTCAGAATGACAGAAGCCTTAGCTGTCATTATTTCTGATAAGATTTAAATATACATTATTTGCATCTCTGAAAATTGTTATAAGCTGAAGCCAATGTTTACATGCTTATTTTAAATTGTCCTTGGGTCATAGAGAGCCCTCTGAATATAAGAGCAGTTCTTGTGAGGCCAGCAGGAGCATTTGAACAGCCACAACAACAAAACAGTTTTGTTTGGTGATTTAATAAGTTTTTTGTCCTAAGCTTTCAAAAGGCCTATGTAAACATCAAATTAGTTTGAGGTTTTTTTTTACTTTAGCTTGTGGGTTTTTTTTTAAATATTATTATTCATTTTAAGTTTTGACCTTGCAAATATTGAGATGTACAGAGCTTGCAATTAGGAGCTGTTGTTTTATTTCAGGCAAGTTATTTCTTCCCTGAAATCAAACTTCAAGTTATCAGCCACTGTAACTTCTAGTTATATCTTCTAGTTATCAGCCAGTTTTTACATAATTTACAGACCTGTAGGAAAGGCTCATTTCAATGTATGTTCAGTCCATGTTTGTCTGTAGTTTGATATTTCTGGCTATTTCTCCTAATAGATGGCAACATCTTTTATCCGGACCATAGAACTTGGAGGAAGAGACTCTGCATCTTCTTTGTATGATCCTTTAAGACCCCATGTAAAAGGGCTTTCCAGCTTTGTTAATTTTATTGACAAGCTGCAGGAAATTGTTGGTGAAATCTTAAATACAAGGTAATAGATTTTTGTCTTGGTGAGCCCCTCCTTTTCTTGTGCTTGAACAAAATTTTTAAATTAAGAGTAAATTTAAAAAAAAATTAATAACCTATTTGAAAATATAATTGAAAAACAATTGGGGTAAGCTTATGAATTTCTGAGGGGTTTTTTGTATTAAATTTTTATCAAATCTATGTATGTATGGTGGTTTGGTTACTTCCCTAGTTGTAAATGAAGTTACACACTTTCCAACTTGTGAGTCTGGTAAGTACATAAACTGATATGTGCTTTACTTCTTGCTGCTTAATTCCTTCCTTTTGGTCATTTCATTCTGTTTACCCTTCTGTAAAGGAGTCTTTATTGCTGCTAACAAATGACAGTGTTGGTTATTTAGCCTCTTCTGTCTTTCATTTTAGCTATATAAATGAAGCATAAGAATTATTTCTTAGGGAGCCTGTGGTGGAGTTGCTGATTTTGATTTGTGTTTGAAGAACTGAAGTTAGTGTTTTGGGCAGACTTATAAATCTGTGATTAATTAGAGAAGTGTAGATGTAATACAGGGGTTTGAATTGGTAAGTACTGGCATTCTTACAGGGAGAAGAGCTATCTTCTTAAGCTTCATAGAAATTAATAATTTTGTCATTTATAATCAGTAATTTTTCCATACAAAACTTTGGCAAATCAGCTATAATAGTTCTGTCCTTGATACTAAACAATCTTTTTTTTTCAAGTTTGAATTGAGTCTAATCCTCACAGTGGAAAACAAAATATTACAAGTAAGCATTATTTAAGTTAATGCTCAGTTTCCATTGAAGCTGGAAGTGGGAAGTATTTCTGAAGTTGTTTTGCAGTTTTGTCTTACTTTTTTATTCTGCTTTTTATTCTTTCATTTCAATATCCTGGATGCCAGAGACATACTGTCTGTGCTGGTGGTTAAAGAGAACTATTTGCTCAACATATAGTGTATGCTATTTTTCCTTTCTTTAAATCATATCTGGCACTGTATATTGATAAAAAATGAGAAATGGAAAAATATGTATATACATGAACTTTTTAGGATGAAAAGACTGTATCAGGTGAATACAGTTCAGAAAAGTGTAGCATAAAATGCTGTCTCTTGTTAATTACTCCTCTGTTTAAAAGAGAATGTTTAAATGTGAGAAAAATCATAGTGGGATAGTTGCTGGGAGTTATCAGCTTCTCACTGGGTGAATTCTCTAGAGCCTGGAAATGCTTTTTAGCACTTAGATATTTATTGTGTAGCTTTCCCTGCTGCACCTGCTGTGTCATTTATTGTAAATCTTGTTAAATTGGCTGTACACATTTAAGTATTGCTGTTTGTCTTGCTGACCAGGAGTGGAAGGTGGCTGTACTATGCTGTTTGTAGCACCTCTTGTACTCCCCATGGCCTTTGTGTCCTGGCAATGTAAAATATGTTTTTCATCTGTATCTATAGATGTTTTCAAGTGTTTGCTGTATCACATGGATGAGGACTGTCTGTGTGTCCTGCTTGTCGTGGGCCAGTTGTTGGGAGTTCCAGAGAATCCAGTTCTGTGCAAAAAAATTTCTCTAGTTCTGTTACTGCTGCAAAGTAAGGACCAGAGGGAGTAAAAAGGCAGCAATGCAGCAGAATCCTGAGTTACTTAATCTATAGAAACCCACTGAGAAATCCAAGGGCAAACTAGACAACCTGTCAGCAGCATTGCTCTTTGATGTGGAGGTTGGCCAACCTGCATTAACCAGGTCTCTGTATTGGCTATGCCACAAGAAAAATGCTGTGTTTTTTACTTAATTGTTAGAAATCTGTTATTTAGGTTTAATTCTGTTACAGTGGACATCTTATGAAACTTGTAATTGCACAAAATACAAAGTAGACAAATAAATGGTGGGTCACTGTGGGGATGCATGTTGAAAAGAGGCTTTCTTCATCTGCCTGATTCCTTTGCTTTGGGAATCTAGAAACCAAATTGAAGATCTTGGACAGTGGTGGGAAGTGCTTAAGAATATTTTGAACTTAGGAGATACTGTGCAACCAAGTATCTGCTAACCTATGGAGAGTAACAAAAAAGTGTTTCTCATCTCCCCATCATTCAGCTAAGAAAGTGAATGGTAGATTGGATGAACAAAGGGAAATCTGTCAAATAGAGTGGAAGTTTAATGAAACTATGATGGTTTGGTTCAAATATGGCACTCCTGATAGCAGGAGAAATGGAAAGACAAAATGAAATTTGGTAGTTTCAAGGTGTATTCACTGAAGCCAACATTCCTAAAAATCTCTGGCATGTTGAAACTGTTTGCCTCTCCTCATTCTCTAGATGTCTACTATTAGAAGACATCACTAATCTTTCAAGAATCAGTAGCATGAGTATTCGTAACGTTTGAGGTGCTGTGAAACTTGCAATGCTAAAACTTTATAGATTTGTGCATATAAGACTTGGGCAATGGAAAACTTGGATATTCTACTTTTTTACACCTGCTTCTTGACAAGGAGCATATCAGTGTTGTATTTGTCAGCGAAATGGATGATTATTATACACTTTAAGATCTGAAAACTCTTTCCTGCTGGTATAAATGAGAAGCTACACTTCTAATCCATCATTCTGGAAACCCTTTTTTTTAGAACTCCAGAAGAACTCCTGAAATGACTTTTCCCAAGTTTGTTTAAAAATCGTGACTTAAAATTGGAGGACAGAAGCTGTCATGCTGGTTACTGTGCTTGATGGTTGGTATGGGGGGATGTGTGTACATATACATACACGTTAAAATCCTCATTAATTTTGTAGAGCGGCAGAGTTGGGAGGTTGGCAGCATGTTTTCCCCTCAGCTGGGCGCTGCCCTCGGCGCAGGCAGCGGCCGCTGGGTGTCACCATCGCCCAGCTCACACCGGAGCCGGGGCCCGCTCGCCCCGGAGCGGCTCCGCATCCCGGGCCCGGCAGCCTCCGCAGCCCGCCGGAGCATCGCACAGCTCGCCTCCACCGTGAGGGTTTGTGCTCTCTGCTTCCCCTCGACAGGGAAAATGCTGTTCCTTATCTGCTTCCTTTGGGAAGGTGGTTGCATCTCGAGGTGCGGTAGTGTTCGGGGAGAGAAAACAAATTGAACTCTATCTAGGCTTGTGCTGAATGTTTGAGTTAATTGGACAGTGTTCACACAGCCCTGGAGGTTTGTGGTCTAAAGTTGCTGGAAAGTTGTGCAAGCATATGCAAAACATTGTATATAGGATTGCTTAAACTTAGGATTATAGAATAATTCAGGTTGGAAGGAACATCAGAAAGTTTTTGGTCCAACATCCCGCTCAAAGCAGGGTCAATTATGGAGTCAGCTCAGGTTAATCAGGGCTTTGTCCAGACAAGTTTTGTACTGTCTCTATCCTTGGAGGTTTTTAATCTCCCTTTTGGCAGCCTATTCCAACTGCTTTTGTCCTCACGGTGAAAAGTTGTGGGTTTTTTTTTTCTTATATTGAGTTGGGACCTCTCTTGTTTCAGTTTATGCCTATTGTCTTTTTTCACTGTCTGTCAACATGAGTCTGGCTCCATGTTCTTGCTTGCCACCCTGTAGGTATTGGAAAGCTGTTAGTAAATCCCCCTGAAGCCTTCTCTT
This sequence comes from Zonotrichia leucophrys gambelii, assembly GCF_028769735.1. Taxonomy (NCBI): domain Eukaryota; kingdom Metazoa; phylum Chordata; class Aves; order Passeriformes; family Passerellidae; genus Zonotrichia; species Zonotrichia leucophrys. The sequence continues at coordinate 9,556,146 of NC_088170.1, read as the reverse complement.
CTGCAGCCTGAACAAGCTGTTCCCGAAGCTGCTTCACACAGGGCATGTCTGCCTGACCAGCTTGGCAGCCCTCTGCTGAACTTGCTCCAGTTTATCAGTGTCTTTCCTGGACTGGGGGCCCAAAACTGGACACAGTATTCTAAATTTGGTCCAACGAGTGCTGATTAGAGAGGGATAATCACATTCCTCAGACTACTGGCTACGCTACTGTTGACGCAGCCAAGGATACTGTAGGCCTTCTTTGCTGCCAAGGCATGCTCCTGGCTTGCAGCTTGCTTGCTGAACATGCACCAAGGTTTTTTACACAGAGCTGCTCCCCAGCCTATATCATTGCAAGGGGTTATTCCTTTCCAAGGCTTTGCATGTCTTGTTGAATTTCATATGGTTCCTGTCAGCCTGTTCCTCTTGTCTGTTCAGGTATGTCTTTGCGTGGCAGCTCTGCCCTCAAGAGCGTTGACTGTTCCATCCAATTTGGTGTCATCTGCAAACTTGATGAGCATGTAATTTTAGAGAGTCACTGCCAAAGATAATAGGAAAAAAACAGGTTTCAGGATAGGCTCTCATATTACTCCATTGTTACAATATGTTTGATACCTTCTGAGCATGATGATCCAACCAGTTGTTAACTCCTCTAATTGTCCATCCATCCAGAGTGTAACATCAATAGTCCTATGCTGAGAGTATTCTCTGACAGTATTGATAAACCTTGCTACAGTCGAGGGAAATGGCACCCACCATTCTCCCCTGGTCTGCAAATTCAGTCATTTTGTTAAAGGGAAAAACAGATTGGTCAGGCATAATTTACACTTGGTAACTGCATGTTTATAGTTACTGGCTACCACCTAATCCTTCATATGCTCAGATATGTGTTCTTAGAAGACTTTGCATTATTTTCTTGAGGAACAAAGTGAGTCTGATGAACTTGTGTTCTCCCAAGCTGTCCTTATGGGGTTTTTTAAGTGGTTTTTGTGTGGTTTTTTTTTTTTTTTGTTGGTTTTTTTGCAATTATTTTCTTTTCTCCATTTGTCACCCTGGTCACCCTGACTTTTCAAAGATGATATAAAGTTCTCTTGTGAGGGCATTTGCCAGTTCTATTAAGGCTGTTGGGTGCAGTCCATTTGGTTCAATGTTCTTGAACATAGTACTGTCAAGTGAAGTCTGATTTGTTCTTTTTCCAGTGCTGGCAGCTCTTTTCTGAAAAAATTTCTCTAATCAGAGTATTGGTAAAGACTGAGGTGAAGAAGGCACAGAGTACTTCTGTTTTATCTGTGCCCACAGTTGCAAAATCTGCCTTTCAGCAAAGGTCCCTCATTTTCTTTGTTCAGCAGGTGAAGCTCCTTTATCATTCCTTGTAATTGTCAACTCCAGCTAAGCTTTGGTTTTCCTGATAAAATCCCTAAATGCCCAGGTGATGTTTCTAGATCATTTATCATATGTCCCTTCTTCACCATTCTTTGTGAAGCCCTTTTGCATTCAAGCTCTGTCATCAGTTCACTGTTTAGCCAAGCTGTCTGCTGATATTTCTGCATATTTTCCTAAGTGTTGTGATGGAATGGTCCTGTGCTCGTAATATTATTATAGTATAATATAATTTATGTTATTATGATTAATAACAGCTTGCCTGAGCGCCTTTGCCTTTTAGAACTTTCTCACAGGGAATTCAATGGCTGCTCATCAAGACTTATTCTAGGAAGAAAACTGTTTACTTTTATAGCAACTTTGTCACCAGACTTGGGTAGCAAAGCTTGGGATGGAGAATATGAAGAGTCGCTCTAATTTCTTCCAACGAGCTGAACGAGAAATTTTAGCCAATGCAGCAAAAGTAGCAGCAGCAAGATGGAAAAATACTCTGCAACAGGTTTCTTTTTTTGCTGTGTTTTTGTTATAGATATAATGATCTGTGAAGCTCCAAAGGCTCTAAGGAAGAGTCCTCACTTAATTTTGATATCTGTTGGAAAATTAGATTAATAATCATACATACATTTTTGGAAGTGGAATTTTTAAGTACTGTGAGTGCTTTGATATAGTTTTTTCCTTTACAGATACATTTAAAATCTATGATTTTATGTTGATAAACATAAAATCATATTTGTGATAGGATTTTATTGTTGAAATTTTGAAATCTAAATGAACATGAACTACTAATTTTTAAAAAAATTATGCTTATAAGAAATAAGCCTTTAGATTTGCTTTAAAAGCACAGTTAGTGCTCCTTTAGAAACATTTGTATAGTATTTCTTCCTAGACACATTTTGTCCCATTCTTCTACCTAGGTAGATGGAGCTCTAGTTGGTATCTTGCTGCTTTGTGTTTGAGAATGGAATTACTGCTGTTCTCTTTCTATAGCTCTAAATTAAAAAATTGGAGAACTGAGCAGTTGCTGTCAAGTTCTAAAGCATCTTTTAAATCCGTAACAAAGGAAAAAGGCTGTGATCTCCTCCAACCCTGTGATTACTGGGTGTTTGTGATTTCTTTTAAGACACTTGTTCCCACTACCTAAATCAGATTGCTGTGTATATGTTATCTAGTTTTTACCTGTGTTGAAGTTGAAATGAATGAATAACAATGTTGACCTTAGTATAATAGAATTTTGAAATATTCTTTTCTGTTCTTGGAATAGACTTCAGGACTCTGCTTTTTATCAGGTTTTGAATATTGTCCATATCCTCAACATTTTTTTCCTTGTTTTTGCTATTTTAATCTTTTCCAAAAAAGATGTATTTTCAAAAAGTAAATAAAAGTGCTCCTGCATCATAACTTTTCACACTAAGGCCTGAGTTCTGGAGGGAGAGCTCTTGCCATTGTAATTTAGATTTTTGGTCAGCAGAGGAGCTTGTTTATATGACAAGCTCAGTAAGAACAAAATAGACAAAGTGTGCTATTAGTTTCTTATAAATTAGTTACTTCTACATAAGGAAAGATGGTTTGATAAGAAAAATGAGATAGAGAAAGGTAAGGTTGAGACTCAGATAATGTAAGGCAAAAAGGGTTCTAGGGGGCACAAGAAATGTCAATATTTTTGGTAGAAGAAACCAGTGACACAAGATCAGATTTGCCAGTGCCTGTGTAACAAGTGGCGTTTTTACACTGCACTATTTTTTTAAACTCTTTAGAAGCCCTGGTGCAAATAATGGATTTTTAACATATGATTCATTATATCTATGTGTAGACATTTTTTGTTCTCTAGCTATGAGATAGGTGAATTCTGCTTGAGCTGTCTACTGTTTTAGTGCTCAAAAAGCTGAAGAAGGTAAGCCACTCCTGTCAGTTGGTCAAAAATAGTTGTGAATTTTCATGCTATGCTAATGGTCACATTTGAACTTGACTGGATGCATTCATTTGACAACTGCCACTGTACTACTGACTTGAGGCATCTGTGTTTAAACATTCTGTTGGATGGTGGAAGGTGGTTGCTTCTAAAGTATTTGGGTTTTTCTTCCATTTATAATAACACTGATGAATTTCCTTTGGTTATTTTTATAATAGAAAAAGAATTTGATTTTCTGGTTGAGTTTTCTTTCAGTTCATACCTTTTGAACAAAGAAATGTTGCATGTGACTTTGAACAGAATCATATTACTAGCTCTTAAGAAAATGCTCTTTTACAACCTCTGCCATAGTGGCAACTGATGACTGGATTTGATGAGAGTCCTCCTTCAGTTTAGACTGTGGATGGGATGATACTGAAGCACTTTATCCTAGAGTAGCTTATCTCAGTAACCTGTGATCTGAATGGAACATCACAAAAAACATTTTGGCAGGAGCACTGACTAGAAGGGATAAGGTCTTTCCAATTGCCTTAGACAAATGGCATTGCTTTGTTTAATATATCAAGTTCATTCTTGAATTCAAATAATTTTTTTCCTTCTCTGTCAGAATTAAAAAGAACAAAAGTTCTCTTTCTGCTGTAAAAATTATCTTAAGAGATGCCATGTAATTCCATATTTAAAACAAACCTTTGGGGTCCTTCTAGCTGTTAGGAGCTGCGAAGTGGATAGCAGTTTCCAACTTTATTTCATTCCTATAAAAATTTTTTTATATCAGTTATTTTAAAGTTCATTCAAGTTCAACTGTTCTTCTGAGTAATATAAATCTATGAAAGAGTAATAACAGAGCAATCTATAATAGGGTGTTATCTTTGTAAAATGAACAAAATCCCAAACACCCCAGGTGCTTTTTTACCACATTGTCCTTTTATCATCATCCTTTTAATCTTTTTGAACCTCACTAGAAATGGATCTAATAACTAGATTCAGCATTTTATAGTTATATCTATATGAATATATATATATAAACATATATGTGTCTAATGACACAACACAACTTGTGTTCTGGTGTAAATTGGCATAATCTGTGGCAGGGCATTTCGGTGCTAATCCACACACATTGAATCAGCCTTTCATGTCTTGGCCCGTTGATATAAATTCTAGTTGAAGTATAAATAAACTTTTCCTTGCTCCAGTTAGTACTCTGTATATCTGATAGGAGACTGGAGCTCTTTTCTGGAAAAGAAGGACTATGGGGAGAAGAAGAGATTAAATGAACTTTGTTTCTACTAGCCAATATCTTTAGTTGGCATTGGGCAATAGAGGCAAAAAAATAAACAAAATATTTTTGTGAAAGGTTATTTTTTCCCATTGAAAATCTATGAATCTATAATTGAGTTACATGCAGAGCAAAGCATTTAAATTAAGGGCATGCTTATGTTAATTAACTGTGCTAGTGCCCAGTACTAGTTGTATAATAATATTTTTTTCTTCCAGGATACATATGGGTATAAATGTATACCCATGGAATATGGGTAATGTGGAAATGATAAATTTATTACTTATTTACAAGTATGTTCAACAGATCTGTAGACAGATAACTGAACCAGATTTTAACAGGGAATTTAAGTCAATCCCTTCACCTGCTCATTTGTCTTGAAGTTCTAAGTTTAGTTCTCATTTAATACTTTTCTCATTTGAGGATATGATTTTGGAAAATATAAGTTTAGGATTGAGGGAAACAGATCAGTCTGGCAAGAATCATCAGGAGACTTGGCTGCAGTTCCTATATGCATCTCTGAAACAGAGCTCTTCTTCAACATTTCTCTCCCCTTACCTCTTGACAACTAGAAGTGGATTTTTTTCCCTCCCTTTGATCTTTTAATTCTTTTGTGGTTGAATTGTGGGGTTTGGAGAAGTGGTACAATAGATTTTTTAATATTTTTTAAACTGTCGTTTCCAAGATCTGGATGGGTCTTGACATGCCTACAGAGAGACTGGACATGGTGATTTTTCTTCTGGCCAAGTGCATACACAGAGCTTAAATTTCTTCAAAGCATAAGTTTTTCTGTTTAATGAAGCCTGCAAATCTAATGTGAATTGTATAATCTTTAGTCTGTAAAAGCTGAAGTTGAGAATTGTGTGGGAATATTTGTTTTTTTCCTGTTAAAAAAACCCAACAACAATTCCCCCCAAAAGTTTCATGTTAATGTCAGGTTTTTCAAGTTTTTAGAGAAGTCTTTTTCAGCCAGAATAAGCCAAAACAGTAAGATCTCTGGCTCAGTTCCCTCCATGTATTTTAAGTGGAAACAATATAAACAAACTATTTTTCCTCTGACTCAATTCCTATTTTTATCTACTTCTGCCCAATTATTTTGTATTTTATATGAATGTAGACATGAAGAGTTTCGTTTGATGAAAGTTCTCCCAACTGGAATTCTAAAATTTCTCTTCAGAATGTCATGTGTACAAAATAAATCTTCATTTGCAGTTGCAAGTTCCCCTTTTTGGGCAAATTGGCAGGAGCATGAAGGAAACCAGTAAGGATGGAGGAAGCTGAAAATGGAGTCATGTCACTCTTGGTTATATGGCCTGAAGTAATGAAGCCATTGCTTTGGGGTATTGACAGAACTGTTTGAAGTATCATAAATGTATTAATGTACATAAATGTACTAAAAATTCTACTGTAGGTGCCAATAACAGCTCAAAACAGCTCATTTCTGCTTTGATGTGAACTGCAAACCTTATTTAGGAAAAAAAAAACCTTTGGGGAAGAGATGCATTATTATATAGGAGAGCTGAGTGGTTCTTGTAATGCTTTATTTTCTTTGCCCAAGACAAAGCAATGGTAGAACATACATAGTGTTTTGTTTAGGTACTGGAAAAAATTGTTAAGCTTTTAACTCAAGGAGCTTATTCTCTTTTTCACAAAATCTTAATTAAAGTGGTAAGACACATGTGCTGAAGAAAGAGATTAATGGAGTGTGTCTTTATCACTAATAGGGAAGTTCATGTCGTCTAATCACTGTCTATTTAAATAAAACTGAAAGAAGATTGGGATTTTGAAGCACCTTCACAAAGCACAGAAACTCAAATATAATGGGATATTAAACAGGAATGCATATTTGAGTGAAAAATTTTGTTTACACTTAACAGTTTGAGCAAAACTGTACATACAGGTTTAAAGAAAGTACTTTTCTTTGAACCTCTAAGGAGGATCATTAGTTTTGTATTGCAGCTCAGAGTATTACTAAATGCTGAATTCATTACCTTATAATTATTTTTTTTTAGCAAACTATTGTGTTGGACAATACATCTATGCTGCTGTTTGATTTGCAAGATCAAAGCTGCTCTCTGTGATGAGCAGGGAAGGCTGGCAACGTTCAGCATTTATAGGTGTACTCAAGTGTTGCCAAGATTAATGTAGAGATGACCCTGTGCCTATTTTCAGAATTGCAGGGGGGCGAATTCTGTCAACAGTGAAGATGCATTTGATAAAAGGCCGAAGCAATGGGGATCCTTTCTGTCAGGCAGTAGAGGAAGCTGTACAAGACTTGGATTTGAAGATTAAAAATATTATCGATTCACAACAGGAAACCTCGACTGCTAGCACTACTGGAGTCAGTCCAGCACGGGTAATGGGACTTCTTTTGTTCTTTTTGCTGTTGAGCTTTATAAGAAACCAAAAATCTTTTGCCTGGGGTTTTTTTTTTTTTTTCTTTTTACATTTTTAAAAGACTATCTATAGAGTATAATCTTTTTCTTAACTGTATAAAAGTAGTCATTTTCTCTACACTGTGATTTTGAAAGACTTATACTTGAGGATTACACTGTGGATATCAAAGAACTGATTTACATAAACGAAATTTCTTACCTTAAAATTGCAAGTAAAATACTCTTCAAAGCTTAATTTGGTTGTGCAGTTATTATAAATTTAGATACTTAGAAGTGTCAGATTTGCCAATAATTTCAAAGCAGTAAGTCTATAACAAATTTCCAAACAAAAGAACCTCATGAAAGTAGAATTAAGATTTGAGAACGTGTATCAGTAATTTTTATAAAAATACACAGTTTTTAATTAGCACAGCATGAAGTATTTCAAAGGGTAAGGCCTTCAAAGTGTAAGGTTAAATATGTAAGAAATCTAAAGCATGGTAGAATGTGGAGTGGGAAGGGAATTAAAGCCCCAAACAATGATGTGTAAGCTTTTCTCTTTTAGTGTTTCAAGACAGCAATGAAACTATTAATGACTTTGTTTTCATGGAAGGAATCAGGATATTTAAAGTTCTGTAAGTAAGGTGTTAAAGGCATAATACAAGATTTCTATTTGTGGTTCATGTACAGTGAATCTACTCAGGTTTAGATTATTATCTTTTTGTGATGAAAAAATCAACCAACTTTTATTATTTTATTTTACATAATTGATGTATAAGGTTTCTAATGTCATTTGTTTTTCTAGCAAATTAAAAAAAATTATAGACACCTTCAATGTGTTTAGAATTGTTAGGATGCTTTGTTTTGTGAAGTCATTGGATTTATGCCGTGGTAGCAAAAGATTTTTAACAAATTTTAATCAAACCTTCAGTATCCTTTTTCTTTTTTAAGACAGGTAAAACCAGCCAGACCCTATTGGCTAGTTAATTTGGTTTAAATGTGTGTTTCCACTGAGTAGGTTGGATATATATTTCATCCTCATTTTCCTCTTTGCTATGAATATTTATTCAGTGTATTGCTGTGTTTTTCTTTCATGCCCTTCTATTTGTTTCTCTTTCCCGTATGAGAAAATTATAACTATCATCAGGTCTGTCTTTATTTAGCTACTTGTGTTACCAACAAAATTTAAAAAAAATCATGTAGATCATTATAAGCCAGGTAAAAGCATTTTATTAAAACTTCATTCTTCAGAGAAATGCACTGTTGCTTTTCCAAAATATTTATTTCTTACTGTTCTCCAGAAATTCATAGTCTGATGACTCTATAGGAATGTTTAGCAGATCCTTGTTGAGGCAGAAGATGGCAAAGATGGTTGTATCCTGATGATGTGGGGAGGGCCTGCAGTGGAGAAGTTCATGAAGGGCTGAATCCCCAGAGAGGTATTCCACATAGAGGAGAAGAGGAAGAGTCTGAGGAAGAAGCAGCAGAAAAGACCAAGTGTTAGAAACTGGCTGCAATCCTCATTCCCCATCCCCCTGTGCCATTTGAGGGAAGGAGTTAGAAAAGTTAAGAGTGAAGTTGAGTCTGGGAAGAAGAAAGGGATCCCATTATGATTAAATGTCAATAAATTAGATTAATTTCATAAAGTCAAATCTCTTTTGTTTATGATTTGTAAGTGAACAATCTGTCCTCATCTTACTTCCATTGGATGTTTTCAAGAGTTTTTCACTTCCTATTCTGTTTAGGAGGAGGAAGGATAGAGCAGCTTGGTGAGCACCTGGCAGCTAACCAGGGTCAGCCAGCGCAGTCCTTTGTGGGGCCTGAGGAATTAGAAATAAGGACAGTAGTTGAGAGAGGTAATGGGCAAATGTGGATTGAACATTGGTAGAGAACAGAATAACTGTGGGGAGACTTATTTTTTTGTAATTGTGGAGGGATGAGGGGTAGCATGTGTGTAAATTGTTTGCCTTTGTCAGCATCGTGTTTGTTATTTTGGTGTGGGGAGTTCTTTTTGTTGATTTAAGTGAAGTCTGTGAAAATTGTGACGAATTTCTGTTTTAACAATTGTCCTTAAGCATATGATTCAGAGAGCTGAAGAGTAAAAAACGGAGCTTAGACAAATGCTAAGATAGTGATACCAAATGGCATACCACACCAAGTGGAACTTGGTGTGGAGAAACCACTTGGTGTGGATATTACTAAACATATGGAGGGGCAGGTTACCTTTTGTAATGAAGAGAGAAAGCAAAATTTAGAAAGTCCAATAAGTTTTCCAAATTAATTCAAACTCTATTAGAAGTTAGAGCATCTGTATTGTTCTATTAAGATCTCGGGATAGCAAAGATTAATGCTTTGTTCTGATTCTTACATAGAACTTGGGGGTTTTGTTTTAATTTCACTTAATAAGAAATCCCCCTGATGCTGTAGTTTTTCAGAAAAAATGATCTATACTCAATTAAAGTTGGTTTGATAGGATGTTAGACTGTTTTTCTTATGCCAGAGATTAAATAATTTCTTTGAGTGCAAATTTAAAATACGATCTTAAGTGTAGAGGTGAAAATTATGCCTCCACTAGCTCCTGGTAAAGCTGCTTCCTCATAAAATGTACCTGAAAAGTGTAACTTTGTTAGAAAAATATTTGCATTTCTCCTGGCAGTGGCAATTTTCTTCCATCATTGCTCAGTTTTCCTCCAAATACCTGGATTATAAGAATCTAGAGCTCCAGGAGAAGTTATTACTTTATGCAGCAGGAAGCGCTATTTTGTGTTGAAGACTGCACAAGTGATTAATAGGAATTATGATTTATTTCTTCCTAAGAAAATTACTACTGGAATCTGGCTGTAACTGTGTTATTTAAAAAAATAATTTGATTCATGATTAGACTCATTTATAAGCATGATTTCTTTTTGTCTTACTGAGATCTTTTTGTTGTCTTACCTAGAATTCTTATTTTGCCTTGGACTTTTATCCATGGTTAGTATAGAGTGAGCCTCTGGTGTTGTAGTACTTGAGATTTCTGAAATTTATTTCTAAAGATTTTTTTTTCTTTGTGTATCATCAGTCAAGATGATGCCAAATTTGTACTTCTTTCATTAAGACAAATTCACAATGGCACACGTGACATTTAATAAAAATCTGTTATGGTGATGTAATGACTGAAGAGGTTCAGAATACATTTTGAGGAAATGAAATGGTACTGAAATAGGCCAATTCTGTAAAGCCAAGTAACATCCATTTCTGTAATTCCTATTTCTAGCTATTGATTATAACTTATAGTAGCTGACTGACATGTGTTGCTATGGTTTCTTGAAAGTTACATACACTAATTGATGTAATCAAATAGAGAGAAAAATAGAATTTGATCTTTTCAAGACTGTGTTTAAAAGCAGTTAACTGATTAGATAAATGCAGTTCATTGCTTGTCTTGCCCTTCAGAATAAAGTCAGAGTATTCAGTGTTTCTGTGTATTAGTGAATAAGAGAGCCTATAGTTTTTAAATAACTACCACTGTGTATTAAGCCCTAAATTTCTCTGTGGAAATCCTAGTACCTTTAAAGAAAAATATAGCAACTTTCAAGATATTTTAAGTCCCACAGTGGCTATGGATTTCTCCATCTGTACTGCTGACTGTTGCATTGAGCACTTCCAGATGCGGATTGGGTTTTTCTGTAAGGAATTCTTCTAGTGGAAAATTATGGGGAATTCACCCAAACAACAGGAAATTGTGCCACGTACCTCTATTGTCAAATCTTGATGGAAATCTCGCTTTTAACCAACTGCTTTAGCAGATTGTTAGTCAGAGTGGTTGGACTTCACCAAGATGTGTTTGTGTACCAGAAAATAGGAGGTTCATTTCTGCTGCACAGTTTCATCATAGATTTATATATTTTTGTGTGACTTACTCATAAGTGCATACATGTAGCTGTCAGTGATCTAAACTTCACTAACTACTTGGGATGAGAAAAATTTTCCCATGGAGAAATTCTGCATAAATTCCACTTACTGTAAAAGGGAAGGAGGGGATTCTCACACCTTATGCTGATGTAGATTGATTTTGGAGCTGAGCTATTGGTCTGGCTTGATGAACTTTGCTGTTTTATGTTCCTTTTTTGTTTACTTACAGCCAAAATTACATTCCATAAATCATGGCACTGCTTATTGTGGCAGGGATACTATAAAAGTCTTGCTAGTTCTTCTGGATGAAGAAGCTGTCAGTCCTCCTACCCAGAACAAAGCAGACCTGTTGTGTGACAATGAAAACTTAAATTTGTGTGGCATCACCTCTGTTTTGACACTCTTCAGGTAAGTATTAGGAGGTTTCTTTTGTTGTGTTATTTTGTTTGTGCTTTTTTTTAAGGATCTGAGTCTGACAAAGCATTGATGTTACTTACACGAAGCAAATAACCAACATGCAGTCTGCTGTGAGATTAGGTGTAAAGGGAAAGCAATTTTAGAACAGTTTTGAGTTTTCAAAAGTTTTCTGAATCTTCATTAGTATTTTCTGTATTTTCAAGATACTTTTGTAACATGGATTTTTTGATATAGTGCATTTCTGGGCTGCACAAACTCTATGAAGGATGCTCAAACCTATTTCTGTGGGCACTGACATAGAAACTCACCTATCCATGCATCCTGAGGAATCATCAGCTGTTGAAAAAACAGGATGCTGAGAATTGGGTTACAAAGAATTATTGGTTACAAAGAGGAGTCATGAACCAGAACAATGGTGTAGACAGTAACATGATGAAGCTATTTTGAAGCTACGTATTTTGGCAATTAAGATAGGAGAACCATTGCAAGGATGGCAGAAATTTTGCACCAGAGACAACTAGAAATAAATAAAATAAAGAACAAGATAAACTAAATTTTATTTGTGAAAAATTGGACAAAATGAGCTAGATAAATAGTGAATTATTGTTGAAGAACCTGTGCTCATATACACATTGATGTGCCATGACCTTAAACAGAGAAGTAATTACTTACAAATGCACAGATTAGTTCCTATTTCAAGACCAAAAAATTTCCCTTTATATGCATCATTAATTTTTTTCATTTTAGGCATCAAGTTTTTTCCTTGATGTATATAACTACTTACATAATGATGTGTAAGAGAGTGGAAACATTTTGTGTGAAATATGTGGAAAACTATATTGCATGTCAACCAGATGCTATTCAGGAGGATGGAAGTGGAATGGTGGCTTACAAGATCATCACTAGCATTACAAATAATAATAATAATACTGTGTCTGCAGAGCTTCAATATTGGAAACACACTGCAAAATGAGTACCAGAAACTGGAACTATAGGTTTGCTTTCTTTGTGCTCTTTTGAGGTGTCACAGTGTATGTTGTTCCTTAAGAAAGCAGAAAATTAGGTAAAGCTTGGAGAGTAAAGGTATTTGCCTTTCTGTTTCTGAGGAACTTTGCATGGCAACAGTTTTTATTTATTAATTGCTTTTACATATCCTAAATACTTTTCTTTTTAATATAGATCTCCAGCACAATCCAGTGGCTCTTCTCCAAAACCTCTCAGACAACGTATTCTGAAATCTATGGATGAAAAAGTAATTAAGGTACTCTGTAGGAATTGCTATGCAAATCTAGAGGCATTGTAATAATAGTGATAAAATAATAGTAGCAGTGTTACAATTCAGCCAGGTTTCTGAGATTTTCATCCCACAGCTAAAGAAATGTAATTGTGATGAGCCTGTGGAAATGGCCCAACTACAGCAGTATTGTAATGTGAATAGAAATATCTAAAGCTCCAGAAGAGAGAGGCTTTAAACTTAGAAGTACTTCTTAATCACGATTTCTTAGTGAAGGTGTACTGAATTAATCTCTCTTCATTTACCAATCTGTGTATTTCAGGACCATAGAAATAAACCAAGCTATCTGAAAACAGAGATTAAACTGAATACAGGCACCTGATTTTAGTTCTGATGAAATAGACATTGAAAAAGTGTAATAGTGATGGTTTCATTGCTTTTTTTCTTTGGATGCTTTTTATTTGTACCACTCTGAGGACATTTCTATAACATTGCTTTGTGAACAGTAAAATAAAGCTGCTAATGTTTGCTTTTGTAGATGAAAAGGAACTTTACAAGAGCACATTGATATTGTGAGGGGTTCTATTCAAAAGAACAGTGTTTCTGAAAATTGCTGTCTTTCAGTGCACTGCATTTTACAAAGTCTTTTTCCTTAAAGTTGGCAAACTTGAGTGTTGGGACTATGGATGGAGGTAGAGGTTGTCTTCTGCAGTATTTCAACAGAAAGCTAAATAAAAGTAGTGGCATAATATTTTTACAGATTTAGTCCTGACAATATGTAAAAACACAAATCTAATTAGCATGTTAGGAAGAGGTGTTCTAAGCCATCAGTACTGGTTTTAGAACATCACAATGGAAAAATATCTTTCACTGGACATTAGATAAACTTGAACACATAGTACATGTCTAAGAAGTAGAAAGACATCAAAATGAAAAGCACTGTCAGTATTTTCAGCATGCATTTTAAATATGCTCTGACTTCATACTGAGTCCTTTTTTGTGTATTGGATCAAGGACAAGCATTTTGGATACATGCACTAATTAGGACGAAATTTAGTTTAAAACTTATAGGCAAATTATGAAAAATTGATTAAGTATCTTTATTTTATGTAAACAACATATTTAAATTGCAGCTGTACTCATCAAATAGAAAAAATATAATGATGTTTGTATAAAATGTTGAAATACTTAATTCTCTTATCCTAATGAAACCTTTGTAATTGGATACATGAACAGTTGTGTTCAATATCAAAGTGCAAAAATTATTATCTAAAAGTAATTACCTGTCACATTTGAGACATTTGCTGGTTTGACATGTTTTTAGCAGAAACAAGCAAAAATGAGTCAACTAAAATGGTTGTTGCTGATCAACTAATGACTTTTATAACTAAGACTCACTTCTCTGCCATCCATTTTGATTTCCACCCTCTCATATCAAATCCTACTTCTTTCTTAAAATGTTGATATTTCGTTTTATTTTTTTCTCTCTACGTCTCTAACAACTTCTACAGTTTCTTTTGCATGTTTCTACTTCTCCATATTCTAAGTCCATATCTTTCTCCTCTTTTCTCTTTCTGTACCTTCTTTGTGGCTGCATATATCTACAAACAAAACTTCAGCTGTCACCAATTCGCAGATTGAGTGACCTAAGTGTCCCTCTTGCCAAAATTGCTGTCTTCTGTTAATTCTACACTATCCTGTGGATACCCAGCTCTTGATCTTGAGGTGGTAGGTCTGTCTTTCCTGGTGTATTTGTGTAATACTGAAGAAAATATTCTACATGCTTTATTTTCATTCCATGGCATTTCTGGAATATTTTTTTCTATTTCTACTCAAGTGTAATTCACTAGGTGTTGGTTTTACTTTTTGATGTGCTGCTGTATGTTTTTCTTGGCCTTGATAGTTGCAACTTTAGCCCATGTTTCTTCACTGAGATTACTGTTCAAAAGATTGTTATCAAAGTGATTAGACACTAGATGCCATCCCATTGTTTCCATCTCAGTCTGTTCCTTTAAATTGTGGTACATATAAGCTGTATGAATCCATTCATTATTTGATTTGTTGCTTTGGTCTGCCCTTGCTTATATTCAGCCTGCAGTACCAGTCTTTGTTGTTCATTTGTTAATTTTCAGCTGAACCCTTTTAGCTTTTATACTGTTGCTTAATGCTGAAGGGATTTCCTATAGATATCTGCAGAACTCATTATACTCCTTTCAAACCTCTTTCAGTACCTTTAAATCAACCTCTCCCCACATCTTAGTCGTGCTTTTTGTTGAGATAAATGCCCATTACAGTGACTAATTTCAGTTCCTTTTGCTGTGAATCCATATATTTCTTGTCTAGGATTGTAATGTCTCTTGGTAGAAGTAAATTTTACTCTGTCCTTTCTGTAGAGCACATAGCAGAGAGAATTCCTTCTCAAAAGCTGTAGATCTCAAGTGCTGCAGTAATATTTACCATCTTACACTGGGTGTCAGTCTCTGTTATTATTCCATGCAAACATCTTGAAATGTGTACAGGTTGCTTGTAAAATTCACAGTTACAAATTTTGTTATGCATAGTGCTAGTAATTGATTCAGGAGATACTAGATTTTTTTTTTTTTTTAAGTAAGGGAGTAGCAATGCAATGTTTCTTCTCAATATCTGTGATCCTTCAGAGGGGTTTCTTTTGCCATGTATGTGATGGTAACTTTAGTTCCAAAAGACTGTCCTTTTTAAAAAGTGCCTTTTTACCATGCTGCCTCTGATTAGGTGGTTAGTCTACATTATAAGTTTAAGATGTCTCATTAGGACTTATCCCATAAAAGTTACCTTTTCCATGACATTTGAGAAGGGAAGAAAAACACAGTAGTAGTGTTTAGTTTGGTTGTTTTCTCAGTCCCTATATCTAAATGAAGAAAGAAAAAAGAGAAACACCTTAATTAAAAATAAAATTTTAAAGAAGTAAGAGATAAAAAGTTGTTTTCTCCTCTTAAGAGGATCTGAGTTCTCAACTTCTGTGGAATTATATAGAGGAATGCAGATTGATAATATTTAGACCTAGGGCACATCATCACTATGTGTTTTAGTATCTAAAAATAAGGAGAGTGGATAAAATAAACAGGTAGCTATGAACTGGAAATGGTGTTCAGAAATAAAATAAATCTTGTGGATGTTTCCATTGTGCCAAAACAAATTCCTGGCAACAGTGAATGACAAAGAAATATTTTTCGTCTTTCAATCCTCATTAAATACTGGAAGAAACACAGAAATATCACCCAACTATATTGGCATTTGTTCGGAAGCAAAGCTGTTGCTCTTATTGCTTGATGAGAAGGAAGTCTGGGGAACAAGCATGTTGCATTGTTTCATTCCTCTAGCAGAAGTAGGTAAGAATAAGAATATGAAACTTGGTTTTTCCTTTGGGAGCCAATTTAGTTTCTAGTTTATCTGTTGTTTCAGTGAAGTGTCTTCTGGTGAATGGTGTTTTGTAGAAGGAGTCTCTAATTCAGAAAGGTCTGTGGAACATGTATTGAGTTATGTCTCTTATCAGCTGTCCTTGTTATGTCACTTGTCTGCTTTACTGAAATGCATAAGCAGCCTAATTGGACAGGAGAGAATTGTTTTATCTGAAAAGGATTCATCCAGCCTTATGTCTGCTTTTTTGACTCATATTTCTATTTATGTGAAATGAGTAGAAACCCTGTTAGTGACTAGTTATTTTGTAGATTTCTATGGGTTATTAAAGCTCTGCTTAGTGGTGTGAGAGGGGAATGAACAGGCTGTTACAATAACCTGCTTTGTTTAGCCTGAGGAGCAATTTAGGACAAAAAAAAGATGCATAATAAGATTTTCGTTTGTGTTCTGCACTGCAAAATATTGAGATCTTCAAGTTGTAGGTGAAATCTGTTCCTGAACTAATGGGATTGAGTGGAACTGAGAACTTCAGAACTGAAAACTGAAGAATCAAAGTTATTAGGCTGTAAGCATGCAATATATGAGAGTGTAACAGATCTTTTTTTGCAAAGTTAAGATTGTTTTGGCCTTTTGATATATTGTTTTAGAAAGCCTGCTGCACTGTTAGCAGACTTTGCCTGAAACAGCTGCAAGGACTTTCAGTAGTTTGGTGTGGTTTTTTTCTTAATGTAACCGGAGACAACCTTTCCTATATGAGGCACTATTTCCCTCCAGTTGGGAACATAGCTGCAGATCTAGTTTTAAGAAGAATTTGTGGCTTAAGAACTCTAACAAATCTTGGCATGCTTGAAGTTCATTGTAATTTTACTGTGTACAGAAATCCTTCCAAGAAAAAAGCAAAAATCTTGGTTTGCTTTTCTCATGTGACTTTTTCATGTCTCTATAAAATGACTTAATATCTAGCTTCATGCACTGCTGTTATTTTTCATAGCTTAGTTCTCTAAATGCTGTTACTTGAGAGAATTGTTTTGCCTATTTGTGATTCCAGTACAAATAAACTGTGACTTGGAAAACTATTAACAGGAAGTTATCAAGAGTTTTCCTGTATGCCCACTGTAATTGTGAGCAGAAGAGTCATAGTAATAGAGAAAACAATCTTCACGTAGTAGTCTCATCTATTGTTGCAAGAAATGTTTGTTTCCTAAATGCAATATAATTATGGAGAACAGCAAAGTTGATTGGTAGTTTAGTAGAGGAGGGAAGTAAATAGAATGAAAAGGTTACATGTTCAGCACAAAATCTGAGGAAAGACTTGGTGTCAGTTGATAAACCACATTTGTGTAGAAAATACCACTTTCATTTCTACAAGACCCCTGAACTACTTTGTTTAGTATCTATAGCTGTGAGTTTTGTTTGAAAGCCAATAATGAGGTGATTTGGGGTTATGTTCTCAAAACAGTAGCAGGTTATTTTGGGATAGCAAAAGGCTGGTACAATATTGTGCTAAAAAAAATAGATTGTTGCAGAACAATAAAAGCTTTCTACTACCTGAGATATCCAGGATATTTTTTAGTAATATACCTTTGTTTGGCAAAGATATAATTTATTATTTTGTTACTTGTCCTTTTTTACTCCTTTCCCTTTTTCAACTTCCTCTTTCAAGTTACCTTGAATATCTTTTTCTCAAAGGACAAGGGTAAGGATGGAGAAAATAAATTTTCTTTTTATCTCTTTTTCCCTTCCAAATAGTACTCTAGTTGTTTGGCTAGAAAATAAAAACATGTGTTTGTTGTTACTGATGTAGGTTTTCAAATTCTATTATGCCATTCCAGTGCATAAAAACCAAATCTCAACATTCTTAGTGACTAAATATTGGCAGTACTGTCTGTATGCAGATGCTGGAAGGAGATCTGGAACAGATTATAATCTAACTTTTAGAAATAAATAGAGCATGCACCATTAATATTTCACATAAAAGCAAATGTTTTATATGGGCATCTTGAACAACTGAAAGCTTTCTCTAGATACAGATGTTAAGGTGGGAGAATCTACTGCTTTATCTGCTTATTAGGATTTCTAATTGGCCTACCTGTGCTGAAACAGTTGTAAATTCTATCCTACTTTCTCCCAGCTGAAGAAGGGTAACAGTGAACCTTTTTTTCTGAAATGCAGCAGAACTTTTCTTTTTATGGGGATAAGAGTAACATCTGACTTGCTTGTGAAGAGGAGAAGGAATAGTAAGGCTGAGTTCATTGTGTGCCATTTGTGTGCAGCAAACTGATCTCCCAACATTTTTTCTCTCCCAGAGCTGTGGGTCGTTGGAGTGGTGCTCTTAAAGTAGTGAGTTTTAGGGAATTTAATATAAAAACTCTAAGAGCTTTTTTTCTGTGAGCTTTTTCAAGCTGTTGATAGGTTTCATTGTGTGCTTCAAGTAAATTTTAGGTTGATCTTTCTTCTTAAAAACATTCCAGGGAAGCTCTACTTGGTAATTCAATGCAAGACTTGTGCTCCTTTCTGCTGCCTTCAGGCTGTTAAAACGTGCTTATTGCTACTTCAACCAATGTAATACAGTATGGAACTGTAGCACAGTTCTTTATACTAGTGAATATATGTTCCTAGACTATTTGAAAAGTTTGACTACTTCAACAAAGGTGTCTTACACTCTATATGCACCCTCTGGATTAGTTCTAGCATCCAGTCTGATTTGGTAGAGCTTTGTGTGTCCTGTTTGCAAATGCCTGACTGGTATGTGTTGCAATAGACATATTTCTAGCTTCAGTGAAGTTGAAACACAGATGGGTTTATGTTGTGAGTTTTCCAGTGTTTGAGCTTGACTTCTGTCTGTTGACTCCACATATTTTATCCCTACAAACTGAATTAGTGAAGTGAGAGATGGGCGTGGTAAAAAGAAATGCTGTTTGTAAAAAAAATAATTGCTGGTTATAGAATGGTAACTGTCAGACTTTCTTGCTCAAATTTTATGTTCTTCATGCTGTATTTATTATAGATTAATCAACTTTGCAAAATTGTAGTTTATTTGCTTCTTGCAATATGAATGTGATAGAAAGCCATTCAAGTTGTATAATTTTTATGTGTGTCATTTACTTAACAGTAATTCAGAATTGAGGAATTTGTAAAGGGCTATGATGAAGTTTTTTCAAAAACACATCAAGTACTGGAAAATATTTTTCATTAATATTACAGTAACCTGGATCTGAGAGGAAATGCAAGTCCTGTATCTCCTTAATATTGTAATTGTACAATATGATGGTCACTAAATTTAAATTAGGCAGCTGCTCTATCCTTCAAAACACTTTCTGAAAAGAAAATAATGACATATACAGTCTAGAGCTTCCTCACAAGAGGAAGAGGAGGTGCAGACTGATCTCTACTCTCAAGTGGCCAGCAATAGGACACAAGGGAATGCCTTGAAGCTTTTTGAGGGGCTTAGGTTGGATATCAGGAAAAAGATGTTCACCTGAATGTTGATTGGGCACTGGAACAGGCTCACTAGGGTAATGGTTGCACTACCAAGCCTGACAGAATTCACGTGTTTGGACAATGCTCTCTGGCACGTGGTGTCATTCTTGGGGTGTCCTGTGCAGGGCCAGGAGCTGGACTTGATGGTTGTTGTGGGTCCCTCCCAACTCAGCATATTCTATAATTCTACTTACAGTCAGTGAGCTGAGGCATAATCTTGAAGCATATGAACCTTGTAAATATCTCTGTATGTAGTCTTATTTTGTGGTAAATATTTTAAAATACAAAGAAGATTAACTCTAGAAAGAGATCTGAGTTTTTGAGAGTCAGGCTTGCTAGCTTGCCCTGTTAAATCTCCTTTTCTTTCCCAGTCTGTTATGTGGCCCAAACAAATTGCAGTGATAGTCAGCAGAGAAGACTTGTTGTTTTTGACTCTTGAAGGGAATACTGAGGACTAAATTAAAACTATCTATGTCCAGCCTTATTGAACCAGAAAGAACAACTGTTTCTTTAAATGAATGTGTTTTTTTTTTTTTTTTTCCAAATACTTAGTGTATTCACTTGGCCAATAGCAGTACCATGAGTAGATATCTAGGTTGCTTCTCAGTGATAAGCTCCAGTCTGTTACCCTATATGTAGGAAAGCAGGATCTGATCAAAGTGGCATCAATTGCGACTGAATTTTGTGGATGACTTCCTCTGGGAAAGGATGTTTCTGGCAACATTATTATCTTTCTTTCTGTCTAAATCTGAGAATTTAAATTAGAAGAAAAGTGTATCTCTAAGGGTCAAATCTGAACTGCAGGTTTAATCTTGCTTGTACTAAGAAGAAAAGTAGACTTGCATAATGCAAACCTTTTAATCAGAAAAGTGTCTGTAAACCTCTTATTCAACAAATCACTCCTGCTATCTATGTAGTAATATTTCTTTTGTAACAGTGCTTATTACTTGTTCTTTTCTCTGATGCTTTTACTGAAGCACTTGTTCAGCTCAAATGAATTTAAATTTGCCTGTGCTGTTGTGATGCAATTATTAGCTAAAAATCCAGTTGTACTGTAGTTATCTGCTCTGTGCTATGTTTTTCAATATAATTTATATAATCCAGTGCACTTTCAAATGGAAGTGAGGGTAGAATTTTTCTTGCAGAACCTATACCATTTATGGTCAATTGTACAGAAAGTACAATGCTTGACCCAAAATTCTTAGCTGATCTGAAGCTGTAACTTAAGAATAAGCTGAGGAAATTTTACCTGGGACTTGAACTAAATGGGCATGTTCTGGCAAATGAGGAGTTAGACATTGGCATTCAATGGTGAAGTGGCTTTGTTTGAAGATCTAAGAGTTAATGTATACCTTTCTGAATGAGCTGAAAACATAGTTTGGAATTATTTTAGTACTTTTAATAGAATAATAAATGATTATTCTCGAAAGCCCTTATGCTTTGTAAATTAATATCTAATTTTCCTTTTTAATGTGAGCGTATCCATTTTTCTGGTATTTTATGTGAAAAGAATGGTAAAGCTCATTATTATACAAGTCTTGCTGGTGTTGTCTTTCACTTTTTTAAAATATAGAAGCTAATAGCAGATTGGTATTTGCAGATGAAGCAATCTTCAATTAAATCCCAGTTTGCCTGTACATATAAAAATGATTTGAGTGAAATGAGTGGCCAGCGTTCCCATGCAATTCCAACCTGCAAACATCCCGTACCAAAGCAACATTTAAAAGCTGGAAAGCCCACAGGTAAGCTGTGGTAGGATTGAATAAATAAATGTGATGGGTAATACTTTAAATGCATCCAAAAAGCCTTTAGTATAACTCAAATATTTTCAAGAAAAGGAACAAAAATGTCTCATTGTTCTCCATGTCTCATATGCCAGTTAAATCTTTTTGCAATAAAATTGTAGTGCCAATTCTTTGAAAATATAAATGTTTGAAAAGTGTGTTGATGCTATCTTGTAGTAAAAAAGTGATATATGTTGCATATATGACATATCTGTTCTTATTCTACAAAAGTAAGCCATGTGCAATTTATATTTTTGCCGTTAAAAGGGGGGAAAATTTGTTTTACTGCAGTACAAACTATATAATATATAAAATTTTTATGCCCTTTAACCCTCTCTTCCAATATCTTAAAGTTATAAATCCACTTCCCTAAGTTAGTTCTTACATGTTTTTGAGCAATGTAATTTTAAATTGGCAATGCACTTATGAGCACATAGCAGATTTAATAGCAGTGACAAGCATAGCTTTGTTTTATTGGTAGTACATTATTTTTGATTAAAAAAAATAACATGGCAGTCCTTATAGAAAAAGGATGTGTGTTTCCAGGTAACTTTTTATTTCCTCACATATGTTTTTGATATTCTTACATGACAGAAGGTCCAAATTCATGTCTTGATGTACCAGGGCTTGGAACTATTTCTGAAAGTGTTCACCAGACTAGAAGTTATACAGAGATGGGAAAGCTGAGTTGTCAGCCAAGGAACAAGAACTCTGAGAATGAACAGATGGATTTGAATAATGACAAAATAATCTGTGACAAGGAAAGTGAACCATCTTTGCAAAAAAATACTAAAAGACTTAAGACTTCAAGCAGCTCTAAGAAGGAATTGGACAGCAAAATTGGTGGAAAAAGAAAACAGACCAAAAGTGCAAGTAAGAATAAGTTGATTGCTGGTCAGGCGAAATTAACTCGCTTTTTTCAACTCTAAGTTTTTGTTTTCACATACATGGGATCTTGATAGTTGTAAAATTTTGCAAGAAAAGAGATGAAATTTATGAATTACTTCCTTTCATATGTAAATAATTGAAAGTAGCTTGTGTATTATAGTAGACAGTTACAAGTCTGGATTATGCTGAAGTATTTTATTTTTTAATAACAGTACATTGTTAACAATTACACTGTTATTTTTGGTAATGAATTATGTATCCCTCTACAATGCAATGGGAAATTAAGTTTGGATGTGTATGTACAGTTACACTAACACTCAGTAACTTCAAATTACATTAAATTCAGAATAAAATGTTTAATCTTCAGAGAAGGTGGTGGAGATAAGTAGTTTTCACACTTGCCAACAAGGTCGATAGACTCTTCCCAGCATACACCTGAGGACTGCAGGAGAGAAAAAGAGCTTGAAAATTTAAATCATCAAAGAATCAGAATTCTTATGGCTCCTGGAAATATTAATTTAACAAATGCTCCCTCCCCGTGCACCAAATCATAACAGCCATGTAGTCTCTAAATGAACATTTAACAAATTGCTATATTGACATTGCAGTGTACTTTACCAAAATGAAATAATTTTCTGTGCAAAAATAAAATATATTTACTGTCAAAATCTCTTCTTCCAATAGGTAATTTAGCTGAATTTTTTTCATCTGTGGTCTCTCTTTCCTGTATTGACTCAATATTTTGAATTTCAGTGTCAGCTGGAAAAGTCATGGCTCCCTTCAGTGCAGGATAAGGTAGTTGCTTTCCACCTAAGTTGATTGGCATAACATGATTGAAGAAATCATGCCTGGAACCTCTGTCCTGTTTTGCGGGAAGACAAGAGGTTTATCTTTATTTGAAGTCAGTTGTATCACATTTTGTTCTTTGTATTCCAACAGTGCAGTTATTTTATGTTTCAAAATCATACCTTAATAGTTATGACCTGTATTGCATCCTTGGCCAAAATGGTGTAATGGACATAATTAAATAATGAGTTCCATGTTTGGCAAAGTTAAAAACCTGTTGCTGCATATAGGGACATCATCAAATATAAATATAGATTTCTTCTTATCCCCCTCACCCCAACCCACATCCTCCAAGTTTTGGCTACTGTCTGTGAAAATCAGATTTAATTCAACTCTCAGAGTTACACATTTAGAATCTTGGCATTAGATATATAGAGTTGTATTTTTTTTCTTGACTATGTTATGTTGAACTGGTGTTTTTATATATTTACCTGGTTATTGCTTTAAATTGTTGCACTTGTTTTCTAAAGGGGTATAAATGAATTTCAATTTTACAATTAAGCCAAAATTTAAAACTGAAAACTCACCAAAAACTTTGTGTTTCCAGCATTCTTATCATTGAAAACACTGCTGTCTTCAGTCTTGTAGTACTTCAGCAAAGGTATAACTCCTCTGTTCATACTTTTATCTCCATTTTGTAGAGTTTTTCCTAGATTTAATGCAGCAAGCAACATATCTTCATCTTCTACCTCTTGCAGAGACTTTGAAACTGAGAGCAGACAACCTTGAGAAAAAAGAGAGAGAAGGGAGAGAATTAGGAGATATGATGAGATGCACATTTTTTAGTCATTTAATGCTTGCATAAAGGTTTGGCACTTCTCAAATTCTAAGAAATCTTTTCCAGTGGTAAATAATTGTGTTTTCCATTTCTGGAATGGCACACTTTATATATTTTACAGGTTGAATGGAAACTACTTCAAAGGCTGATGAGTTCATGCTTTTAAAATGACTCATATCAAGGAGTAACCTTTTCTATAATCCTTCTAATCCCATCTGTTTACAACTAAAACATTTCTTTGTCATAGCTAATTTGTTTCTTTGTATGTTTTTAGAAGAGATTAGTTTCTTTTGGTGGATCAACATGGCAAAGTTCACAGAAAAAGTGATGTCCATTTGAGTTGTTTATAAAGCCTTACCTCTGATTAAGGCAATTTAAGAAGAGTAACTAATCTACATAAGTAAGAGGGATTGCTGTGTGATGCATCATAATTGTGAATCTGGATTCACAAAAGAGCTGAAATTCTGGAAATTTGAGAATGGCTTAGACTGCTACCATGTTAAAGCTGAAATAATTAATTTGTGTTCTGATGTCTGTTATGTCAGGTTGCATTATACCAAAGAGCTAATGGCTAGAAATATTTGTTAGTACCTAATTAACTATGTTTGTGTTTTCTTACTGAAAGTGGACCTTTCTCTGCTACAAATATAACATAGTCAAATATGCTAAGAATGTAGAAAGAAAACTTCAGTTTTTCATTTAAAATTTCTTTGAAATGTATTTTTTACCTTGTGGAAGAAAATATAAACATTTCTGCACACTACTGTTGCATTGTTGTTGTGTGGGGCTGGTTTTTGTTGTTATTGTTGGCTGTTTTTGTTTGGCTTGGGGTTTTCTGCCTTATCTGGAAAGCAAATAGGGCCGGCTGAAATTTAGCTAATCTGTTAGTGTTGGTGACAGAAACCACACATCCATTGGCCGTGTGCCTCTTAGCTAGTGCTTCATGTTTCATCCTTTAGCTTAGTGCAGGGGACCATGCTGCTATTCAAGGCAAAGCACCAGGAAATTGGCCACTGTTCCCTGCTGAACTTCCTGGAAAACCACTTGCCTTGCCAAAGTAACTTCTTGGTAAGACATTTCATGGGAAAATATGTCATGCTGGACTAAGCAGATTTTGACTAAGAAACATTTTTGGTGTCCTCTCTTTCTCCAAATGAGAAAAGTGCATTTCTGGGCAAAGCATCTCTCACAAACAGAATTGTTGCTTCTCATTATTTTCATTTCCTTGCTGTAGAGCCTGTACTTGCCTTTGGCTAATTGAAGTGTTTTCTTTCCTTTGACTTTAACTGCCTGTCTACAGAGGAGACAAATTTGAGAGTTGATTGTACGGGGTTTAATACTCATCATCCAATAATTTTTATTTTTCCCTCACATTAAGTATTTGTACAGTTTTGTTCAGTTAATAAAGCAAAAGCCATATATGCTCTCTTGCCGGTACTTTTCATTTAGCTCAGCCTCGACAGAACAGGAGTGCTCTGGAGCTGTGGTGGCAGAAAGCTGTTCTTTTTCATATGTTGGTCTAAGAGTTGGAAAACAAGCTATCAACCCAGTAATTTGGGTAGGGGGCAGGAGCTTCTGCTTCTCTGGAGCTCTGGCACCCCCAGGTGTGCAGCATCTCACACAAGGCTCACTTTTTAATGCTTCTATCATTTAATACAAAACACAGCTGACCTGGATCATTCA
The DNA here is from genome assembly GCF_028769735.1 of Zonotrichia leucophrys gambelii. Taxonomy (NCBI): domain Eukaryota; kingdom Metazoa; phylum Chordata; class Aves; order Passeriformes; family Passerellidae; genus Zonotrichia; species Zonotrichia leucophrys. The sequence goes on along the minus strand of NC_088170.1, from coordinate 9,530,827 downwards.
GTTTGTCTGTCTACAGCATCTGGCTAGTTTTCTACTATGAGACACAAGCTGATGTCAGTGAAGGAATATGTTTGTCGGGGCAAAATTATGGTACTTGCCCCAGGATCTTCTACTGCTTCTTGAAGTAGTTGTTAATTTTTAAGGTTTGTTGAAGATCCAAGGTGATTGTGAGTGATAATGAGTCGAAGCTTCTAACTAGGCTGCCAAGAAATCCAGAGCACATGTCTGTAGATTCAATGACTTATCAACTGCTCTGAACAAGCAGAAAACATTTGTACACCTGCAGATATGCAATGTGTGTGTTGTGTACAGCTCTTCATAATGCCTTGGAAATCCTAGCACTCTGACATCTACATTTTTATTTATTCCTCCTGCAACTAGAATTTTAGTAAAAATCTAAAATGTTTTAATGCATCTTTTTCTGTGTTTTACCATTATTTTGACTTAAAGTTATAAATAGTATTATTAACCCAGTAGTGCTTTCAGAACAATAACCATTACTTTGAGAAATTCTTCTTGCTTCTACTTTGTTACAACAAAATATGAACTCTTAACATCAGAAATCTCATGTGGTGTATATATAAGTAAATAAAATCTAGATGATAACATACCTGGACTTTCTCTGTACTCATTTTGAATTCTAGGAATGGGTTACAAAACAATTGGAGTAATTTCATTTGGTCTTGTAACTGCTGTGTACAAGTGCTCAATTCCTAATTCCTAATCCTATTGAGTGAAGAATAAATGAAGCAGTATGTATTGTTTAAAATCAATTATTTTCTATTATCAGAATTGAAAAACTTCACAATACAGGAGATACTATTTAATTAACCTTAATAAATCATTTTAGTCAATCTTAAAATAGCACAAAACCAATTGGTCAATGTTAATTTGCCCAGTGGCTTACTACTTCTGATTTTAAAAGGTGATTTGTTTGTTTTATTTTTAGTTTGGATCTTGCACATTTTATACAAACAGCTGTATTTTGGTCTGATTTGTGGATATACTAATCCCTTCTTGTGTGTTCTGTCTAAATACCTCAGTGTTTTAGTTCCAAACCCTTCCCACCAAACCAAACAAGCAGGTGTTAAAGTGGAGATTCTCTGTGCTAAAAATGGACAGAGCGTGTCAGCAGTTCACAGGGCAGATAAGAGGTAATTAGCACACTTCATTATTGACTGTAGGAAATTAAGACTCTTGCTTAGCACTGTTTTGTTGTTCCTCCTGCTGAATTGGTAGTCACCTGGAATCAGTAAATTGATTTAGCAGGAAATAGGCACAATGCTGCAATGAGAGATCAGCTCTGGACTTGTGCAGTAGCACAGCTCTAAATATTTGGAGAACCTAAAAGTCATCTTCTATAAATGTGTCAGGAGAATGTACAAGAAAAGGGTGGGGGTGAAACCCCACAAACTAAATTATTTTTACCAAATTTCTGCCCAAGATCCGAGGTATCCATTTCAGCCCTCTGTTGAATTCCAGTCTGTGTATTTATAGAATGAAATGTTACATTTGTTTGCGTTACAAATTAATTTCACAGTTGGAGAGACTTTAAAAATATTTTCTGCTGTTTGTTTTGAAAGGCATTTCTGAATTTCATTTGAAGCAAGTACATAAAAATGTGATTATTTCTTAAGGAGTTGTGCAGCATCAGCAGAGAACAATTTATGCATAGTTTCTTCTAGCAAAGTTAGTGATAAACATATTGGTCACTGTGTCTGGCCTTTTTTAGAATTATTTCTATTATATAAAATGGTCTGTTCTTGTAGGAAAGATTTGCCAATAAACTACGTTTAGAATTAACTGATTCACTGTTTAAAAACAAATTAACCCCCCCGAAATATATCCCTGCCTCCCTAAGTTTCTTCTTCTCAAGAACCTTTTGCAAAGCAATCCATGTGTAAGTCTATTAAGGGTGCCCAATTAATCAATGAAGTGGAAAGAGGAAAAGAGGGAGATTGCTCAAGCCATAGTAGTTTCTTAATTAAGAAAAAACCAGTGGTGATAGTGAAATATTCTGTTTTCATGTAAAAACAAGGCACACTCAATTATTCTGTAACCAACAGCAGGAACTTCCTTATGAGGACAATAAAGAGGATAAAAAAGACTGGGCCCCTTTGCTTTGCAGGCATATGAGAGGATTTCAGCCAAGAAAAAAATACAGGAAAAAGCAGGAGGTGCAACTGCAATTTTGAGCTTCATTTGAGCACAGGATGTCTGTGAGAGGCTTTGAAGCTGGCTATCCAGTGCAAGCCTGCTAAAATTCCTGTGATTTCTACACTTCACCATTACTGTTCATATGGTTTTGATAGTGCTGAGGGGAGTAATTTATTTTGCATAACTGACATGAAGGCAGGAAAACTTTTTTAGGAATGTTGATTATTGTCAGCTCTTTACCAATGGTGCAGGAACCATTGTTGGATTAAGCCCCTTAAAGGGCAGTGAATGCTCTTGCTGGTACACAGTGATGGTAAGACTAACTACAGCTGGTGTTTCAGAGGAGCAGAGCAGCAGTTCTTCTCTTTGCTATTATCTGAAAGGGGTCTGGGTAAGGTAAATGAATGTTGCTATCAATATTGTTCCTATTATCCATGAATCCTATTGATCATGTAGCTGTGTCCTATACATGTCAGTCCAGGTTCTCTTACTGAGCTGGATCCTCTGAGTCAGTTTGTGTGATAAGATGCAGCTCTCATGTAGAAAGAGGAATGAATCCAACTCTGCTCTATTTCTTTTTAGCAGAGCAATTGTTCAGTAAATTGGCACTTCATCAAAATCATTTACTGGTTTTCACCTGGGTTTTTTTTTTACCAAAAATGTCAAATTTTCTGTTTGTTTAAGTATAGTTCTTTGTTTTTGTTTATTTTTATTTTTACATTTCAGTCTCATTTAAACACAATTGCATTTTCATCTGAATTTTTTCTACTAATGCTTTTTTCTTATGACAGAGTATAAACCTCAGTTGTTTGGAATCTTGGTAGTTATGGAATAACAATGCTGCATTATGAGTCCATGGAATATTTTTATACTGTTTTGGATGTCAGGTACATTTTTGAGATATGCTATTTTGTGACATATTCCTTAAATAAACACAGAAGTCAGAGGTGTTTACACACAGAAGTGCTCTATTTTCACATGGTAAGCTGGGCCACATACCTAAGGTGTGGGTCTGGGTTTCTCCTCATGAATTCTGCAAAAAGAATCAGTTATTTTTTAATTCTGTTATTATGAAGTAAAATTTAAAACCTACAAGGACCCACCAGGTATTCTCTCGCTGGTGTGCCCTACCAGTCTGTGATTTTGGCTCTTTACTGTTTACTCTAGCAACAAGGGGTTGGAACCAGATAATCTTTGAGGTCCTTTCCAAGCCAAACCATTGTTTGATGCTACTCCTGCCATTCATATGGCATTAGCACAATGGTGAGGACAATGGGACAGTATGTGTGTTCCCTTAATTGTTGCAATGCTTGTGGTTGTTATCCAAGGACTGGGAGTCACGTTATGATTTAGTGACTCTCGTATCCTTGAACGTATTTTCTTTATTATCTATGCTAACAATCTAACCAAATTGTACCTGCTTCTGTTATATCAATTCCAGTCATGTCTTTTTCATCCCAAGTATGTGAACTTTGTGTATGATTGAAACATCTGTCTCGCAGACTCTGAGGAAGAGGAATTGCAGGCTGTTAATCATACAGTTTCTACTGTGTGTTACCTTTGTCTGCAGAAGAGACTGTGCTACCACTGATACTCAAAAGTACAGCCAGATACTTATAAAAGCTCTCAAGAGTTCCTGCACAGAATGGCAGTCACACTGGAGATTCTGATGGAAGCTGTCCAGGAGAAATCAACTAAGTTTCTGGACATACCATGTCGCTCTATGCCAGCATGCCTGGTAATTCCCATAAATGAGGGCCTGTTGGAGTCAGCCAAATTACTCTGGCAGATGTCAGCTTCTTTGGTGTTGACAATCCAGATGGGTGGATTGTTGTTATCCAGCCTTTCTGCAGGCTTTGAACAAGTCTGTGTACACTGGTGCCAGGACTGCTAGCCATGGCAGCAGTCCACTGGACAGATGAGCATCAAGGTCTACAAAGAACAATGCCACAAGGTAAAGAATTACACCAGATGTTATTTAATTAGAAGCAAAATCAGCCTGCTTTAAATTATCTTATTCTATCTATGATCTGGTGCTCTGTTTTAATCAGAGATGTCTTTTATGGAAGATAGCACTGCTGTCAGTGAAATATCAATCAGTATTTGCATTGATGTAGGATCGTGAAAGGTTTACCTTAGCCAGAGTTTCGTATTTTACAAGACTCAGTTATTTCCAAGCAAAAAATTAAAATGATTAGACTAGGATATCCCTATGTTTAGCACTTGTTTTACATGCCCCATATCTTGAATATTAAGTGTTATTTTCCCAAAGGTAATCAACAAGAACTGTGGAGGGATAGAATGAAAGAAATTAAAGATAGTGCAGAAGGCAATCTCACACCTGAGGAGTTGCTGCTGTGCTAATCACCAAAGATTAGGAACAGGCCTGCCCTTAACAGGCCACAGCTGCGTCCAATAATGGTGAGTGCTACAAAAGAGTGGGTTAGCTGGGTGAGGAGAGGTTTGCAGTTTGTTGGTTGTGCTGTGAAGAGAGATGGAGTTTGTTAGCTGTGCTGTGAAGCAGAAGTCAGTGCTATGAGGAGCAGCACATGAGAATTCACTGAGAAGGTATGGAACTTCTGCAATAAGATGATGACAAAAAACTGCCTTCTTTGATAAGTGTAGTGCTACAATGACCTTTTCCAAACTTTGACTTCAAGGACTTCATCTTGGTCATTCATTTTGTAGCTAGGTTTTGGTTAGAAGTATTATTTGCAGCTGAAATTATTCTGTCTCAGCATTTTGGTGGATGCTGTCTGCTATTCATCCTTGCATCCACATTGACTCATGTTCAAAGAAAAGTCATTTGCTGACAGCATGACTGATCCTCTGACATATTATCAGCACACCTCCCATATCATTCTCGCTTCTGCTGGCACTGCCTGCTGTGGACATTGAGTTGTGGGTGATAAAGTGAGCAAGGGTTCCTTCCCTTTATGCTCTACCTACCAGTATGAGGCAGCTGAGTACTTATGATAGTTCCATGCAAGATGATGATTTTTATAGGTGGAAGTGCTACATGTATGCAAAGAATTAATGAGGCTTACAGTTTCAGCCAGAAGACTTCTTGCTACTTTGCATGGAACCTTCTAGATCTATTGTGATTTGCCAGTGTTGTACTTAGGATCTGAATGTTCCTTAGCATGTATTGAAGACTTGTCTACAGTATCACACTGCAAACCAACTAGCCCTTCAAAATAATGGGACTATTGAGGGGAAAAACCCCACCTCACCATTGTCTTAATTATGTAGGGATATATTATGTAGTTACAGTCTTGAAATCTCATGTTTATTTTTGACAAATGTTTTTCTTGACCAAAGCATGAGGCAAAGATTACATTTACCCATTGCTTACCCATACCAAAGTAAAAATGTGTAAACTTGAGCTACTAATAATTATAAATTTTGTGCATAAATATTGGTGTATATTGGATCTTCAGCTGTTAGCTATTTTTCTGAACTGCTAAGATTTGATTCATTTGAGCTAGTTTACAACTTGTAAGATATTACTAATATGCAGTCACAATCAAGTTTGGTGACCACTACCTGTTGGTAGTACCTTACAGATGTTTGCCATCTGTAATTGCAAACATTCATTTTAAATAAACATGTTAGGCAATTTCTGGCAAGGAACAATCAGGTTTTAAGATTGGATTTTATGTAAAATTATATATTTCTTCCTACTGGAAGGACAACAGAGCAAGTCACACACATTCCAGGAGACATTGGGAGTGCAGTGATGATGACTTGACACAAGTTGACTCAAGCCCTGATGAGGCAAAGAACTCCTCTAATGGACTTGGTGCCAAAAATTAGGAACTGGGTATGAAGATTGTGATAGCTTTGTCTGCAGTGACCATAAAATGGTGTTCAGGACCCTGGAAGAAAAGAGCCGGGCAAATAAGATCGCAACTTTGAATTTCTGAGGAATAAACTTTGCTCTGGTTAGAGTTCTGCTTGGGACAAACTCATGTGATAGTCTGGGTGAGAAGAGGAATCCAGAATTGCTGAATTCACTTTTACACCACAGGGGAGTATGTTTGCTAAATTTAGATTTTCCTAAACATTAGTATGCCCTTAGTTTAACTTTCATTTATATCTCCTCTTTCAGCAGATATCTATTTAGCCTGCATTGTCTATCTGATTTATTACTTCATCTAGCAAATAATCTATAATATTCAACAAAAACACTTTAGAGTGTAAAAGTGAGTAGAAACAAGTTTAATAACATTATCTGTAAGTGATCAGAATGAATTGGTTTTATTTCTGATCTTTTATATGAAAATTATTCTAGTTTATTTAATGAATGTCTGAGTTTAACATTTAGAATAAGTATTTTTAACCTGAAGTGATAAACTTACTTTGTCTTGCAAGTAAAACAATCTGTCTTGCACTATCACCACTTTCTGCACAAATAGTTTTAACCATTAACTTTTCTCAGTATTTATTTGTGGGTTCTAATTAATACACATTTATCATGTTTATTTTAAAATGTAATTGCATTAACATACTTTATGTTAGTATATTTAATAAAGCCATAGAACATTCCAGAAAATGTAGCATAAGGCTTTTGACTGTGGAAACATTATATTTGTTAGTGGGAAATGCAGTGCCACACATTTAGCCATATATTCATTGGTGGAAAGAGGTGAAGAGAGTTTTTAAAATTTATTTCATATTTAGTGAATGTACAGCAAGTTCGTATTTATTACATTCTGTGGAGCTGTTGAGTATGAATAGAAACAGAAGTTGAAGAAAATAAAGAGAAATTAATTCATATGATATAGTTCTATGCTTCTGGGCAATTTTGTATGAAGACTATGCCACAATTGACTTCTGAATCTGACTTTATTTCTTATTTATGTATAATATGTAATTTTGTCTATAAACTGAATATTTTTGTTCTCAAAGTCATGGGGCAATATGTTAAAAACCTTTTTTTAAGATATTAAATTGTCCAGGTTCAATGCCAAGCTGTTTTGTTTATGTCCCTCCTTGCATATGTAAGTTGAAAGAGGAAAAAAGGTTTTTAAGCATTATTGTGGTACTTTGATAGTAAGCTGCTGCTCAAGCACAATTACGTATTAGTCCTTTTCTGGCCCTCTCCTTGCACTATTATTTCTGATTACATAATCTCTTGAGTATTTTTGTAGATGAAGTCACAGATAATCCAAAAAACCAACAGTGTTTTTATGTTAGGAAAATGTGTCAGTTGCAATCATCTAGATTTTTTCCTGTTGTCGAGTTTTCTTTCATAAACAGTCAAACATTTCTAGAATGGTAAGGAAATTGTTTATCATCAGCATCCTAAAATGGGTACAAAAGCTAAACAGTTACATATGACATTGATTATATTGAATAAGATAATCCCTGCAGTATTTTCCACATGATGATTATGCAAAATCATGCTTCCGATGACTTAATTGCAGTTCTTTACATAATTTTTCATTAGAAATAATCAAGCTCTACATTTTGCTAGGTATTGTCATTAACTTTACATATTTTTGTGAGAGCTGTAGTGCTTAATGAAAAATTGTTTTTAATTATCAAGAGAAGCTGAGTAACGTATCCTTCCAATTTTAAACACTAGCTTCTTTCTTCTTATAATAATTTAGAGATGAAGCTTGTCAAATCAGTTTGCATTTTATCAACCAGAAGAGATGACTGAAGTTAAACTCACAATTAGACCTAGACATATACCTGTTCTAGGGAACAGTAGAATTTGACCATCAGTTATTGAACTAGAATAGTGAAAAGGTAGAGAAATAGTAGGGGCTATTAATGTTAAAAGTAATTGTGAATTATAGTTTAAAATACCAATATAAGAAGTTCATGTGGATGATGTATTTCATGGTTTACTTTGAAAAGTATGATAAATATTTAATTAAGTCTGCAAATGAAAATGCAGTGTTTTCTAACCTGTGTGTCCGTGCCAAGATTTACAATAATTTGCAAACATAGGGGGTCTCTGTCATATAGAAATTTCATGTGTTGGAGGCTGAGGTCTTAGGGTCTCACAAATGTCAAATCCATGCCATACATAAGTGGGGTTATAGAACGCATTCCCTATACACCATTTGCCATAGAACAATTGTTTTAAGAATTAAAAGATCTGAATGCATCTTTCTTCTATTCCTTGGTCAAAAAGCCAGCAGAATATTTAATTAGTAGTAGTCTGAAAGACTTCATAGGTAGAAAATAAATATAAATTCAAAATACTTCTTGTACTGATCAGCAATAGCTTTTCATTAAAGTAGAACCATCTGTGTAAAAGTACATGTACTAAAAAACATAATAACATTAGTTTTCTTTGAGTATTCTGGGACTGAAAAATGAGTCTCATTGAGGTTTTTTGCCCTGACATTTGTAGCTTAGTCAGACAATGAAATATCTCATCTTGCATGTTAAAATGTCACAGGCTTAATAAACAAATATTGTTGGCATGTGATGGACTAGAACTCAGGCTAGAGTCAGAGTGTTTGGGGGGGGAATTCACATGGAGAAATGTCATGTAGTTTATGAAATTAGGAACAGCAGTTATTGGAATCCCCAAATGCTGAGCACATTAGTGTTGACAAAGTGCGTCCAAAAATAGATAATGCAATCAAAGGTCAGTAATAAATTTTGTTATGTTACATCTCCTGTGTCTGGCAATATTGGGTCTTGGAGACAGCTGGCCACTTTTCTAAAAGGCAGGTAAGATACCAGGTAAATGTGTAAGTGTTGATTGTAATTGTGAGCACTCTAGTTTGTAGGAAAGGGTTGTGTTCACTACTCTGGGCACAAGAGCACAAGTCCTTGGGGAATTCCAAAGGGAAGGCCTAGAAGATCATTTCTGCCAGCTGCTGCTAAGTGAGAGCATCAAGGCAGGAGCTTGTAAGGTTACTTTGTGATTTAGAGAGGTTTGCAGACCTTGCTGATGAGGAAAGGCTTTACTGTGAAGTAAGGTAGCTTTTTTCCTTTCAAGCTGGTCATATGCTTTGTCCTATTTGTAGAAGAGTGCTTATATTTTTTTCTTGTTTGACTAAGAGTGTTTCTTTTAATTTCTGCTAATTTTTTTCTGTTCATCTCTAAGTCCTTTCTTAATGGGACCCTTGCATGCTGAGAAAACAGAACCTCTCTGTACTTACTGATAGTATTTTGTGCCTGCATATCTGACATTATTTTTGTAGGTTTAAAGAGGACCATTGCTTCTTTGTTCTTCACATTCATAAAAATTGTCCTCCTTAATTTTTATATGAACTTTTCTTATGAACACAGCTTGCTTTTAAATGGTGTGCTTTTCCCTAATATTTCTGGTTAGTCTTTAAATTAAAATAGAGTGCTGGAACTGTATCTTCTTTAATGATATTTTGTTTGCAGAACCTAGGAAAGAAATACGCTTTTCAAATTGACATTGAGTTGAAAATGCAAGATAAGTCTGGAAGTTCATGGAATTGAACTCAGGAAGTTCATGGCCCTGTGCTTTTGGGAATAAGTGAGGTATCAATGCTTTCTTTGATAGATAAATCAAAGTTTAATCAGAGGTCCATATAAACACCTATGGTAAATGGCATGCTTTCTGTTCCTGTAGATTTTCCAATTAGGAAGGAGATTTCATTTGCAAATCATTTTTAGCATCAAAAGTAAAAGTAAATGCAGATTTTTTTTTTTTCTCTATTTTGCCATATAAAGCTTGGGTCAGCATGAAGTATGTTGCATACTTTTTCATGTGGTGCTTGATATTCACAAAACTAATGAAAATCAATCCTCTGCAGTTAGTGCAGTCCCTGTATTTGTCGGGTGAGGTGTCCCAATGGCTGCACTAAGGCAAGAAGCTGAACTGCACAGTCAGTGCCCAACAATCCTCTTTTAGCAGCACTGTCTGCATATTCACCCACTGGAAAATGTCCTGTAAACAGAGAAATACCTGCAAAGGCAATTAGGTCCATGCACAACATATCTGAGAGTGTGTCTGCAGCCCACTATTTGATTTTTTTGTATATAGGCAAAACTCCTTGGAGTGAATAGAGGCTATATTTTTAAATTTTAGCAGTAATAACTAGAACTCTGCTGTTTTTTCATTTGCCATAGGTAGGTATGCAAGAGGTATTACATTTGATTTTGTTTCTGGCATACAACATACAAAATTATGTTTCCAGATGCTAAGAACCATTCTTTCACTTCTACAGCCTAGTCTTTCTTAATGTCTATTGTTATTTTTTCATTAGTGTAACATGTTCCACTACTTGTGTATTGTTTATTCCTAGAATTGAGATGTTCTCTTCAATAGAACATTCTTGCATTTTTTATAAGAAGTATTATAGTCTTAAGGTTTCCTGATAATTTCTGGCAGTTTTGTTTGGGTTTTTTCTCTGTATGTGTAATAAAGCTTGTAAATTCTCTGTGTAGTTTCTGTATCTGTTCTAGTAATTTGCCATTATTCTACCATATTTCAAATTCATTTTCAAAAGTCTTAAAATAGGGGTTAGGTTGTTTTAATTTTAGGCTAGTGAAGAAACACTGGGTTTTATAGTTGCCCATATATAAAATACCTATTTTTAAGTTAAATAGGTTACAAATACTAAGATAGTTTTAAAATTATGAATTAAAAGGTTAAAAAGGGATACGTGGGGATAAATTTGTAAAGAAGAAATGCTAGGAAATTATAAAATGGATTTTATTCTTTTGAAGTTCATTTTTCTATCACGTAATGTATCTAAAGTCCTTGAAAATATTATTAGTTTGGAGAATTATTCCTTCTAAACTAATAAGGCAATGAGTAATTCATTAGTAGGATTTTAAACTATGAGTGGCAAAGTTTAAAAGAGGAGCTGTGCCTGCATTTAGCTAGTAAGAGAAGCTTTGAGGTAAATAATGTAATTTAATTCTTTTTATTCTTTACTTCCCTGATGTGTACATTGGCTTGGGTGAGGTAAATAAGGTAACTGGATTTTGTGTAATTTATTCATGGGGTTCACTTGTCACTTTGAGAGGTGAAATGTGTTAGTTAAGCACTAAATAAAATAATCAAAATCAGGTCTGTCTGAAGCATTCACAGATGTACAATTATCACTTTTTGAACTAGAACACTTACTGTAGTGTGATCTTTCATGTAAAATACATGTAAACACATCCATAAAAATAATTTGTTAAGAATTTTTTCTGTATTTGTGCTAAGTGCTTCTGAAAGTGAGAAACTACAGTAGCAGAAATACTATTTATGAAAGGAGTGACAAAGAACTGCTGCAAATGAGATTGTAAATAATCACATTTGCTTCATCCTGTTTAGAGAATAAAAAGTGAAGCGGATTTATAACAACAGAACACTTAACCCCATTTCTAACACTCCTGGCAACGGTAGAACCAGTGATTAACTCTGGTAACTCCTGCCTTTTGCAGCAGTGCTGCTGTGTTAACACTCCATGTTACAAGGATTACACTGTTCTATTGTGATCAAGGCCCCTAAAAATGGTTTTTAATGTCAGTGTGCATCTGCTCATCAACTGTTGTTTTGTGGCTGGGACAGGTAATATAGTACAGTGGTATTGACAGCAGAATTATAACAGGCCTTTTTCTATTCCAGTTTAATAATTTCATTATTATGAAATAATAAGGGAAATTTAGTAGAGTGAGGGTGAATGGTAGTTCTTGTCACTGGCATTTAATTTTACCCGCAAAAGAAAAAAATTGCATTAATGTAATTCTACTTAACATTGATTTGAAAAAGCCACTATTATTTAGCAGAAGGCTGGGAAGCAAGTACTTCTTTCTGGCACCCACCATCCTGTTCAGTTCTTAGGTTTATATCTGTCTGGCTCCAAAAACTGATGAGAAGTGAGCACATTTGCACTGCATATTTTACATGTGCCTCACTAGACTTAAGTCATTTATTCACCTGCGGATTATTCACTGAGAAATGTACTTGTGGTGTGACATTGTATCTAAATAGAAACTGAATGCATTACCTAACCTTGTCTGATCTGAAAATAGTGGGGAAAAGGCAGAAAATTAGTGGGATGCTAGTCTTTCACCTGTGGTCTAAGGGTGAGGTGATCTGCATGCTGTTTAGTCTTGTTGGAATGTCTTTTACTTTTCACTGAGTGAAAATAGTACCCCTGATCAGAGTTCTTGTTCTAGGTGTCAGCAGATCTCATGTGCTTGTTTTTCCTTGCCAGGTGGCCTGGAGCAGACATCCAGTGTAAGGTCACCCAGACTGGGCTGCCCTTTAATGCTCTCAGTGGCCTCCGTGCATTCCAAATGTTCTGTCACATAAAGGACATCTCCACTGCCTCATCTTCATGGCTTGTCCTTTGTAAAGAGCCTGTTTCCATCTGTTTTGACACTGTATGAAACACCATACCATGTCTCCATGAGCATAGCAACATCAAGGTCCTGCAACTACACACAGAGCTCTTAATTCCTCATGTTCATTCCCAATTCAACAGGTATCGGGTATTCTGGCTGATTTCCCAGAAATTGTTGCTCACAATAAGGCAAATACTTTAAAATGGTTGAGTCTTAAAAATAATAGAAATCTATTTAGAAAGGGAAAGAATTTGTTGTGTTGTGTTCTTCTGATACTCATTCAAGTATATAAAAGGTATGTTAACTCTGTGAAGCAGTGTGCCTTATGAAAGAATGCTAATGCTCTTTTCCAAAGATTATATCTTAGCTATTCAATATGACAATAGCTTTAGGCATAAGATAAAACTTTGAGTGCCATTAGCTTAAACTATTGTGCAAAGATGTTTACGGCACTGCTTGAAATACTGCATTGAATTGCACTTGTTTCCTAGGTTTATATTGGGCTAAAAGAAGTCATTAGCAATTTGCATTTTGAGAGCATTGTTGGTACAATATGGTGGTGTGAGTCACCAGAAGCTTAGTGGCATAAAGAATTGCAGCCTGAAGGCAAAAATAATAATAGTTGGCCTAGAGTACTGCCTCTCATTTAGCATATTATAGTCATTGCCTTTTTATGTCTTGTTTTTTCCAAATATGAATTTAGTGCTGGTAAAAGGTACTGAGTCAGTTCTGAAACTTTTCCTCTGTCCTTGAACAGACACAGCACAGGCAGCAGAACTGTGGCCTTCCCCCCACATTTCAGTCCTATACCTTGAATATGGCTTTAGGTTGGTGATAAATGCACATTTGCCTCTAGGCTGGATTACAAGTCAGAGTTGTCATGTGTAAATAGGATCAATGGATGCCTCTGCTGCTGCTGTGTCAGAGTCCACTTTTCCATTTTCTGTTGCTTTAATGGGCTAAATGGACTGGTATGATCATGGTGGCAATGCTGTTAGGTGGTTAAATAAAGTTAGTCCTCAGTTAACCCTGAGTTCCTTCATGTGGCAAGGTACCATTTTAAGGAGACTGGGCATACCTCCCTTTCTGACTTAGTGTTTGCTTTTTTAGGCAGCCTTAACTGGGAATATGAGAAGTGTAACCTCGGCTTTCTGATATACACAGGTCTTTCCCTAGAGTTCACTATGTATCTAGTTTTTCACATGAGATTATTTAAAAGAAAGCAAGCATTAATTTGGAAGTGAAGAAGAAAGACTGTGATTTCATTTATAGGGAGCAAATAAAAAAAAAATTAGAGTCCATCCCAAGGAAATATAGATTTTGTAAATTGAGTAAGTTCCAATACTTTGGCCAAATACAGGTAAAAATTCTTTTGGCAAAGTTATAAGCTTTGATTATCCTACCCTGAAATTGATGCAACAGCCCCATATATTATGAATTTTTTTTCTAGATTGGAAATATTCAATATAAATATATTTCTTATATATATATATTTACATATACTTATATAAAATATTTATATTATATAGAGTATATATAATAATAATTATAAATAGGCGTGAACCTGATTTAGCAGCTGATAGTTCAGGATCTTGAATCTAGATAAAGTTGCATCTAGAGTTTTGTTTACTGAAAATTGTTACATATGAATGTATTTCAGATTCATGTCTTGTGAAAAACTGAAAGGCTATCCCCCACACTGATTTCAACCTCTCAGTTCTTTTTACTCTAAACTTCATAAACTCTTATTCTGCCCAGTGTTCATAACACTATCATGGGTAGTTCTTCTTTTCCTGAAGACTTCTTGTGCTTGCAGCCAAATAGAGCATGAAATAAGGAATGTGTCAGCCTTTTTACCTTAGCCTAAACACTTTAAAACATGTAATTCTAACATCTCTTATAACATGCTTATGTTCTGATTTCTTTTGAAAACTATTTTAATTTGTTAAAACAGGAAACCCCCCAAAACACATCCTTTACTACATCAGCCTGAATCAGTGTAGCTTGGGTAGGCCAGAGCTGCTTGAATCTAAATTTAGACTGGATCAAAACTGGGCTCCAAATCTTGTTTAAAAGTGCTCAAGTATAGTCCAAAAATGTCTTTGGAACTTGAGTAAACTCACAGAACTTGGAAGCATAAATAATTACTCCTACTGAATTTACTATGACTTTTAAATATATTATTTTTACAAGAAAGGATACGAATGTCTCTGTAGCTACTTGCTGCTGCTATGTACTGGTGAGTTTGGATGACTGTCAAAAATCTAGAAAGTTACTAGAAGTCTAAGGAAGAAGAAAGCATTCTTAAAATATTGAGTTTTTCAGATGAATAGCTGCTGAAACAGAAAATCCACACCAGTTTTTTTGTAGGTTCTAAATGTGACTTATGAGTGTGAGACTTCTTGATCTCAGTGATGAAAGTACTTTTTTTCATGGACTGTTTTTTTGCTTCTTATCACTTAACTTTATTTGTCATGGTAGCATGATAGCAAAAAAAAAAAAAAGAGCATTTTATTTATTTGATGATGATGAGAAATGTATTTAATTTGGTAATTGAGAGTAAGAGGTTTATTTTCTTTCCCCCTTTTTTTTTTGTTGAGAGCTAAATTTTTTTCCTGTTTAACAATAAAGAGCTACTCAGAAGAGCTGACATTTGCACTGAGTATGGCTATTTTGTACTTAGTAGAATAATATATTTGTTTTCTTGCAGTTATGTGGACTTCAGTGTGATGGAAAAACACTGAAAAAGATTGTAGGGGAAAGATTGTCTGAGATTTTTGAATTTTTTGTGCCAGAGACATTAATATCTCTTTTCCAGATGAATGCCTAGTTATGAAAAATAATAAATAATATATTTAGCCATATTTTGTGCCAAAATAATTCAAATAACTCTACTTAGAATGTAGACCCAACTACTAGATTTAGTTTCTTGCATTATCTAATAATTCTGACTCATTACATCCTCCTTTTTTAAATTTTGCATGCAGGCATTAGAGGTCTATCTTGTCTGCCCATAATAAGCAAATGCCTTTGCTAAGCAAATGGCTTAAAATTTAAAGAATCTATTGAAGCAGCAAACAATTCCAGATACAATAAGAATTAAAATTAATCATGTATGTGTATATATATATGTATATATATAATGAGTGAACTTTTGTTATTGAAGTCTTGATTTTTATGAAAATGTACTAAGGAACTTGCAGTTGGGGAAGTATTTGAAAGCATTTTAAAATTGACCATCATAAGGAAGAAAACCTACCTTTGAAAGTTTCTTTTAGAGTTGCTGTGTGGGACTTTGTCAGAGCAGTTCTTTGTTTCTGCTGAGAGCCAGCTGCTTCTACTTCATGGTCTGGTTTTGGATGGTAGCATGAGAATTTGGATCCCCAGGCACGAGGCAGGATCTGCAGTTATAATACATGCAAAAAAGAATTCTATGGAAATGCCAATTAAATAATGGAAAGCAGGTAATGGGTTTGAAAAACAGAGTTCATTTTTTTTTAAATCAGCCTGTTTTCCTTTTAGAATTTAGGAACCAACTTCCCCCTGTGAACAGCTAAGTCAACAAGAAGGAGCTCGTGCTTTGGAACCCTTCAGCTGGTGGGTGTATGTAGCTACCAAGGTGGAATTTTCCTGACAGAAGCAAAATTATTTAAGGTCACTGAAGTTTTGTTGCATCTCATATACAATCAGCAAATGGAAAAAAAACCAGTTTGTCAGGAAAAGAGGATTATAAGGTCAAATGACCTTATAAGAGTATCTAGTACAGTGTGACAGCCAAGTACAGTCCTTGCTACCAAGAGGCAGAAGAAAGTTAAAAGACTTTAAGTCAAGCCTCAGATTCTGTCTGCATCTGCCAAGGTCTTTAGAAACTCTGGCAGCGCCTTTGGGCTTGGTGATAATGGAAATATACCTGCAGAACCACCAAAACTGATCTAATTTTGGGAGGTTCATATAATATTGACCTATCCAAAACCAAGCACAGAGAGGTGATGTTTCTCTCATGAAGAGTAGAGTTTTACCCCAAAGGTTCACCCTGATCTTTACCTATTGTCAGAGTCAGTGAATTAAGCATTAAGAGATTGAAACTGCCCCAGCTGTGACATAACTCAGTCACAACAAGGTTGATGAGTTCTTTTCTTGATTTGGCATTCAACTACTACAATAATGGCATCTTGGACTCCAATAAGTTCTAAAAAGACAACCTGTCAGGTTTGACACTAATCTCAATTTTTTTTTTTTTTTAAGAAAATGTTGCTCTTCCCTTCTTATCAGATTGATTCCTCTTGAATAGATTAGACCCAGTGAGGATGTTGCTCAGTCATGCAGCTGATTCCATCAGGTTTGTGCAATATCAACTGCATTAAATATACATTCAAAAATGAAAAATTCCAATTGTAGCTTGTATTAGTGTTCTAGGAGCCCAATAAATAGGCAGATAAATTCTTTACATGCCCTTTGGTGGCATGATTTTGTTCTTGGTATTTGAGTTTGTCTGAAATAAGTGTTCACTTATTCTCACTTTTTGCCCTCCCATTTTGTTATTAAATGTGTTTCTTTGTAGTTTAGCCAATGGCCCTTGACTGTTCAGAGATGGTACAAACTTTGTTGTCATCTATCATCAAGGAAAGTGAATTTCTCTTCTATAAAATGATTTACCTACCCACTCTATCAATTCCAAAAGTTCATTTTCCTTTTTACAGAATATAAGATCTATGTTTGTTAAAAACTCACCATTCCCAGTTTGTTATATAATTCTTCAGAGAGCTCTCTCTTAGGTAGTAACCCTTTCTATGTTTACCTTTGTTATAAAAATGTAATACATTTTGAAAGGCTTCACAAAGGAGACAGTGTAAATAATGCTTTTTAAAAGATGTTAATTGTTATCGTCACTGTTAGTATTTCCAAGTGTGTAAAATTTGACACAGAGATTAAATTACTTGGTTCTCCTAAAATGGCTAACATCTTGTATTTCCTCCAAGGTTTTAGGATGACTTCATTCTTCACCATGTCAAATTATGTTTTTAGTCTGGGCAGACAAACAGTCTGTAAGAACACTTTTTTCTTTACTGAAAAACTGAAATACAGTGTAATTAATTCTTGATTGGTATTTATATTGGTCTTACCTGGATTTGTATTTTCCTGGGTTTTTTGGTTTGGTGGTTTGGTTTTTTGGTTTTTTTTTGTTTTGGAATTTGTTTTTTGATGCTAGCATTTTCTGGGCAGCAGAAAACCTCCGGTTTTCAATCAAATATCCTTGTATGTTTTAATGTTTTAAGAGAAATTAATATATCTTTTAAGACACAGAAAAGTAAGATTTGTAGCTGTCAGTAGAAAAGAATATCAAGCAAAAGTTAAGGAAAATAAAATAACTTTAGTAAATTAACTTAAATTTAAGAAATCTGTACTTGGATGTTGTCTGATTGCAATTCCCATGTCCTACTAGCTAACTGAAAGCTTTATATAATTTCCACTAACACTGGAGTCTCAGCTCATATTGTTTGGCCCTTAGCTGGATTTCTAATTTCTTTTCAATTTTAGTCAGAAACCCTGTTGGCTTTTTAAGAGATTTGCAATCTGTAGCAGTCATATTGTACAGAACAAGAGGAAGAGTCTGTGCTTGGTCTTCTGTTTAACAGGAAGGCTGTCTTCAACAGAAGTGCTCCACTGCTATTGCTTTTGCAACATATCATTACAATCAGTATCATTTGTTCCATGCTTTTTCAGCATCTGTGAAGCAGCAGCTGGTTACTGCTTTCTTCATCACCAAAGTGCTTTCAAGGACATTGGACTAGAAACTTGCAGGAGAATTTTATTAATTTGCAAACACGGGAATATGAGCATTGCAATGTTGGTTTTAAATGTAGGTCAAGTAAGATGTTAAAAACTATTGGGAAAGGCTCATCCACAGTGGGAATGTGTATGTTAATCCAAATATGAAGCACCCTCTTGGAAGCAATGGAATATTCTTCTTGTCATTTTGATGATTCTCCATTACATTGATAGTTTTAATTTTCTTCTTTATAATTACTTTTTATTTTGCTAGGGATACCAGAAATAATACTGGTTCCTTTAAATCTTTGTGTTGACATAAGATGTCTACATTTGATATACTTCACTCTGGGGATTTACATGGATCTAACATAAGTAAATGTTCTTTAAAGAGACATCTTCGCACATTGCAGCCACCTATAATTCTTCTGCAATATTGAACACCCACAAATCATGCTTAATTGTTAGCTACCCATCTACATATCTGTGAAGTTTGACAATAAATCTAAAAAGATGTGGACGTTCCCATGTAGAAGGCATCATACTGTTGGCATTTTCTTTGCTTATTTGTTCTTATGTTAGAATGGGATCCCATTTTTATGGCAAGGACATCAAGATATGTATCATGAAGAGGCAGTTGCTGTCTTAGCTAATCAGCAACCTTTTTTTAATAATCCAGCATAAACTTGGGGAAGTTCAGATACAAAATGGTCAAAAGTTAATGCTTTAAAATAGGTAAGAAACTGTAATAGAGACATTATGGGATGGAGGAATGTCAGATTATTTCAATGCTCTGTCATATTCTTCATTTAGCTAAGGCAAACCCATTGCAGATAGTGTTGAATAACACCATCAAATGTAGTAAAATTGCTTTGAACGTACTGTAAGATGACATCTCTGTGCAAATTTTTAGACCGAGAAATTAAAAATAGTTCTTGCTTGCATAGTTTTTTTACAATAAGTGGGGCTGGTCATTTTGGAAAGAGGCACAGCAAACTTTGCTGTTGGGTTTGTCCGCCTATCCACTTCTTGCTAAAGTATCAATACTTCTACTGCACTTCATTTGGTAAACATAAATTCACATCATTAATTAGTTACTATAATTTTTAAAGAAACCTAATTTATTCTATTCTGTTGTTACAAAAGCATAGATTCATTGAGGTGGGATGGGATGAACTTTCTTCCTCAAAGCAGAATCAACTGCAGCACAGTGTTTTGGAGACCAAGCCCATTTGCAGGTGGGCTTCAACATCTCCAAGGGCAAAGACTTTACAGCTTCTCTGGGCAACCTGTTCTGGTGTTCAACTCTGACATTTAAAAAGGGGTTTTGCTACATATGAGACCAATTTCCTTTATTTTATGTTCCCTCTTTAACTTTCAGTTCTTACTATTGAAAATTTCCTGGCTCAGTCTTCTGTAGTGCCTTGCATCTGAGATTTATGCACATTCTCCCTTGAATCTTTCTTCTCATGGATAACTGATCCTAGCTCTCTCACTCTTTCTTCCCACGTCAAAAATTGGAAATTATTTTTATTTAGGTGAGGAAACTATGTTTTAAATACAATTCTAAAGTTTATCCCAAATTCTTATTGATGTATTTCTGATAATTTTATTATAGATATGCTGGTTATAATTTTATTATAGATATGCTTATCCTAAAATCATCACATTCTTCCCTCTCCCCATTAAAATATTTCCTAAGACTTCTGCATGTTATTTTAGTGCCTAAAGTGTGCATAATAATCAAATATTTCACATTACAGATTAAAAAATGAAAAAAATTACAGTAAGTGTCTGCAGTTGTGTAATATTTAAGGTGCAGTGGTTTAATTAATACTGTGGAATACCAAAGTACATTTATTTCAAAGGTATTTCAATTTCTGCCATCAGGAGGTGTGAGTCCTTTCACATAAGCAACACTAGAAAAACCTTATCTGAACTCACCGTGTACCTATGATCATTTCCTTTTGGTTGACAGACTGTCCTTCACTCCCTGAAAAAGGCCAAAAAGCATTTTCTCTCTCTGCCCTTTCCAGCATGTCAGCATTATCTTGGAAAATAAATAATAAAAATCTCCAATTTAACCTTTCTGAACTGCAAAACCCCTGACAGTAGCTACCTATGTTTTTTCCTAACTTCTTTTTTCAGTAACACAAGATTCCTAATTAGACTTCCTTCTTCAAAATTTCTTTCCCCTGAATTAATTTGTAACTTCTAAGGATAAATATTTTCCAGTTGCAAATTTGCACTAATATCTAGTCCTCTCCGTGCACTGTCTTTCAGTGAAGGTCAGTGAGGGACAAGAAATGTGACTTCAAATAAAACAGATCAGTAAAATTCTTTTCATGGAGCTTACATAGAGTAACAAGTGCTAAATGTTAAGGTTTTTTTACTCTAGTTCAGGTTCTTTCTTACTTGGAGGCATCTCACTCTGGTCAAGCATCTTAGAATCCCATCCTGCAGAAATGTGTGGAAGGCTTTGAGTTTCTTTCTTGCAAAATTTTACACAAATGAAAACAGCAAAAACAATCATTAGTAGCACACTTTTTTCTCACTGAAGTATGAATTAAAAGAATCATAATTTAATACAAATAGTAGGATATAAAAGTAAGTAATAAAACACCTTACTCTGAAAAATATCAAGGTATCAATCAAGTACTCAGGATGAGGGATACAGCATCCTCACTGTTTTTCCAGATTGATTTGAAAGTGAAGAGACATGAATTCCATTTAGGTGTTAAGAAGAACTTCACTGTGAGAGTAGTGAGGCACTGGAGCAGGTTGTCCAGAGAAATTGTGCATGTCCCATGCCTGGAAGGGGTTCGAGGTCAGGTTGGATTGGGCCCTGATCTACCTGGTTTAGTGGAAGGTATCCCTGCCCTTGGACAGGAACCAGATCATCTTTAAGGTCCCTTCCAACCCAAACCATTCTAAGATCAGCTATGGAAATAGAGGGGTTTTTTTCCTATCATATTTGTTGGTCCCATGTGCTCTTCTTATTATTAACTTTTAGGTAACCTTTTCATTTATCAAATACAGCTTCCCTTAGAAACCCACTTAAGTTAATGGTTAAAGTCCTAAAATCCCTTTTTCTCCCCCCTTCCCTTTTCCCATTCCCTATGTGTTTATGAGCTTAGTGATTATGGGAAATGTTAGGACATCCATATAAAATTTTCATTAACTGCATGATATTACAGGTCTTGTCTTGCACCAATCATATTGAGCCAAAATCTATGATTTATAATCAGTAAATTTCTTGACTGTAGTGAGATTTTTGCTTAGTTTAAGACCTTCAGAATTTGGTCTATAGTTTTCTCTGTACTAAAAGAACTTGATCGTGTTTTCATGAAATAAATCTAGTATTTTTTTTCTATTGGTTTCTCCCTTCCAGGTTCTCATTTCCTCTAAGACATCTGGCATGCAAAATTGGCTGACAGGAATGTTGCCTGGTGCATGAGCCTTGGAATGTTAGCACTCTAAAGCTCAGTGCCATATCATGAGTGTGTTTTTCATAATGTTGGGAAGGATAAGTTTCCAGTTTATTCTTGTGCACAGACTCAGGAATTTTCTTTTGACAGTGCCTTCACCAGTTGTTATATGTAGGAGCTAAACCTGTAGCTGGAATTGTACAGAGAGCCACTATGTGTTTGATTAACCAGTCTCAAAACAAGACATCAAAGCTGAAAAGCTTGATTTCTCTCTGCATTGAATGCCATGAATACATGCACAAGAATTTTAGATGTTTTTTCCCCAACTTGTTTTTTACTTATCTGTTACAAGGTTGATGGACTGTAAAAATATTTGCTTTACAAGAATAGTCATGCTCTATGTCTTTCTAGTAAAACAAACAAAACCAAACACCAGTCAACCTGAAACCATTCTTTGGCTCCACTAATACAAGGGGTTTCAACTGATCATACTTTATTTTGGATGGGGCTTTTGGGCAGGCTTATAGCTGAATTACTGTTAGTTTTTTAATATAAGGAATGTATAATTGAATTATTCTGAGCTGCTCTCATCTACTGCACATAACATATGAGTGGTATTATTCCATTAGTCAGAATTGCATCACATTTGAGCTGTCATACACTCAGCTATACTGAAGTCAGGGAGCTGCAGCTTCTCTCCAAATCTTCTCAAAGTTCTGTTTCTGTCACTTTAAACCATCAGGTGAGTGCCAAATTCAACTAAGCTCATTGAATATGCTGAGGCTAAAATTGCTGCAAGAAGTTAGAGAAGTAAAGCTAAGGAGCAAACTGGGGTGGTGGGAGCTAGAAGAGGAATAAAAAGACAGGACTGAAAGCAAGGAAGCAAAAAAGACTTTGTTAAAATCGAGGGTTAAAGAAACCAAATGTGCACTGCATAAGTTTCTATCCTTAGAGATAGCCTGGTCAGTCATCCCTGGCAAATGTTCCCTATGCTTCAGTTTCTCAATCTGTTGTCTCCTTGGTGTTACTGCTCCTCTTTCTTGCTCACAGCAGGCTGAAGCTTTCTCACTTGTAGGTTTCCATTCAGCATGTTTGATTTTCCTTTCCTGTCTGGTTTTCCTTAATTCTGTATTATACCAAAATTTTCTCTTTTTGGCTGCTTTACAACTGTGGAATTCCAAGGAGAGAAATCAGATTTTTTTTTTCTAGTAAACAACAATATAACAGTGAAATACTCTATTAACTGCCCTACTAACTGTAAATATTTTCACTCTGGCACTGTAATAAATGTGTATAAACTCTTAGGATTTCTATTGCTATGGAGCTAGGGAACTTGCATTGGTTTTGTGTTATTGAAAGATAAGTCACCAAAAACATGCATTTTTTAAGAAAAAATTTCATTTTAGAGAGCCAAACATTTTGCAGGCTGTGCATAGCCCTGAGTCTATGCTGAGAATTTGCTCCAGAGACAGAACCTAAAATAATATAGCCATAAAAAGGTACTGCATGAATCTGAAATCTATGCCTCCTTCAAATTTCAGCTATTGGTCTTGCACAAAGATTTTTGTCTGTTTTGAAGTTTTTGCCATTTTGACAGCATAGTCTCTGTTGTGCAACCCTACTGGCAAAGAAAGGGTTGAGAAACATGTATCCATTGCTTATTTCTCCTAATTCAATATCACTTGATTACTTTCATGATTCAAATTCCTGTTTTGATCCCATCTAGACATGGATTTCTCAAATGATTGTCAGAGAAAAAATCCCTTTACCATTTCTCTTGGTAGCTGAATTTCTATCTATGTTTTTTTCAGGAAACCAATGAGAGACTGTTAGGAAAGAAGAATAATAAAAATAAACCTGTTATTGATAGGTATATAGTTCAGATTGCAGTTGAAACTAGTGCATGGTAAGTGTTGCCATGGTTGTAGAAAACTGTATTTGTTTTAGTTTACAGGCCTGTTCAGAAGGACTCTATCTCAGGATGGTACTAAGTAGTTTCAGTATGATTTCTAGGCTGATGTTAGAAAAGCAGCTTACTGTCCTTCACCTTTTGAATTTGCAGTCTGGTAGATTCCAATGGCTGAGACTTTCATACTTAACTTGTACAGCATTGTAAGTGAGATAAATCTATTTTATATACATATATATGCACATATCTGCTATGTTGATCTAACAATACGTTCAAATGAATGCAAATAGCTCAATTTTTTTTGAAGTTACTCTGAAAAGCCTAGCTTGACTTTATGTAAGTGTTTTAGCATACAGATTAATTTTTTTGGCAAATAAAGAGTTTAAAACAGTGATTAGCAATGATTAAAAGGCAAACCTAAAAACATAAGCAATAGATTTAAATTAGTGAATTGGCATTGTCCCATGATATATAAATATGGATAATCTCTTTGTAACTGGATAAGGACATTGTATAAATGCTTGTATAAGTGCTTGACAGCACTTCTTTGGTGTCAATTTCTTTCTCATCAGGTCTGTTCTACACTTGATGCTCTGTTTTCTGACTCTAGAATAATAGAATGGCTGCAGCAAAGTATTTGGTTTTAACAGTGAGTATAAAACCAGTGCTGGAATTCTTGAGTGCTGCTCTTGATTTTGTTTTGAATTATCTGATTTTTAGCAAATTAGCTAGAATTCATTCTTTTGCTTTTGTTTGATGCAAAAAGAAGATAATTTTGCTTAATTTTCTTCTGAAAAACGCTGTCATATGTTCCAGAAGTAAAAAGAATTATTCCTCCATGATCTCATAACATAATTATCTGTACTAGTTTCTGTCAACTTTTTTATTATGTTCAAATTATATGGCATATCACCTTGATAATGTGTTCAGGCTTCAGTAATCTGAGGTACCACACAACATATTTCTAAACTGAGAGTATTTAGAGGGGCTTTTGTCATAGATTATTATATATTTACTATTATGTATTAGCTTTTATATTTTTGCATTTGTCCTTTCAGTTCCCTGAAACTTTTTAGGTTAAAATTTCACAGATTTATTCTCTTCCTGAGCAATATCTGTAGTTGTATGATCATTCTAAAATTTCGCAATAACAGACATTTTTGGATAAGGGGGAAAGCTGCATAGGAAAGAATCCACTGTATTGTAAATTATCATGGATTCTTTTAGCAAAATATTGAAAAAATTTTTTAGAATAGAAGAGACATTCCAAATAAAAATTGCATTTGTTTGTTCCCCTTTTGCGCTGATAGGTTTGATAACCTTTTCAAATAGTATATCGCACATTAAGTCATCTTTTTGTGCAGCTGGAGAATCTCTCATCTGCACAAGTATGTGCTGCATACATCTAATGATTCTTGCTTTCTCTAAAGCTTGAGAGAGTTTAAGAAACTGATATTACAAGTCAGGAAGAAATCACAAGATACTAGAAAAGCACTGTGTTGTCATGGATTAATTCTGATTTTTTTAATCAAGGTCCCGTAGACAATTTACCTGTATCTGACACTATTGTGCTGATGTATATTGGGAAGTTATTCTGTCCAATCCATAATAAAATAAAACCAGTGTGATTCATTTATCACATTTGGGAATGTAAGAGGTATAATGAAGGAGGTTTGCAAAATATTCTTTGGAAATTTTCAGCTTTAAGTAAATAAGTTACTGTGTTTATTTGCTGCTGGGAAGCTTGAAGAAATAGAAAGCACTGCAAGGATGAGACAAAGTTTCTTGCTCATGGCCTAGGTTTACTCTCACACAAGAAGGCATATAGTGTGAAAAGTATTTTCTGAGAGATTCTCTGGATAGATAATTATTAGAATGTGAGGAGGGATGGATAATTATTCGAATGTGAGGGATGGGGAAGAATGTTTAGCACTTCATTTTGTACATTGATACATTTTGTACCAAGAAACTTGTTTGCACAGAACACAACAGTTGAAAAAGGAGCAGAGAGTAAAGAGGAAAGTCCTTGCAGTACTGATGAATGCTAAAGATAATGCCAGCAAGGATAGTTTTAGGACAGGATATATATTAATTGCCATTTTCTGAAGCAATAGTTTATCAGATACTGGAAAGTTAGTTTCAGATGAAAATTCAATCTCACATTTACAGAATGTTCTTTTCTTACAGTCTACAGCTTCCTCAGGAGGGGAAGAGGAGGGGCAGACACTGACCTCCTCTCTCTGGGCCTGAGGGACCTCCATGAAGTTGTGCCAGGGGAGGTTTGGGCTGGATATCAGGAAAAGTTTATCACCCAGAGGGTGGCTGGGCACTGGTACAGGCTCCCCAGGGAGGTCATTGGAGTTCAAAAGGGTTTTGGACAGTGCTGTCAAGCACATGATGTGATTCTTGGTGCTGTCCTGTGCAGGGCCGGGAGCTGGACTTCAGTGAACCTTCCAATTCAGAATGTTGTATGATTCTGTATTTATTAGCTTAATGTGATTGTATGTACACTTTCTGGGAAGCTGACTCCAACAAATGGTGGAGGTGGCAGCTCCTCAGTCAACAATGTTACCTGAAAAGTAAAGATCTACTTGCATAAAGAAAACAGACGGTGTAAGGAAATTAAAAATCTTCATGGTGCTAGGAGCCACTGAATAACCTTATTCTTTGAGAATGCTCCTTCAAAGATCAAAGAAAAAAATATGTTGATTAGGGTTGGTTATTTTTTGGGGTTTTTTTTGTTTCTTTTTTTGTTTTGTTTTGGTTTTGTTTTTGGTTTTTTTTTTGTTTTTAATCAGACAAAGGAATAGAAGAAGGTAAAGGAAAGGAGAAAAGTAAGACAGCGTAAATGGAAACTAGCCAAACAAAATCTAGTCAAGGGAGCTTTAATCTGGCCAGGGGACAATTTTGAGCTATATGAAATATAAGAAGCCTCAAGTTTATAATTTTTAATTTATCTGAAAGACATATAGTAATTGAAAATCCTTACATGAAATACAGTTTAAATGTACTACATATTAAATATTGTTGAAGAATGTCAGTGAGGGAAGAAAAAAGGAGAGATATTGAAAAAGAATAAAACTCATTGCAAAGCCTTCTGCTGAAGTAGCAAGAGGCATATAATGAGTTCATAAAGGAAAAATATATCTATATTAATAAACTTACAGGGGAAAATATTTCTGGAGTAAGAATTTTAATAATTGTGTCAATATCACTTTCATTTTTGAGAAGGGTTTTTTTTAAATGGACCTCTTTATGGTATATATTTATGTACTGATTAAAATAACTTACTGAGTCTTGGCCCAAGTCTTGGATGGCATTTCATCCTGGTAATTCTGTTACTGCACTGGAGCTTAGAATAAGTAAGTTTAAAGAACCAGTCTGCTTCCTTTTAGAAAGGAAACAGAAATGTAGAAAGACTAAAAGAGAAATAATTCAAACCAGAGAATTTCTTTATTTAGTGCCCAGGAAAGTTCCAGTCTGTCTTAGAATAGAATGGTTAGAAAGAAGATTGACTTCATCCTCAAAATTACAGAAATATTCAGAGCCGGACTTGCTGGACTCTGGCATTCTACAGGGTATAAAAACACAAGCTGTAAACTTGGAAAGTTTAAGAAGGAGAACCTGGATGTCAGTGGTTACCTCTGAGGGCAGTAGAAGTGTCCATACTTGAATGTGAGATCTAAGTTTGTAAGGTGCTTGTGAAATTCCTTGACTCACTGGAGGCCATGGATGCAGTTAGCATGCTGCAAGTTCAGCCTTAAATTATCTTGGTTTTGGGATTCAAAACAGTATGGATGCTGAGATAGTAGGGCAAAAAATGAGATTAAGTATAGGAAGGCATGTTTTAATATTTACTGGTGCAGTGGTTCTGGCTGGCATGGCAGAGAATATGTAATATTTGAATGAAGTTTAAAAGATGGATAAATAAGAGAAATGTTGTTTAAACAAAACACAAGCAGCAGGAAATATGTTTGATAGTAAGATTTATTTGCATAAAAGGTTACTCGAAGTGTTTTGTCTGAAGTCAATTGCTTATTTATTGATTACTAAACAACAATAGAATGTGCTTAAAGCAGTACAGGCTTGTTTTCAGCATGTTAAATTACCAAGAAATTTACTGACTGATTTGGCTCTAGAAGTTATGTGTACAAAAAAATATTTGAAGCTGGGAAATACCAACAATGATAACAATATCCAGATGAAGATCTGCAGGAGAGGCAATGATATAAAGCATTATTTGGAAAGTAAGGGTTTGAAGAATGTGAAATGAAGAAAACTCTCCCCCTTGCACAGTATGAATACCAATTCTGGTGGGGATTCTGCAGGCAGGTAGTTTTAATAAAAACCATATGAATTTGAACACAAGTAAGAGACTGATTCTCTGTAAATTGATTTAGAATAAAAATTATAGATGTGACAGAAAGTTAAATAATTAAAGAAAAATGTATCTGAAATACTAAAGCCTAGACAAAAACTGAAAAAAAATCAGCAGCCTCTCTGTGCTCTGTTAATGGTGGAAATAACTGGTTTTCCCTGCTTTATTTTGAACCCAAAATATCTTCAAGTGATTGCAGTTTTGCTGCGTGCCATGAGAGGCTGAGGGTATGCTTAAAGGTGTAGCACTGGGCACCCCAAAAATTCTGGTATTGTGGCTTTGCCTCCTCCCCCTGCAAATTTTAAACTAATTGAGGTATGTGCAGAATCAATGGGAGATCTGATTTCATTCCATGTTTAGCCTGATGGCATTCAAACCTTTATCTCTCAGCATGCCCAAATCAGTAGACTTTACCAGCTTTTTTTGTTGCAAGGGCTGGGAAGACATCTGCCACTTTTCCTATTACATCAGGTCACCATCTAGCAAGAATAGGTGGCATATGGAACAGAAGGAAAAAGAAAACAAAAAGAGTGAAAACATTACTTAGTGGAGAGCGCACATGCTGAGAAGCAAGTCCTGGAGAGCTTGGAGTCTGATACAAAGTGCATTTTAATTGAAATGGTTGTTTTATTAAAGATTAAGTCAAAGAACTCCCCAAACAAACAAAATCAGCCCAGTGGTAATCTGAAAATCCAGCTTTAATCTTTGTTTTATCTCAGTTTGACTAACACTTCTCCTCCTGATCTGTTCAATTTCTTCTCAGTGTTTTGGTTGTCAAAATACAGAGATGACAAATGACTTCTTTGCAGAATGCCGGCAGAAAATCTGTGTACGGCTGATGCATCGAGCAACATGTGGGGAATGTTAATAGCTCTGTCACCCTCTCAGTTGGGAAAACACTGCTCAGAGGTAACTCCTTTTCACAGAGATGAGGCATTGGCTTAAACCACCACTAATCCACTTCATATTTTTACTTGTTATATCTCTTGTACACACTTTTTAGATAGAAGTTGTAAGAGCCAAAATTTAGGTAATAATGTAAGAATAAAGGGTATTTTAAACCAAGTAAAGCTGTATGAAAATATAGGTAAAGGTACATCTAGCTTAATGAAGTTGTCCATGTATATAAAAAAAAAATCAGTCTAGTTCTCTCTAGTATTCAGTATAAACTTGCACTAATAAAATAAGACTGTCTTCCATGACATTATTAATTGCTGCTGTTGATAGTCCTAATTTTCACTAAGCTTCCATAAGTCCTGCTGGTCTTCATGTAGCAATGGTTTTCTAGACTGATTCTTTTTCTTTAGTTGTGGTCCAAAATCTGTTTCAAGTTAGGGCAATAAATAAGATGATTTCCAAGTCAATTTCCAGGTTTGGTTAATATGCAACAATTCTTAGATCAAAATACCTATAAATTTATTTCTCTGTGTCTGAGGAAGCGCACAACTGAAGAAAGAGGCTGAACACAAGTTTTTATTTTTTTCTGAACTGTTAGTAATTTGTTGTACATTTCTTCATTCTGTGTTCTTATTTTGCTTGTGTTAGCATAGCCTACCATCCAGTTGTAGATATCAACAATTGTAATCTTACAATTCACGTAAGATTAAAAACCTGTAGTACAATGGAAGACATATGATTAACAGCTTTAAAAAACTGTGATTAAGATTAGAAAGAATGGATTTTTACACTTTTCCCTTGACTGTACTGCCAAACTCTCCATTGGATCTCTGTTGATTGAATCTTGTCATGAGAATGTAAAAATGAAAATGTGTTGAATATTGCTGAATAATTATTTTTAACCCTAAATCTCCCTAAATTGCTCAATTAGCAATAAGGATAAAAGTATGGGTTTAAGCATTATTGCCTGTAAATGTTTAAATAGAGAGAATTTTGTATGAAGGGTATCACTTCAGGGATTGTGCCCCTAGAGATTGAGCATTTGGAACCTGGAATGTCTACTATGACAGCAAGATTAAAACACAAGGAGTCAGAGGAAAGATAAAATGGGGTAAATCCAGTAAATTGTTTTGCCCTTTAGCCTAAATCAATATCTAAGGAAAAATACCAGAACAATGCAACAGGCAGTGAAACTCCTACTCTCCACTGATTCACAATTTTGGGACTTCCCAGACCAGAGGCATATTTTTCTCTGTTTTTGCCGTGGTGAGGCTGTCCTCAAGCTTTCCAGCACCAGACCTCACTGGCAGAGAGGAGCATTTCCCAGAAGTAAAGTAGATGGAATTATGAAGCACTTCAGCCAAATGGAGATACACAAGTGTTTGGGAACACAGGGGATACGTAGGAGGGTGCAAAGGGAGCTGCACTGTGGTGTTGTGAGGCTGTTCTCAATCATATTGGAAAGATTAAGGAAAGTGTGTGAGTTTAGTGGCTGAAAAAGGCCAATAGTGCACCCATCTGAGAGGGCCATGAGCTGTGGGCGTGCACATTGAAGGACAAGTTGACAACTGGGAATGGTCTGCATTAGATTTACCACCATCGTGCCTGATCAGTCTGATTGCCTTAATATCACCAACAAACTGAGTTCTTACTGTCCACCCCTTCTCCTGCTCCTTTAGGGAAAGGTTGAACACTGAGGGTGCTGGAACAGATTACATCAAGGTTTCACATACAGTGCCACTCCACTATCAACTGGGCATTCCTACTGATGTCCCTCCTCTGCTTTTTAATCAGCACTGTGCAGGTATGAAGAACTTGCCTCTCTTTGCATGGCAATTTAGGTTTTAAATAACTTTGGATAATATGGATTAGGTTTTAAATAACTTTGGAGGGACCTAATTTACAAACATTTAGGAAATACCAGATCACTCCGTTTTTCCTTGACTTCCTTTTTTAAAAAAGAACTCCCAATGGATTTCTGAAGCTTACCCCACAACAATCTTCTTTTTCCTACAAGATACCATATTTTTCATATAGTATTTATTCACCTACCCACAGATTCTGTTCTTGAGAACAGAAGTGATAGAGAGACAAGCCAGATACTGGCTACCACTCAGTTCTGTTGTAGTGAGGAGCTTTTGAGAGACCTCTGTAAAGCAGAGTTAAATCATGTTCCTCTGTGCATGAACGCAGTCAGCTCCTGGTCATTCACTTCTATCAATTTTATCTATAGATTCCGTAATTTCATCTGCTGACACTTCCTTTCATCGAGGCTCTTGAGCCACTTTCCATGCCAGCTCTATTTTAGGATGAATGCAGCCTGATCACCCTGCTAAGGTATGTCCTGATTTTAGTGTATTCTGAGAAAATTGAAATGTATATGCCAGGGAGGAGGAAAGAAGAATGCAAATTGCTGCAAAATTTGCATGGATGATGAATTTTCAACACATTTTTTATTAACCATAATCCTTTATTAGACCTCACAGAGGTGTAAACTATACATACAAATACATTAGAAAGATACCCTCTCAACAGTAATGCTTCACATTTTGGACCTGATACCAAGAGGGTTGCAAACATTTCAGTACATTCTACAAACCAAAGGGTGCATTAGCCTTTATGTATACAGAGTGACAAAGCCCTTTACTGAAATTAAAGTAGATAAAAGTGAAAATCAGTCAACTACCTCTTCCAACCTTTACCTACTATAAATGCATATAAAAGCCTTTAAAAGCATGAATACACTATTATTTATGGAGCAAAGTTTACTGTTCTAGACAGCTCATAGAGAGAGGGGAAGAGAATGGTCAAGATGGCATTACATGAACTGCAAACTAGCAAAACTTCTTGAATTTTTTATATTTGTACATATTAAGAGCTCCATTTTTTTTGATTTATTGGTTGTTACTAAAAAAGCTTATAAGTGCTAGATGGGGAGAATAGCGCAACAAAGACATTGTTGAGGTATTTGGGGGATTCTGCAACACAATGATGTTACATACACAGTATGAAATATTATTTGTCATCAAGTAGTGACATTGTATTATGAGTAAGCACAAGAAAATAAAAAAGAAAGAATAAATCCAGTTAGAACTTTAATAGATATTTAAATGGTTTCTAGTAAATGAACACTTAACACTTGTCACTGTTTGGTTATAATGACTTGAAATGTTAATAGTAGGATTATTCAGTAGTGAAATCAGAAACTCATGTATCCACATTCATGCTTTGCATCATGGAAACCCCAGTTTTAGTCAGGATACCAACTGAGGTCCAACACTGAAGAAAGAGAGGACAGTTACTCCTTATGGAAAGACTGTTCTGAAAAGCAAGTGCTACTAATCTCTTTGTTTAGCATTCTGGGTGGCTTTGCAGTAATTTGGGAGAAAAGAAAACTTATACAGGATTTGATTATCAGCAGCAGGTGGTGCTGCTTCTTCTACTTTCATTTTGTTTCCTGACATCCTTGGTCTTGATAAACATGTTTAATATTCAACCTTAAGACTCCAAGGATTAAGAAACTGTGAAACAGAACCATCACATTCTGACAAAAGCAATGAGAGGTGTCAGACTACAGGTGAAGCTGTTCAGAATATAATGAAGTACCAATCTGCTTTCAGTGGAGCCTTTTATGACTCATGTCTGATGAGACTTAGTTTAATCAGGCAACTATTATCTTTTTACACTTGTGAGAATTAATTTTTTCAGCTTGCACAGGATTTCTATAGAATTCTGTTGGACTAATTCCTTAGAAATGGTAATAAATGAAAAGATATGAGTGTATCACACAGTATATCATGTGCTCTCACTTGTATGTGCTGTATTATATTCAAACTTGTCTCTAAGTGGAGATAATGGAGAGAACCATAATTCTTATGCAGTATTTATATCAATTGCATTTGAAATTCTAGTGTAAAAAAAAAGGATATAATTCATTGCTGTGCACAAAATAAGGACATTTTACCTCTTAATTGATAAAACTTTAGTCTGTTTGTTTTGGATTCTTTGTCTTTGATCATTGTTGAAGTGAGGATTTTTTCACATCATAAATCAGGTTAATGCCAGTCAACCAGGAAGAGTGGAACATTCATTTGATTTTTGAATTTATGAAGTTAAATATTTCACTACAAAATAGGAGGTTCATTTAATCAGTTGTTTATCTAGTTATCTGAATAAACCTTTTTCTTTAACATGAGTACATGAAGCATGATCCAATTTGTCAGCATAGAGTCCTTTTTGTTCTGCAGGTATTTTGTTGCTGCATTAGAGGATAGAAATTATACTAATGAATGGAAAATACAATAAAATGAAATGCCTTTGATTTAGTTAAAAAATGGTGCAAAAAATTATCTCTCAACTGTACTTGTTTTGTTTCTTAATGAAGTGTGAATATATAGATATTTTAGGTGAGTGCATGTTTAATATTTGTAGGAAAGAATGTTTAGCAGCAGAAGTATCACATTGGTGCTTTTTATGACTTTTGTGAGCTAAGCTGGCAAAATAAAAAGCTACTGAAGAACACAGAGAAATCAAGAATTATTATAAATAATTTGGGGCATAAGGAATTTGCTAAGCCTTTTCCATTTCTGATATAGTTAAGAGTGCTGTAGAGAGGGATGAATTATTCTTACAAAAACCATATAAATGGCAAAAATAATAGTTGAGGTGATGACAGAAATCATCATTCTGCTCTGTTTATATTACCTAGTATTCTTACTTCGAAGAGCTGCTTACACTTAAAAAAACACACTTAATAGAAGTTTTATGGAGAAAAATGAAATAGAAGATAAAATTTTAATACAGGTTTTTATAATATGGCCCTTAGAGTTAGTATTTTGTATCCATATCTAAACAGATAAATTTATTTGCCTGATGACAATGAAGAGGTGTCTTAGGGTTTAAATATCTGGTCATTTCTTTAGGTATGAAAAACAAAGACAGGACCTAAATTGTGACATCCATATTACACAATGCTCTTCTAAAATTAGATTCCAGTTGGATTATTGAATATAATCCATAAGATCTGAAGAGAAAAAAGCAAGCATTTCAAATTTTACTTGACAGGAAAAAGAAAATCATAATATGCACGTGCACACACACATGCACATAGACATGCACACGCTGTAGCATTGTCTATATATACCCATATATATGCACATGTGTCTGTATATGTGTATATATACACAACAACACCTTTTATGCAGCTACTGTAAGATTTTAATGTAACCATTAGGGAGGTCCTTCCTATTTTGGCCTCTGCCAGAATGGAATCTCATTACTGCATGACTTGTAATCAAATTTCTGGCATTCCCATAACACCCTTTATGTAAAAAAAAAAAAAAAAAAAAAAGTCAAAGAAGATTTCTATATATCATATATATCAGACACTGTGTGTTTGGGCATTTATAGTCCAGTAAAATATTCCAATGCTGTCACAAGCAACATGTTTAGTGTAGGAGTAGAATGGGTAACAACTTTGTGTTGAAATCTTTCTTTCCTTGTTTCAAGACAAATTTAATCTGGTTGCTTTACTGAATGCCACTTCCACACATGAATTGGATAATTAGTAATCTCATTAAGAAAAATTCTTTATTTTATGCGGATTGTACCCAAGAGAAAAAAATATCACTCATCTCCTCCTCCTTATCCCTTGCCCCCAGAATCAAAACAAAGTGAATCAAAGCAAAACAACCCTCCCAAACAAACAGACAAACAATAAAATTATGTTGCAATAGTCTTTTAACTAAGTTTGCTGGGTGGAGCAGGAGGAAGGAAAAACATTGGTTTTGATTAGAAGCTGGGTGTTTGGAAGACTAATTTCCACTGACCAGTAACCTAAAAAGAGGGACCAGTATAAGCAGACCCTCCCAAATAAATTATTACTATTCCTTTTCAGACTAAAAATAAAACATTTTAAATATATTGATTATACCTTCATCAGAACAACATAAGTATTCTATTTGGCCTATAGGTTCCAAGAATCTCTTTTTGGGCTTAACTTAGGATAATTTCAAAACAGAAAAATGAAATGTGAAATTTTGCACGTAAGGTTGTTCATAGTGACCACATAAAGTAATAAAAGAAAAATAATTCACAGACTGTTAGCCATATATTTCAACTTTTTCTCACAATTTGGAACTGATGAGAATTAAAAAAACCCAACAATTTCCTGTTAAGAATAATTTTTTTCATTCCTTGTTAACTTCAGACATGCTTGCATCTTTTGTGGGTTTTAAGAACATTAAGTTTTTGATTATGTGCCATGAGTAAGAAAGTAATCAGGTAAAACTGAAAATGTGTGCACAGAGAAAATCTCAATCATATCATGCCACTGACCAAGCCAAACTCTACACTGATTTCAGACTAGAGTGTGGCTTAAAAATCTCTGGTGTGATATAGGACTTGCACAATCTGAAAAGCTTTCAGTCACATCAAGGCTTTCAGTTCCCTGACTTCTAACTCTTTTCTTCATCTGAATTTCTCACTTGGAATAAGGATTCAGAATTTCATTTGAAGTCTATGAATTTTTGTGGCATTTTGACTCTTATTCCTGATCCACCTGCATCGATATAAGATTACTTTGCTGTTTTTTGAGTGACAAAAAGTTGAAAAGTTATGGCTAGTTTTATTTCTATTTTAATAACCATACCTATGTAATTTTCATACATTAAAAAAATATTTATGCTTTCTTTTATATTTTAGTCAAGTACTTTCTTAAACAAAACAATAGCACCACTTTGGCATTGTTGGCCAAATCAGTAACAGGTAAAGCAAATATGCAAATACACTTTTCTGATCTTGTCATATCCTGCTCTTGCTTGTTGAATGGAGAGCCAAGAAGACACAGGGCTTGTCCTGAAATCTTCATTAATCAACTTTGACCATTGGTACTGAGAGAACAAGGAGCTCAGGGGCAGCTGAGCATGGCTCCTAGTTGTGTGTGGAATTCACTTCTGTAAAGAAAGCTCACCACTAATTCACCCTTCAGTCTTACCAAAGGGATCAGCAGGGTAAGCTGCCTTGGGAATAAAGGGGGTTATTTTCATGTGTCTACCAGGACTGGATGCAATATCCCAGGCTTTGATTTTCTTGTCTCTCTTGGCTGAATGGTGGAAATAAGCTCATACAAGTCCTTTGTGGAAGTGTGGGTTTATAACTACATTTTGAGCAGAATAAAGAATTTATTGATTTTCCATTTAAATTAATAATTATGTTTACTATGGAGATGAGACTTAATTTTACTACCTTGATGAAAGAGAGATACTAACTGAAGTGGATTTAGATATTTTTGGACTGACTGAAAAGAATGAGGCTTAATTTGCTTTTTAAGTTATGCATTTCAGTGATATTCTGTGTAATAGTTGGAATTTTAGGTCTGTTCTGGAAAGCAGAGATCTGTGATCTCTGTCATGTGGCTTATACAATAGGGAAGGATGAGAAATGGGCTTTTGTTTACCATTTTGGTGATTTATGAGAATCAGTAGCATCTGGTGGGAGCCCTGTTCCTAAATATCTGGAGTGCTTTTAAAAATCTAGCTGAACCTTTCAATTTCTCTAATTAGAAGTTTTTCAAGGCACACTGCTTTGTACATTTGGGAGGGAGATGCTTTAGTTCATGGTTCAACTTCTTTAAGTAGTGGGTTTATTGTGATTATTAAGCTAATGCTTTATCTTTCAAACTAACTGGTTTACCATGTGCTCCCTGCCTTATGACTGGCGATTTCTTATACAAAGTGCATTCCCCACCCATGCATTTCTCACCTCTGTGGGGCTGGAGCTACTTCCCATTTTGTGATCTCATTTATTTTCTAGTAAAGCAAAGTGTTGCCTTTGAAGTTTGCAGCTATTCAGTATTTATTTTAGCTGCTTTCAAGAATTACTCCAGTTTCTTTAGACAGTTGTCAAATTGTGATAAATATTGCTGTCTCCTAGTGACATTTTCTAATTATGGTTTTTCAACAGGAGAAATATGGTGGCACGAATGTGAGTGTGTGAATT
Organism: Zonotrichia leucophrys gambelii; assembly: GCF_028769735.1. Classification (NCBI taxonomy): domain Eukaryota; kingdom Metazoa; phylum Chordata; class Aves; order Passeriformes; family Passerellidae; genus Zonotrichia; species Zonotrichia leucophrys. The sequence goes on along the minus strand of NC_088170.1, from coordinate 9,494,004 downwards.
CCAAGATAAGACCAAAAATTTGAATTAATTTGCAGGAATTAATGCAAAATGATGTATAGTTATTCAGTTAAAAGCACATCAGTAAAAAAGTTATCTACAAAGAAAATTGCTGCCACAGATCTCAAATTGCTTTTTGCCCTCACACCTTTCTTCCTTCTTCCCCTTAGAACTTCAGAAGAGACAGGGGACAGAAAGGGTCATGGGGCTTGAAATGGAAATATGTATTCTGTAAATGTATTCTGTAAAATAATGGCTTGTTCTTAGATTGCATTGCAGAATTCCTATAGCCACTAAAGAAAGTCCTTCCCTCTCCATCCCCCCTGCCAAAAAAAGGCCTGTAGAAGCTGTGACAGGTATCAGAATTGCTAACTCTGTTTATTGAATTGGTGGTAAATAATTTAGGTTAGTTTTCCCATCTGTTTCTCTTTACTTTCTTCCTTTTTCAACATAACTATCTCAGTCGGTGAGAGCTGTGACATATTCTTTTTATTCATTTGCTGTTCTACTTTTACATTGCTATGGCAGCTTATTGTGCATATAGACATCCATCTCACAGAAAGCAGAGGGTTTAAAGAGTTGTATAGGAATACATTGCACTTGTTAAAAATACAAACCACAAATTTTCTATGGGAATAGAAAAGGAACTACAATAATTTGTTAGACTTTTATGACCTTTCCTGCTTCTTTCACAAGGGACTATTGAGGAGCTGTACATATGCAGTCTGGAGAGAACTTTCTCTTGTGTTTAAGTCAATAGTTATATGCTGCCTCTTTTGCTTTTAGAACCCTTCCTTCTCCAGAAGGGATGCTGCAGTAGAAAGTAGGGCAGATTTGAGCAGCTTTCAAAAGGAGATACTTCCTTTATAGATCTAATCTGCCACCTCCCTAACTGCTCCCTTCATATGCTGTTTTTGGAGCTGACCAAGAAACGCTTCATCCCTTGCCTGAGCCTACCACATGCAGCACGGTGAGGGGAAAACGTTGAATGGGACTGCATTGGGGTTCTTGGACAGGGTGGAAAAGTGCCTTCCTCCTCCCTCCCTCTTCCTCTGCCTTCCCTTCTCTCACAGACAGGTTTGATGCTCACCTTGGGACACTGTTGGCTGCTTATCCCAAATTTACACTGGGCTGATTTACAGAAATGCAGCAGAGGTGTTATTCAAGGAAGAACCTCTGCAAGGCCTGTCAGAGTTACATGGCAGGGATTTTCTGGGCATCTCTGACTCCTACAAGAGCACATGAGTGGCACTCGTGAGGGTGTAAGGATGCTATAGGTAATCTCTCCTCAAGGACTCATTCTACACTAGTAATCTGGTGATTACATTAGCTTTTCTGATTTACAGAGAGATGCAGCCCAACTCACAGTCAGGTAAGCCACATCTGGTTGTGGGAAGAATTAAAATGGAAGGGGGCTTGAGTATCCCTTTATGATTGAACAGAATGCTGATATTTCAGAAACATTTAGGCCCTGGTGGACTACTCTTTGAAGTCACTTGTTTTTCAAATTGTTATTCAAATTTTCTTCTTTGTGCCTACACACGAGTTTGTGTTCCACATAATCAGATGTCAAAATACCACCCTTCATGTATCTAAGAGGAAACAAGCATTTTCTTTTGAAGATGGTAAAGTTATTTTCATGTTGAAATCTGAAGCCATTTTAGTTGATTTAAGCTGAATATTTTTGCAAGTAATTTGTTATTTAATCTTTGGCTTGGTGTTTCCGTATTTGCTTTTACCTATTACTGTTTTGGCCAGACCCTTTCATGTAACAAACTATAAAATAGCACCGTTGTACTATAAAACAGAGATTTTTTTACATACTGTTTGATATATGTGTATTGTTGATATGCTAAATTTTACATACTGCATTATATGGAGGAAGAAAGAAGTTACCTATACTGTTACAAAATAATTACCTGGAAGAATCATTACTGGTTCGAGAGCCTATGTATGCTTGAACTGCTTTTAAAAATCTTTTGTCTCACAAATTGCAAAAAAAATTTGCATGTTTGCAAGAGAAGGAAGAATAAAACTGTCTTAAAACAAATGCATCTATAACCCATATTTTGTCGAAATGCCAGAGATGGAATTAATGGATGTTTAAAATTGTATATGTTACCTTACTGCTGCTGTTACTGGGAATGTAAAACTGTGCAAATATGAAGGGGTAGACAAACAATGTTTTCAGACACTGTAAAACAAACAGCCTGTTGCTTGTTAAGAAGTGCAAATAAAAAAACCACCACTTAGACAAGGCTGATGAATGACTCCAGCAGCCAGTGTTCATAGGTTAATTTAGTGCAATTGGATCCATCAAAAGCCCAAAAATTTGTAGGCTTTTGAGGGGCACAGGACTTTGAGTTTTCGTGCAGGACATTTAAAACAGGTTAACAAACAGCAATATATCAACCACAGAATTTTTTTTAGCTCTGGTCTGGTTAAAATGTTCTGTTCTCTAAAGACTTAATATTGGAATGTTTAGTTGCATTGTTCACTGGGAGAATGCCCATTGGTTGAAATTGCATCAAGCTTTTTAAAACAAAGGTTTTTTTAAGTCTTCCAATGTTTAACGAATAATTTATTTACAGCAAAGTATCCTGCAGATGGCACATTCATTCTTCATTCTTGTGGATGGCATGTTCTTACATTCTGTAGTTTCTGTTTCCTGTGTTCCCTCTACTTGTGTTCTTCAAATGCACTTCCTGAAAGTTTAGAAAGAAAAATTTATTACAGGTAGGTTTAAATACATTGTATGATCACAAAATTATAACAGTAAGAAAACAGTTGTCCAGAGTGCTGGAACTGCTAGGTAATTGTGTTTTAATCAATAATTCAGTTGTCTACAGAGAACTTAACTATGCAAAACTTCTGTACATGAATTCCCCTGTTCTCCTAGACATAAACACTTTCACTGTTATCGATCTTCGCAGAGGAGACATCTGCTGCTGAAACCTGGATAGGCTTTAGGGGTACAGCAGGTACCAAAGATTTCCTTTCTTTCCCAAAGATAATTGCAAAAGGAGGGATGTAGGTCAGGGAACTTTTGAGTTGTAACTTGCAGAATTTATGGAATCTCTTGGGCTTTAGTGCCAGGTATTTTCAAAATTGCTCTGCTAACTGCATATTGCACAGATGGCATAATAGATTTGTTGGATAAGACCTTGAGGAGGAAAAAAATGGTGGGTTTGCTGCAGAAGCTGCAACCATATTATTTGTATTTTCTAAACAGACAAGGGTGATGTGCCAGGAAAATCAAGAGAGCTTTGGAGTGAATAATGCCCTCAGTTCTCTGTCATTCCACACACAGGCCAGCAGCAGCAGCGATGGGGGTGGTACATACATTTCAATTTGATTTCCTTGTTTGCCACTCTAGTAAATATTAAGCATGCCCAAGACTGCATATTCCGTATCAGACCAAGGCCGGAATTTTTAAGTTACTCTCCATATTTATAATACTCATCACAAGTCAAATCCTTAGTTCAGTGAAGTTATGGGTTTTTTTTCCTAAGAAAGGCAAAAAACCAAAATCTCTGTAAAAGGTGAAGCCATGTGTATGCAGCTCTACCTCTGCATTAGCTGTTATTTAAGCCCTAAAAATAGTGAGCCTCTAAAATTTTAAGTAATAACATTTTCTTGCTTTTCTAATGGACGGAAAGAAAATGGAAGCTAATTTGGTGCATTGTTTTTGTGGGGGTTTTTAGTAATTTCCCTTAAAAACACTATTCTACTTATAACCTTTCCATTTCCCTTCAGTATCTATTAAAAATAAAATCAGAAATTAAATTAAAAATAAAGCAAATCAGAAACTTTCAAAGGATTACAAAACTTGAACTCATAGAGAGCTTATAATTTTCACTGGATTTGTATTGGCATCTGATGGATATGGGAAGAATTATTATTTTTAGTATGCAAAACAAAAATTAGGCAGAACTAGTAATTGTTAACTTAATTATACAACCACCAAGTATTAAACATTGAGCCAAACTAGGATTTATCAACACTGACAAGCCAAAGTTGTTAACAGCAAAATAGTCATAATGAAGAAATGTTTTTGTTAGGAATATGCCATTATAGACTAGATTAATCATCTAGTCACTATTTCTGTGAACAGTTCAGAAGGATGCTGGCTTGTCTTCATCCAGTTTTGCTAATATTGCTGTAGAATAGCATCAATCAAATACAGAATCAGAAATGTCAACAGAATTCTGCTTATCCTTAAATTAGAATATATTTTTCTTTTCATTGCCTGTTTCTCTTCCAGCTTTTCCAAAATGACCTTTGTTGCCTTCACTTTTTCCTAAGTTATACATTAGTTTTCATCCTGAAAACTCATTCTGGGTGAACCCTTAAATTTTCAATGATTAAAATCATCATTGCAGCATTTCACAGGAGTCTGCCAACACTAGGGATCCTGACTTATTCTACAAGTGCTTATATTGGTTACAATGAGCTAAGAAAACAGGAATTTCTTTACTCATATGCCCAGGGTTTCTTTTTCTACACAGCAACAAAACAAAATATTCTCCTCAGTGCTGACCCTAGGTGCTCCTCCTTGAAGAGAGTTTACCAGCATATAGGAAAAGCTCTATGCTTCATTTTATTTGCCAAAAGTCATATATTCTTTAAGATTACAAATTTGATTTATAGAATAGACAGTGAGAGCCTTAAAATGAAACAACAGCCATTTTTCATTGCAGTGACTTTCAAAGTCTATTTGGATTGAAAATTAACTCTATGTTTCCAAAATGAAAATATAAATTCTCTCTTCTACTGTTGTTGTCTGACTTTAAAATGGCTTTATCATTCAAATAAAGCAGGAGTGTTTCACTTACAGATTTTGATCATGACATGTAGGTGGAAAAAGAGTTGTCATGATAGAACTAGCTTTGAAATTGAAGGAAGATGGCAGGTTGTTTTAGAACACTTCCTTCTCCAGAATCAGCATTTTGATCAATAACTACCAATAAGTGTACTGGTGGTAGCATGCATGCCATAAAATGCTTTTACCCACATAACACATTCTTTTCAAGTATGAAATACTGAGACCACTAGGGGAAAAAAAGCACAGACCCCAAAAGCAGGTGTGAATGCCTGAATTAGGTTCTCAGACCTGCATTTGTACTGGTGTAGAAAAGTTTGGTTTGTTTCTCAAGTCTTTGAGAAGAAGGTAATTGGAAATAAAACTTCTCTGAGCTGATATTCAAACCCACACAAAGACAATAATAATTTTAAGATGAGAGATGCAAAATGTGATCAATTTATAAGTCGGCTAAAGAACAGGGGAGCAGACTTCTGGCCCATCACCTTCAGCATGGATCTTTGGAGATAAGGCGTCGTTAGCAGTGGGATAACAACTGCCTCAGCAATGGTCATTTGACTGAGCTGGAAGGGGACTGGGCAGCAAGCAGCAGCATTCTTATCCCATTAGGGCAGACATTCAAACCTCATATTGGCATTGAAAGTTCTCTTGCTCTATTGGTAATAAATGGAAAGTCTAATGTTTGTAGTAACAGGCATGATACCTTAGCTATGAATTCTCTGGGGTCTCTGAAAGATTTCTAGCTCTGTGGGCAGTGTGATCACTGACATAAAAACAGGGCTGCAAAGCAAGCAATGGGAGAAAATAATTCTCTGAAAAGGCCAAGTGCTTCTATCTGTTACACCTAAAAGTTCAGTCATTGGCTTGGTAATGTGGCATGCCTTCAACAGAAATTAGGATTGGTGCCGTGGTGCATATTTTGGCTTGTGAATGTATCTGAGTTGATACTGAGCCAATTACAAAAGAATCTGCCACTCTTAGAAAAATTAATGAGAAATATTGCAATACTTTTTCTGTTTTCTTAATGGCATTTTCTTAAACTAAAAATACTAGTATCTTTTCCCTTTCTCTCTTAGTCCCACTCAGTATTTATTTAAATTTTGAAGATTGGATTAAATATGAAAAGAATTTTTGAGAAAATCCACCTCCTATTCATACTTTGTTAGTATATATATTTATGTGTGTTTTTCGCATATGAGGCCTAAAGAAGAAAAAGGACTGCAAATCTAAGGAAGAGCAAAATTATATCTAGATATGCATTTTGCCCAGGTGGCGAGGGGATGACATGGCACTATGAACAAGTTCAAGTTGTACCAGGGCTGGTGTAGATGGGATGGCAGGAAACCCTTTTTTTCTCAGAAAACATGGTTATGCACTGTAAAAGGCTGCCTAAGGAAGCTGTGGAGTCATTATCCCTGCAGTTATTTAAAATATATGTAGATGTGGCACTTAGAGACAGGATTTACTGGTGGACTTGGCAGCGCTGAGTTAATGGCTGGACTCAATGTTCTTGGAGTCCTTTTCTACCTAAATTATTTTATGGTTCTTTTTTACTGGATTTTTAAATCAGCCTCCTTACTACCAACCTTCTTATTGAGTAGTAATTGTCAAGGTACTTCATAATCTTGAATTTAGAAGGACTTTGTGACATTGTTTCTGTGACACTGCTTCATTTGAAAAGGTCACAATCTTCCCTCATGTGTACAGTTGTGGGAATTGCTCAGTTGTTTCCTTTTTTAGGGCAGTTGTTTTTCAAAGAGCTACTCAATAGCTCTTTTCCAAATTGCTGTTAAAATTTAATTCACTTAAGGATAATTGACTAAACTTTAAGCATTTTTCAGAAGAGGAAGAAACAAACAAAAGAAAAGCTTGATGGTATCATGACACTGAAGACAGGACTTAAACTCCCCTTCTTGCTCTTGTTTTGCACTTTAAAACTCTAAATATAATGTGTAACTAGGAGAGACCAATACTTTGCTTTCCAGCAGAAATACTGAAACTGTAAATAAGAGAAGATCCCTAATCCTCTGAACTAGGATCATCTACCAAACTGTGCCTAGCAGGAACCATCTGCACAAGGAACCGGGGAAATAGAAAACTTAAGCACTAGAAACACTAAACCAAAACGCCAAATGCTGGATTTACCATTTAAAAAGATTGAGGAGATGCTGAACAAAGACTATCCAATATATGAAGAGCATAAGAAACTGATTCTCCATGAAATCTGAGAGGAACTGAACAACCTCTTATGTATTGCACCAAGTCCTACCTTACATCTTGCATTTAAACATGAAAATTTTGAAGAGGTTTTATTTATATAATCATAGGTATATATATTCACTTTCTATGAAGAAGATATAGATCTCATATATGGCATATCATATTGAGAGAAACATTGTTTAACAGAAAAATAATTTGACTTAAGCAGGTCTATTATTTTAGTTAAAATCAACACTATGAATGAGCTAAATACATTTATCCTGGGAGAGTGTGTCCAAAAAAAGTTTGAACACAGTTGTCTTACTTAATGGTGGCATGTACAACTGACTGAAAAAAGTAAAGAGAAAGAAAAAAATTAAATGAGGATAAGTACTGGTTTTTCCTACAGAATTCCACTTATCTTCCCTCCAGTGTACTTTCCTTTTATCTATCAGAAATCTGCATAATAGTTTCTCCTACCTGTTTGTATTTTCATTTCCTCAAACTAATTTATTCATCCACAGATGAAAATGAAAATTTGTTTGTATTTCCCATAAGATTTGTTATTTTATTACAAAGTTCCTATTGAAAAGTCTTTATGACTTTTATTCTGTTCAACATGCTCCTTTTCATGCACAGTTTCCTTAAAGGTCTTTTCTTTTATATTAATTTATCTCTAATTTAATTTTCTAAAAATTCCATCCTTTATTTGGGATGCTTGTTGCTTCATTCAGTTTTGCAATATTTTACATCTTCTTGACCTCTTTGATCTAATTCCCTCACCCATTTTCTTTCTCTTGTGCTCCTCATTGTCCTTTTACTGTCCTTTTCACCTTTTGATTTTTTTCCCTTTTCAATTTCCAGGATGATTTCTTCAGCAGCTATGCTCTCTCAATTACTCACTTACATACTCCCTTTTACTTTTTTCCTTCTTCCAGTACCTCTCCTGAGTGCTACCTCCCTGATGCTGCAGAGAGATACAAGGTCTTTCCTGTCTGTAAAAGACAGTGCTCTCCTGCCTATGTTTTAAGCTGGGAAGAGGACAGCTGCCTAAAGATGACATCATTCCTTAGTCCTCCAAGGAAAGTGGTGTGGAGATTCATCAAAGAGCTGGCAGGTATCTTGTCTCCTTTACTCCAATGTTTTATCCATCTCCTTAGCAACAAGCATGGGAAGGAGCACACTGGTTCCTGGCCAAGCCTGCTTTCTTCTCTCCAGCTTTCCTTAAGTTTATGTGTGCCCAGACAGGAATAAACCTAAAACAGGGGGTTCTGCAGTTGAGCTCCACCTGAAGAAGTTTTCACTTGTTGCCCTGTGTGCCCTTTGAGACCTCAAGGTGATACTTCCCAGGAAGGATCACATGTACGCTGATTTTTGGAAAACTCTTGAGGAAAGAAGGGGAAAGGATTCCATTCTATGAATCGACTTATGGAAAAGAATGGATGCTGGAATGATTACAATAGTTCTTTTCATAAAGTTGATATTAAGGATTTTAATATACAGCACTGGTTTTCTGACTTCCTATGAAAACTTAGGTTCCAGGTCTTGTAAGCAAAAATTTTCAGATAACTGCAGGAGTGGTGCCAACATGTGTGTAGGACAGACAGGGTCAACAGTAATAAAATAAATCATGGGGGACTTACAGCAGAAGACAGATAATATGTAAAACAGATGTTCAGACCTCAAACAGGAGAGACAGTTGAACATGAGCTTAATTGTAGCCTAGTCTAAGATGGGTTTTTCTGAACTACAGACTTTGCTCATACATACAGTACACATATGTACAGTATATCTGGTATCAGAGCAACAAAAATCTGGATACTCAGAACTCCACAATTCTATAAATAATACCAATCAATATTGGAAGTGGCTTGGAGAATATATATATTGAACTTTAAATAGTTAAAATTAAGTATGCAGTGATTGAAGTGACTATCCATTTAATTTAGTTCTGATAAATAAAAAAAAGGGCAAAAATAATGAAGAAAAAAAATTTGTTCATTTAAATGTAAAATGAATAGCAGAATGCCTGATTTCCTTCTTGATCACCCACTCTACCTCTACCTAAGAGGGGAGGATGAGTGAAGAGATTCTGGATAGATGCATTGTCAAATATTCAGTGTTTAGTTTCTCTTTTGAAAGAAGTCTTAGGTGGTATTTATGATTGGATGATGTAGGTACTTGTCACTTACTACCCTATAGTAGCAGGATAAGACCTCACAACTACTGGTTTAGCAATTCTGTGTTTTATTCAGTGTTCTAAGAGATGAGATGGAACGCACCACTTCCCACTTACTTCCCACCTTGGCAAATATTTTCCAGATTTCCACTAAATTTAGTAGGCAGAACACACCAATTGTTTTCTATGTTGCCAGCCTTGATTATTGCATTTGCTGGGAACATCCTGACGAAGGCAGGAATGATGCATCTGACTCCATGGTCTCAGAAGGCTAATTTATTTTTTATAATGCTATATTATATTGAAGAATACTATACTATACTAAAGAATACAGAAAGGATACTTACTGAGTGCTAAAAAGCTAATAATGAGAACTTGTGACTCCTTCCAGAGTCTCGACCCTGATTGGCCAGTGAGTCAAAACAACTCACAGCAGAGTCCAATGAAACAACCACCTGTGGGTAAACAATCTCCAAACACATTCCACGTGAGCAAAACACAGGGGAAGCAAATGAGATAAGAATTGTTTTCCTTTTCTCTGAGGTTTCTCAGCTTCCCAGGAGAAAAATCCTGGGCGAAGGGATATTTTCAGAGAATGTGAATGTTATGCTTGATAGAATTTTCCTTCCCTAAAATATGTAGGGGTTTTTTTTTGGTTGGCTCTTTTTTTGTTGGTCTGGTTTGGTTGCTCATGGGAATTTTTGCCAGCCTGACCTACCTTTTGTGCTTTTGGCATGTCGGTGTGGCGCTGGGCGCGTACGGAGCGCGCGGATTTGGGCGGTTTTATCGGAGCACAGTACATCTCCAGCCTCCTCAGGTCGCAGCTCTGGAAGCAGCATTCATCCACTATTCCCTTGTGGTGTAAGCGTCTACTGCTGGATCCGTACCCCGTGGGCTTGCCTGTTCAAAACACAAAGGGGAAGTTTTTAGGTTAGAAAGGAAATGCAAAGGTCTCAGGAGCAGTCATATTACTGAGGTGTATTATGTTAACTGAATCACCAGTGGCCATTGTAGAGGCTGCCTTTGAATATTCCTTTCCAGATATTCCTGGAAATGGACAGCTTTGATCTCTATGTGCGGTTGCTATTTAAGCATTTGAGCAAATCTATGCCTTCTTAGAAAGATATTATTAAAATATTTTATTGAACTGCATTAGCCTCAAAAATGGAGAGGGAGGAAGCTGAAATCTGGCATTTGGACACCTTACAAAGGAAGTTTACCTTTTAGCTTTTGTATGAAAACTGATTGTTGAGCCAGCTGTTGTTTTGAGCTAGTGTTTAAAACCATAGATCACAACAGTGTTGTAGGTAAGTATTTCCTAATAAAAAAGGCTACACCAAGGTACTGTGTACAGTCAGAGTGTCTTCCTAAGGGGAAATGCTGTGTACCCCTGCACAGGCTGTAAGGTGTGCCAGCTAAAAAGTGGGAAGCAGGAATCAAAGTAGCAAAGTAACCGATGAAATAGGAAGATTGATGGAATAGATAAGTGGAAGATTTTTATATTCCACAGATGTGTACAAGATAAGAAATGGGACTGATATTGCATGGCTTTCCTGTGCTTTGCATTTGCACCAGCCATCTATGGAAAATACTTAATTGGCAAATATTTTGCATTTTTCACTCAGCTCCAGTAAAGGCCAACATTTTCATTCATACAACTCTTACACTCTTAAATTTTTGTCTTTTTTCCCTCCTGTGGTTTATGGTTTCCTTAGTAACTGCTGAATTCTCTGCTGTCCTACACAGAGATTAAAGACCCATTATTTCCTGGGATTGTTTGTACACGACCAAGTCGGATGTGCAGTTGCCCTGTTATGACTAACTAGAAATGAAGGAACAATAAATTCACAAAAAATAAGTAGTTGCTTACTTACTACATCTATTTTAAAATTCTGATAGAATTTGATTTTAGACAGTAAAATTCTAAAAAGATTAAGTGTTTTGTTTTGACATTTTCAGCATTAAATGTTTCCATTTACAGAATGATCCACTTTGGTTAAGAAATGAAAAATATGGAAAAAAAGACAAGCATGCCAAGAGCCAAAACATGAAGTAACTCAATTCAGTCAGTTCTACCAATTTCTTTTCTTGCCTTTTATTTTTTCTCTTCTCCTTCTCAGTTATATCACTGAGACCAAAAATCTGTTATTCACAGAGTTTGGCAGGAATTTACATTTTAAGAATTACTCAAGTTAAATTAAGATTTGGGACATGAAAAAAGATGAATATTCAGTTTCTCTTAGGGAACTTATTGCCCTAGTGCTTATACAGCAAAGTCTAGATTGATATCCCTCTGTTTGTCCTGCAGTTGTCAATTTGAAAAGACAGCTCTACATTTTATTATTCCCTGTGATTTAAACGTGGAGATTCGCTGATGAAGAACCCTTGAGACCTTAGAATATTAGCAAATGAAAAGACCTCTAGTGGTAAGTGTGTTTCACATTTTAGCCAGCAATTCAGCCAGTTAAGAACTAACTATCCCCATGAGATTTGCAAACCCAGGAAACAGGCTTTTTAAATGTCTTTTTTTCCCCCAGGGACTATAAATTAAACAAAAAGAAAAACATGCTTGCTTAGTATACTGCAATCCACTGGAGGCCTCTATATTGTACATTGCCTGCTAAATTATTTGTTTCATAAGACTAAAGAGTACAGCAAGCCAGGAGTAGATTACAGTAATATTTTGGTTTGTGTCTGTGTGCACGTTGTTTTATGTGTATCACTGAAAAGTACTACAAATACTAAAGAAGTGGAGTTTGATTTGTTTTTGGTTTTTTTTTTTTTCCCAGATTATTTTCCCTCACTGAGTTATAATATGAAATACAAGCTTTTCCCTAGAGATTTTTCCTGAAATCTGCCAATCAGGTTGTTTTAGCCTAATGCTTTTAAAACTGAGCGCTCCTGATAAAAAGTGGAGTGTCATGACTTTGCAGTTTACCCACAGCTGCGCTACATTTGGTTTTGTTTCCATTTAAAGCATGGAAGGGCAAATTCTGTTCCTGGATATGTAGGTGCCAGATCCAGCTGAATTATAGATACAAGAACTGATTAGTCAACCTTCCCTTTCTTTTATCAGTCTGTCAAATTTTCATAAGCAAGTAAACTCTAAAAACTTCTGCTCAAGTTATTTTACCCTTCAATGTCCAAATTTAATAATTTATAAAGTTGATAAAGTTGATAGGTTTACTAACTTATTCCTGCTGCCTACTTTAGTTATTAATCAGTAGCAACATTTTTACACACCATCACAAATATGCATAAGTAGTTAATACAAATCCTGAATCCTGGAATCTTTCTGGTGAAAATCTCTGAGTACTTCAAAATCATTTTTAGAGTAGCCAGACCAAAGATGTCTATGTATTTTTCTTACAGAATAATAATTTTATGAAGAATTATGTCTAATAGCTCTTCAAAAAGCTTGTATGGGACATGTAACAAGATGGGAATGGAATATCTATCACACCAGTGATGATTTCAGCAATGAAACATGACATTCACTTATTTGCAGGCTTAAATATTTGTGTATCCTATGGCATAATAAATGCTCATCCTTTACATAAAGATAACATTAGTATTAGAGAAGTCAGAATTTTTTATTCTGATAAATGCTTTCCCAAGGCTTTCCAAAGACCAAAGCAATCAAGTATACTTAAAATTTGTGTGAAGTAGAAAGTGTGTAGAAAGTGTGATATTGCTTAATGTCCTATACAACAGAGAGAGCAAATTAACAGAAAAAACTATTCCTTTTCAGTAATCATGGTCCACAATCACAATTAAGAAGTATTTGATGACTAAAGTAATTTTTAAGCAATAGGTTTTAAATTGCTGCTGACCTTTTAAGTGCTGCAGTATACAAAGATGCTATCACAGAGAAGGATGAGATAAAGAATTACAAGGAGATACCACCACTTCTACAGATGTTATCACTGTTGGGCCCATCTGTTCTGGCAGGACTGCAGGGTCAGATGGTCCCAGTTCATCAAGTTAACAAAGCATGCACTTAGATCTAGGCAAATGTTCAAGCTCCTACGTGGTGCGTTGCATTAAATCACATATTAGACAGTGAACACATGCCTGACTGCTCTCCTGCATAGGGACTGATATAACTAAGCACTTCAGTTGCTCTCTAGACAAGAGTCCGTATTGGTAAATAAATGGCATGTGGTTCTGCATTTTTAATGTAATTTCTCCTCCTTATTTTTGTTTTAATAGTATTGCCTTCAGTATGGACTGCATCTTCTGTGTCACTATACTGGGAGACCATAGTTCTTTCTCATCTTTCTGACATAATTTGAGTGCAGCCTTCCAGCAGTTATCAAAAGTTCCTTCTATTTACTCAACTTTCAAAGTGCTGCCTGTGGACATACAACAGTCCTGGGCATTCCTTTTTGCTGATATACACTGATTTTCCTTGGTTGTTTCTTTCCTTTTTTGTCAGTGGCTAGCTCAAAAGGATTTCATATCATGTAGGTCAAAGTTTATTTAATAGAATATTTGGCTGTTATTTAATCTGCTTTATCAAATCTGTGGATGTTGCCTTCAGTGCACAACAAGAGGATACAAAGTCCAGTCACAGTGATGTCTCCTGAAAGCAGTCCAAGGTATAAGATTTCAATAGTTAAACAGCTGGCTTCTCCACAAACAGCACTTCCCTTTAAATGATGCAAAGTCAGTGGAGTAATTCAGCAGGACTTGTTTACACTTGGTTTCTTTCTGTTCCTCCTCATCCCTCCAAAATATCTTCCTGTTGCTGCCACTGGATCTGCTCTACCACTGGTTTCAATAGGAGAAGGACTGGTGTAGGTGGACTACAGAAGTTTCAGATGTAAGGTTATCTAGGCATTCTGTAGAACCATAATCTGCTGTTGCACTATTAAAATCAGAAATTACATGAGAAATAGTCCAGGATGAAAGCAAAACTAATCTAATCAAGGACTCTAGGAAAGACCTGGGGTTATGTGTTCTGGAATTTTTATGTGACTCCTTGTATTTGCTGTCGTTTCTTTTTAGCCAAGCAGTAGAACTCGAGTGCCATGTAGACTGTAATTCAGAAATACATCATAAATCTGAAAAACAGTGCTTTTAATCCTAATCTAATCTAATCTAGTATTAGAGTCAATCTTCAGATACAACTGCAGCTTTTAAAGCATGGTGAAAGGCCATTGACCTGTTAGAGTGCTGTGGTCTTGTAGCAAGAAACTCAAAATATTTCCATCAGAACATTGAGGTCAGGTGCAATTTGGAAGCATAGACAGCAGTTTACAGCATCAGGATGTATGGGAGCATCCTGTAAGGCAGCAGGTCAGTCAGACAGGATTTTCCTGTGGCTGAGAGTTTGTGTTGCTGTCTTACAGCACAGTAATTGAACAAGAACCTCCTGTGTGCTAGATCCAGACTGGGAGCTAGTGCTTGGAGAGGTTTTGAATTGCATGTGCTGTGTGCCTTATGTGGTGGCACAGGAGGCTGGGGATGCTGAGCTTGAGATGCATCTTGCTCATCTTTGGTCTCTGAAAATTAGGGATCTAGTTTAACACAGTGAAATCACCTGTGAAGGTGTGTATTGAGAGTGAATTTTTCCTGTATTGAATGCTTTGCTTAAAATTCAATTTATTCTTGTCCTCTGAAAGAAACAGTGTTCTTTCATCAGCTACAGATAAAGCTAATTAATCCAGTCTTAGCATACATGCACAGCTTCTTCTAGGAAACTGAACTCCAGAAAAATGAATTAAACTAAAAATTATTTGTCCTAAGTCACGAAATGTATGCACCTGATGGAGTACAAAGCTGTTCTCTTTAATTTCCAATTTAATAATTAAATATGACAAATTGTTCTAAAAAGCATGCCAGCCAGTGTGCTGTTTAATTATGTATCTCTGTACCTCTTTGACTAAATTCTGTATGTTAGTCTAGTACTATCTATTTTTGCATTATAAATGCCTTCATATGCAAAATAAGAGACTGTTGATATCACTTTTCATCTCCTTGTAATCTTGAACAAATGGATTAGTGTTATATTGGTAATACTTCTTGAGGGTGCTCTGGAATTTCTCATCTATATTTGAGAAATTATGAGTCAATGTTCAATCAGCAGGAAATGCCTGGGTTTTGATACTTCTATGAAGTGTTAAACAAACAAGCAAATAAACAAACAAGCAAATAACAAATCTTGGGGATTGTTGTAAAGTCGTCTACCAGAAATACCTCAAGGTTTAAATGTGCAAAGTAGGCAATCTGATTTTAATGTAAATAAGTTGCAAGCATTTTGAAGTGACAATATTTAATATTTAGTTTCCATTTTCCTTCAATGTTTTGTTAATGCAAAAAATTATTATGCTTAGACTGATTTTTGTTTGTATTCATCAAAATGAGCATATATTAGCATTTATAAATGCTGAATGAATGGATGCCCTAGCTCTGAAATCTAATTTAATATGCATGAGAATAGAGGATAAGCTTTATCAGTATGCACAAGTAAAATCTTTATGAAAGCATCTGCATTTGTGAATATTGAGATATTGCACTACAGCTACTGCTTTGTGGAATTCTAGATTGTATTAACCACTGAGTCCAATGCAATAAGTTGTTTGCTCTTTGCTCTGAAATCCTAGCAAGTAAGACTGGGAAAACATGGACACTCAGTATGGATCTATAAGAGAAATCTATCAGGATTTCACAGAATGTTTTTCCTGAATAAGTGAGATTTATAAACTTCACCTTTTGAAATGATGACAGCTCTTTGATATTTCAAATGCAGAGCAAAATAACTATTTCACTTCTTTAAAGTCAGTGAGACAAGTGTAGCTTTTTTCCAGAACATCTTAATTTGTAATTTGTATGACTGTGTTTATTTAGTCTGTCTCAGAGTTAAATAATATTTTTTTCTTATAGAAATATCCTTTCAGAAACATTTTTTCCCTTCATTATAGAATTGGGAAGGAGTTCTTCTCTTCCCCTAAACTTATTTTCAAAGTACAGCACTTGTACTGTTTTCTTCTCTCATACAGGAGTGCTGTACTCTGCTCTTGGTATGGAATAGCTGTTTTGGAGGCCATCAAGTGTATTAAGCATGTGATAGAGCCATTCTACTTCACACAGTAATTCCCAAGCCTTTTGCAATGTGTGAAGAGAAAGTTTTGAGTGTTGTGCTGGAATATGAAGCAGAAATTTCAGTGTTTAGATATTTTTGAGGAAAAAAAAAACAACTGGAAAAAGAATGGGAAGCAATGTGATGTCTTATTTTGCACCAAGTCAGTGCTCTGGAGGGTAAAAACCTTGCAGACCTAGCACAATTCACAAGCCTACATAGATTCCACGTCTGGAAAGTGCCAGATGCTGCCAAAAAATATATACTTTGGCAAGGGAAGTGCTTTGCTGAAGAGAAATTCACTGTTGCAAGAATAGCCAGATTGATCAGAGTTTAGGACAAGATAATTAGGAGTCTGTAGGTCATTTTACATCAGAATATTGCCCCTTAAAGTGCATTGAGGAGGAAATGATAATACAGACATCCATCCATAATGAAACTACATCCTCTCCCCTTATACATGCTCTCACAGGAAATAATTACTGCTTAGCCTTGTGTGTGGTGGTAGTAGGAACAGTCATGATAGAATCTTTCATATCTCTCTTATCCCAAGACAGTGTCAAACTGCATTTTATTTGGATTACCAAACTAATAACAATGAAGCCATATGACTGGGTGAAATTGTAGCATTGCTGAAGTCACTGGTAAATTAGTGCAGTCAGGATTATGTCTTGATGAATCAGATGCCAGAAGTTACCTGTATATGACCTGATCCAAGGTCTGCTGAAATCAGTGGAAAGTCCTTAGTAGGCTTCTCAACATGCTGGTATTGAACACTTGCTTTTTCTTCCAGCTTTAAAGTTCAGTAAGTAAATATTGTTTTAGTGGCATCTAAAGAGATTGCAGGGAATGGATGTGCTGAAATTCCTTGAAGGAGGTAAGAAGAAGAGGATACTGATGTACAGTGTGAAGCAGAATGACTGATATGTGGCCAATGCCACTGACCACATAACATGCAGTACATTGCTTTGCACTTTGTAATCAGAATTTTTAGTTCTGTGGTTACTCTTTCTCAGCTGTAGGCTGAGAAATGAAAGCAAATAGCAAAAGCCAAGCATGGTACTCTAGCTTTTGCATTTTGGCATCATCATCTGGTTAGAGGCAGAAGGTGGGAATGGCTGTTCCAATTTCCATCTAATTTGTTTCCCATTGTCCAGGAGTGCACGTATTGGCACACATTAAAATTTTAATTTTTAGTTCTACAGAATAGTCCTTACAAGAGAATTAAGTAGGTGGGCACAGGCCAATGTCACCTACCAGAGATGTAGACAATTTTCATTTCCTGATTAGAAACAAGTATTGGTTGACAGCAGCTGAGCATGAGCCAGCAGGTGGCCAAGAAGGGCAGTGACATCCTGACTTGTATCAGCAATAGTGTGACCAGCAGCACCAGGGCTGTGATGGCCCTTCTGTTCCTGGTGAGGTCACATTTGGATTGCTGTGCTCAGTTTGGGGCCCCTCACTACAGGAAAGGCATTGAGGGGTGTCCAGGGAAGGGTCTGGGACACCAGTCTGATAAGGAGCAGCTGAGGGAGAGAGCTGGGAATGTTTAGCCTGGAGAAAATGAGGCTCAGGGGAGACCTTATGACTCTCTACAACCACCTGTAATGATGCTGTAGGGAGATGAGGGTTGGTTGATTTTTACTTCTTCCATGTAAAAAATGATAGGAAAAGGGAAAATGGCCTCAAGTGGTTCCAAGGGAGGTTCAGGTGGAATTTCAGGAAAAATTTCTTCACTAAAAGTGTGGTCAAGTGTTGGAACAGTGATCAGGGGAGAGTGGAGTCACCGCCCCTGGAAGTGCTCAGAAAACCTGTAGGCACTTTGTGGCTCGGAAAACCTGTAGGCACTTTGTGATATGGTTCAGAGAGCAAGGTGTTATGCAGTCAAAAGCTGGACTCGATGATCTTGAAGGTCTTTTCTATCCTTAATGGTTCTGAAGGTGTGGCAATAGAAGAGAAAGTAGGAGGGGAAAAGAAGGTAAGGCCAGTAAGGGCCTGGCTCACTGCTCACTGATACCATTAACTTTGATGGGTTTGCTCTAATGTGCTCTGAGCTCACATCATTGCCAGAGGCTTTGCCAGGGAAAAGTGTCCAATCTTGTACAATGATGCAGCAACAGAGTCTAAGGAATGAATAAGATTCAGTTTTGTACCTATGAAGTCCTGAATCTTCTTTAGACTTTCAGTTACTGAACTTTTCTGTACAATGACATGAATTACTCCAGAAGTTACTTTAAGCATGGTCAGGTGACTTAATGTTTTTGGTGAAAGTCCAGCATGTAGTTTTCTTACAGCCAACACTTTAGATGTGAATTATTTCCAAAAAAAAAAAATAAAAAAAATTATTGTCTGCTACTTTTGGCCATATTGGGATGCTTTTACCTGTGAAGACTGACTTGCAAGATTCCTGATTAGAAAGTACAAATTAACCACTACATTCAGAAAGGAAATGAAGACAGAAAGATTGAGACAGATTTTCTCTTCTGTGATGCTAAACAGCACTGTATCCTAAATTACAACAGCTCTTTGCAGAGAAAGATAAGACCATAATTTGAGTAATATTTATGGAATCTAACTAGCAATTATTTGCACAAGAGAAGGCTTTGTCACTGCTAGGAAATGAACCTAGATCAACATAAGCACCAGGCTTTAACTATGTACCTGTCTTCCTTTAAACATATTTTTTGAGTCAGTTGGAGACTTTAAAATATAATCTTGAAATGAAACATTGAGGTCATGATGCTCCTGTTAAATTTGTCAAAGGAGATAAAAGAAAAGTGAAACTTTCCAGAGGAGTACATAGTCATTAGGGAGTGAGGATGAGGTCATTGGGATGAGAAAGGGACAGTGCATTTTGGCTGGAAATAAAACTAGAACTAAATCTGGCTAAAATATGGCTACAGTTGATTCATCTTTCACCCACACTACCAGTTGTAGCTCCATCCTTTAGTGATTTAGTTTTGCAAGTAGGAGCTAGGAAAATCAATTCTAGTGAAAGGAACATAAAGAAAAAGAAGTCAGTGCTGAATAAGAGATGAAACTACATTTGCTCTCCTTGTCCTTCCAGCTCACCCTGTTACTGCTGAAGACATGCAGGGGGATTATAAGGGAACACTGGTATAGTGCAGGGAGAAATTAGTTCCAGTATAACACCTTAAGTACCAAAACCACAGTTTCTGTAGGATCCTTGAAAATAACAGTGCTTGTAAGCAGTAAAGCTGTTTTATGAAACAAAGAGGATGCAATCCTTCTTTTATGGGGCTGACAATGTTCTCTGTGGTCATGCTTCCTAAAAGGGAATGTAGTTTCTGAACAAATTTTTTTGCAGTTCTCACTTGCTAAGTTTCAGAGGCCTTTTCAGGGAAGTTCAAAGGTTTTAAAAGTTCATTTCTATTAAAAGAGAAGTTTTTATAAGTAACCAGAATTATTCATTTTTTTATGATTTTCTTTCCAACTCAAGTCTGATTAACGACTGAAAGTTTTGCATCAGTTAAAGATGTTTTTGAATGGCTTCTCTTATTTTGCAATCCTGTTGTCCTTTTGCCTCACTAGGCTTCTTCTCTGGGTCATATGGGAATACTATAAACTTTAAATGGGCTTTGGCAATGTTGATCTGGCCTTTAAATTTTAGGTACTCACTGACTTTTCTTGAGCCACAACATCCACAATTATTTAAGCAAATGACTCCAGTTCAGCAGAAAAGCAGTAGGTTGAATAAGTATTCTCATAAGTGCGTACAGTTTTGCATTTCTCTTACAGGTGCCATAATGTGGTAAGCTTAATGGTGACTCTGTAAGTCCTGTTAAATGTACTTTGTCTGCAAAATCATTCTTCCCAGTGCTGGGCCAATGTTTTTCACATCATGTCATCCACTTTGTCAGTCTGAGCCTAGCCCTGCTCAGGATCTATGGTGGTTATTTTAAAAAAGTATTGTGGAAAAAATACTTGTCTAAGGCATCATTGGCGAGTGGAGGGCTTCCGTGGTGTCAGAGCAAATGAGAAAGTAGAATTAAGTAGTTCCTATAAAATGCATTTCTAAAGGATCTCTTGTTGGTTATTAAAAATCACAGCCCTTTTTAATTCTCAGATCTTCAACACCTATCACTCATCTTCTATTCCTTTACATGCTAATAAATCTCAAAGCTTGGAGGACTTTGAAGAAACCTTTTGATCACCTGAAAGCAGAGATTCTGTTTTGTCTTGGACATAGACATCAGTATGGATATCTTTGGTGTGTGTCTTTAGATATTTAGTTCTGAGGTTACAAGTATTTGAGATTAAGAACCCAGTATTCCAATTAAGACTTAAGATGTACAAGCAAAAATGATGTGCAGGCATATCCTGTTAGTACCCAAAATTTGACTTAATAAGATCATAAATATTTTCAGATAACTGGCCTTAAGTAGTTAATTGTAGTTAATCCTACAATTTAATCTGGTACAAATATACATAAACTGAATCAAATGGCATAGAGAACAAAGCTTCCACACAAGAAAGCTACCTAAACACCAATTCCTTGAATTTTTTTCCTCTTTGCTTCTTCTATCTGATTGGATACAACTGAAGGAGTTGGAGAATGCCCAGGTGAGGTTAAATAATTTTTCAGATATTAGATGTGCAGTTGATTTTAATTTAGTAACATATCCAAATGAACTTTGTCATTATCCATTCAAATGTCATTGAAAAAATGAAAAAATACAACCTCCTGCACTATTATTTTTATACAGTTGTAGTGAAGTTATAAGTCCAGCATACAATATTTCTTTCTTTCAGGTCTTCTGCAGCAAAACCTTTTAGAGTTCTTTCCATTGAGAGTGATATTTTGGATAAAATATGACTGACCACTGCTCTCACTGAAAATTTGGGCAAAAGATATCCCAAATTAAATTGAATTTTTTGTGGTTTGGGAAAGCTGGATTAATTCTTTCCTTTGTTTTTTTCTTCCAAATTCCTCTAAACTCCTCATTGCTTGCCAGAAAAGGAGGTGCCAAAATAACCCAAGGAGGCTGCACAGCCTCCAGAAGTGAGAAGTACAAGTTTAGTGAGCATGGCTGTTCACTCATTTTCCCCATTTGTGAAATTTGGAAAAGTTTCATTTCTGCACCCAGGATAAAAATCCCAAATGGAAGTAAAATTAAGTCACTTCCACAATTCTTCTTGTCTAAAATGGGTCTGAATTTTCTCTTCTTTGTTTCTAAATGTTTACCTAGATTGAATCTCTGGTGATTTGGCTTAATTATTTGCAATTTCTCATCATCTGTTAGTTGCTTATGTCTCTCATGTGTTCTTTCCTGACTTCTGACACCACTTCAAAACTTTTCTAATGAATTTCCTAAACTCATTCCAGAATTCTAGGTGTTCTTTGTTTATCCCTCTAGCAGTTAGACAGCAGGGCATTAAATACATTGCTATCAATTTAAACTTCATAGTTGTTTTGACTTTCCATTCAGCATCATAAAACTGCTATGCAATCAACTGTGATCACTCTAAAGACAAAACCTACAAAAATTAAATTATTGCATATGGCTTTCTCTGTGCAGCTTCAGAACAGTATTGCTTTAAAGCAGATACATTTAAGGTATGTTTCCTTTAGAATTGGTGACAATAAAATAAACAACATCCTTGCTGCTTTTTTTCCTAATCTTAGTGATACAAAGCATAAACCAGAAGGTTTCTATACAGAAATAGCTGCATATTATGGACCTGTGTGGGAATGAATATCTTCCTCTCTTAGTCTGTCTTTCCCTACTTGCATGGCTGTGATCTTTTTGCCATACTACCATTTGCAAATAGATCTGAGCACTGGAATCTCCTGGATATGGTTATATGATAGTGCAAACAGGCTATGTCTCTGGAAGATTTGAATTATTCTCTGATAAATTATAAATTTTACCCCAGCACATAAGGTTTTAAAAAGCTTTCTGTCCTTTCAATTGTTCATATCAATTGCTCTTAACGTCACTGTCTATTGAAAAATGCAAACAAAATGCTAAGGTCTGACAAGGGCTGCAGTTTATTTCTACATTATTCTCAAGTTTTTGGATCAGTTTTTCAATTAAGACTGTCTTTATGGTCAGTCATACATTATTTCCTATGTGTGTGTGTGTTTGTTTGTTTGACTTCAGGGCTGAGATCCAGGAGAGTTTTTAATTGTTGAATCTCCTGGGCAGTGTGTGCTGTTGAAAACCTGAAGACTGGCAGAGACATTATTCGTAGTTGTTGCTCTCTTGTGTTATTTGTGTGCAAATTATGGTCTGTAGGTCCATTTCTTATTCACACTAGAGGGCTCCTTCACACTTGCTTAGCAGTGTGGCAGCACCTACAAGTCAGGGCAATGAAAACACATTGCAGTTCAAGGGTTTTCCTGCATTTCAGAACATAACAGGCTCCTGTGTCTTCCCCTCACAGAAATTGCTTCTGCATATTGTAACTCTGGCACCTCCTGAGCGGTGTCAGACTGGCCTGGTGGTAATTTTCTCTCCTTCTTACCACATAAGGTGGGGAGAACAGAAACACTACAGAACTATTTCTGGGCAAAGAGAAGTTAAGATTTGCTCCCTGTTCAGCCTAAAGGTACTCATGAGAATAATAAATGTCATAATCAAGCCAGCTGATAAACTGCAAATCTTACCTTGAATGTCTCCTAAAATTAGGTAAGATAGTTGGAGACTGCTGAAAATCATTTGGACTTGTCTTTCTGCATTTGGAGTGGAGAAGTTGATTTTATTTCGATACTGGGTACTGGTTTTTCTACAGGTTGAGGAAAATGCTTGTGCTAACTCTGCATGTTGCAGTAGTCTTTCCTATCAGTATTTGTATCTTGGATTACAGTAGATCAGATAACAGAAAATAACTAGAAAATTAGAAGAAAGCTTAACTGTTGGAAGAAGGCACCCCCATGTGATAACTATTATTGACCTTTCTTTTAGACTAGAATTTCAGGTCATTTTGGCCTGTAAATACAGCTCTGAAAGTTGAAAACTAAGTTAGTAGAGATGATGTGAAAATAAGGAAGCAAAACACTTCTCAAATATCTGTCCTGTTCTCTGTTATCTGTCCACTTTTTCACAATATTAATAGTTTCCTTAATTTTCTATACAGAAATTTCTTAGTATAAATGATTCAGCTTTCTTAATGTCTAATTTAAGTGAAGTGTTATGGCAGAAAAACCTGAAATTTACTGACAAAATAGCTGCGTGCTATGGTTCAGTAACCTTTTCATTTTCTCAAATAACTGAATTCTCTTCAGTGTGACTGGCTGTGTAGAAAACAGAGTCTGTTCAAGTAACAATATCGGAAATTGTTCCCAAAACACTGAGTTCTGTTGATATTTTAAAACACTGCTACTGTTTTCCACAGCTTTAGCACTCAAGCTCTGCCCTGCTCTATGTCAGCTTCATGCTTGGGAAATGTCACTGGAGTGACAGCTGGTGAAGTGAAGGCAAAGAGCAGAGGAGAAGCACTGGAAAAGGCAAAGAGCAGAGACAAAGCACTGAAAAAACCACTTGGAACAGTATTCCTGTGTTGTAGGGAGAAAGGATGCCAGAAATAAAGAAAGCAGCGCATGGGTTTTAATATGCTCAACATGTTCCATCCTATGTAAAAGACTGTTCAGTGCTGGTTGCATTTAAACATCCCTGCACAATGGGCAGCACATTTGTCAGGCTCCTTGCCATTCTTCAATAAAGCAGCAACAAGGAAGATTATCTGTCTCCTACTCCAGGATGACGTCACTGCACCGATAAGTAGGACTTAGGAAAGGTTTATGTTCTTAGCACTAGATTTAAAGAATATAATGCTCCTTTTAATATAGTAATTTCTAGCTCTACTAATTTTCGATGTTTATCTTGCGAGATCGTTAGGAAATTCAGAAATCATTTCTCTTGGAGAGGATAAGAGTGGGGTGATCTAAGGATAAATAAGCTTTCTGCTGTGGAGTTCCTCTACCACTGTATCACATCTGGCAAGTGTCCACAAGGTCTTACAAAGTGATAGGCTGTAAAATTGCTAAAAATGTAGTCTTTAAAAACTCAAAATATTGTTAAATTTTTGTGTTGAAGTTGGTAGTAGTTATTGAGTACTTGTTTCCTAATAGAACAGACACTTTAAATTTACTATTTCACATTTTAAACTTTCACATTAGATACCATGCTGGATTAGGAGAAAGTATCAGTGTCAGGACACTTGTTCTTTCCTTTTAATCAAAAGAAAACAGATATTATTGTACCATATCCTGCATCTAGCTCAGATTAATTTTGACTCATTTCCTCACAGAAATTGCTGAAAACGCTCCAGAATTCTTCATGGACAATTCATTCATTATTGTCTCATGGCTCTGGCACAATTATATTATGTTGTATTTAGTGGATGAAGAAAAAGAAAGATGAAGAATTAGCTTTTCTGGAGGGGCTATATGGCATCTGCTATAGCTCAAACTGGAGTCAGTGGGGGGCAGCCCAAGCCCTAAAGAGCAATTCATCCTGATTTACTGCACAAAGTGCGTATAAGTGTTTGAAAATCAAATATCTCTGCAAAAACAAACTAAATATCCGCTATCATCATCTGAGCAACAGAACACAAAGTTTGGTAATCGTGCACATAAATTCTGACTATTTGGCATGGTAATATTGCCACTAATTGTTGGAGCAGGTCGTGACACCTAATCTCCAGATTACCTGACACTTGCTAATTTTAATCTCTGCCTTGATGCTGTTATAACTTAACCAAACCATAACTGTCTGGATTTGAGGTTTTGTGCATATTCTATAGGTTCATGAGATGTTTTGTTTTCTTCTTGTAGAGGAGTTGGAAAGAAAAAGGTGCAGCTAAAACCTTTGAGTCATTTCTGACACTAAGATTGGAAGCTATACGATTTTGCCCCTGATAAAATGTAACCCCCTCCTTCCTGAAGTGTAGGCCTGTTTTACTGAATAACTTCTGTGCTTCCACCATGTGAAGGTGGAATTTGGGGAAGAGGCAAAAAGGAATCATGGTTTAGGTTGGAAGGGACTTTAAACATCATCTAGTTCCAACCCCCCCTGGAGATTACTTGGGTTCAGGTCCTTTTCTTGTTATTCTTCCTTCATGATAATTTCAATGAGTTATCATCTAGCAACTTTCCTGCTGTTAGAATGGTTGCTGTCATTTGTTACTGCTGCCATACGTGAACCTGCTGCCTGATATTGGCATTTCCCCATCTGAACATTGACGTGAGGTTTCTCTTAAAAACATTTTTTCTTGGAATCTACTGGTACAGGAGTTAAACAAGGTGTGGCTGCTTTGTGGCGAGGTGGGATGGTGTGGGTGTTTCTGTAGGGATGCTTCACAGCCTGCACCAACCAGGGCTGCAAAATCGATATTTGTGTGTCTGTCCACCGGTGTGCAATGGCTACTACAGGGGCAGTCACTGCCCAAGCCAGACCTGGTAAGGAAAATGTGACAAGGTTGCATGTGCTGCATGCTGGTGAGAGCAGAACTGTCCTTGAAACCTGGTTCAAACATGATTCACCCTCAAAGGAGTCAAAGTCCTGGTTCAGGTAAGGTAGCTGCCAAACACAGAACTTTGTTAGCAACTTTTAAAGGCTCCTCAGTCTTAAATTACATTTTGTTCTGATTCATTGTTGTCACCTCTTTCGAGATGAGGTTTTTCTGCCTTTTTTGTAACACCTTTCTCTTATAGCTAATTCTCACCTTCTTTTCTCCTTGGTGCAATTCTGTTGTATAATGAATGTTTTTAAAAGAAATATACTGGTGTATTGACTCCTTTAAATTCGTGATG
The DNA here is from genome assembly GCF_028769735.1 of Zonotrichia leucophrys gambelii. Taxonomy (NCBI): domain Eukaryota; kingdom Metazoa; phylum Chordata; class Aves; order Passeriformes; family Passerellidae; genus Zonotrichia; species Zonotrichia leucophrys. The sequence continues at coordinate 9,467,945 of NC_088170.1, read as the reverse complement.
GATACCTCAAAGCTCAGACTAAGATTTTTTTTTTCTATTGTTTCTACATTAAGAATACTGGAAACTTTTGAAAAGAGTTTCTATTAAATTTGAAACAGTAAAAATTTTCCCATGTGATTTTTCCAAGTCAAAATTATTTAGCAGTTCTGAAAAATAATGCCTTCACAGCTCATCAGCATTGACCCAGAACCAACAGATATCCTAACTACAGGGAAGTCACTGACTTCAGAAAATTAATCTCATGAGAATATTGATAGAAATGGGACTAGGAAAAGAGCATGCAAGGCAAGTGTGATCTTTTCTGAGGTAGTTCTTTTGATTTATTGGCAGAATGTTGTGGAAAATAAAAGAAATTGCTTACTAGGCTCTACCACTTTATTGAGAGGATGCGAAGGAAGTGTGAAAAGTGGGATGTGTGGGGGAATTAGAGTGAGAGCTCAGTATTTTGTTGCTGGCAGATGTGTGCTAGGCTTCACCATTTTACTGGGGTGGTACAATTTAGTTGTTATGACACATCCAGGAAGAAAAACAGAAAACACGAGCTGGAGGCTTGGAGAAAATTAAATGATGATGACTCAGAACTTACACCCCAAAGTAAAATGAAGATTGAAACACTGCACCAATTTGTTTAGAAGAGAAATCTGATGCAAACATGAAAAAAATAGCTTCCTTCGAGTTATTGAAGCTTTGCACTGATCTTGAGATGAGGAGGGTAATATTAGGAAGTTAGTGTCAAGGTGAAAGACAAGGACGATCAAGGATAAGCTGCAAACTGAGCTTATGTTTTTGCTGTCATTTTCTTTTCAAAGTATTCTTTTTGTTCATTGTGCAGTCAGCCCCACATCTGCTTCTGCTGAAAACTGAGGAAAAGTGTTTCAGTGCCTAAAAGTGTTATTGTTTGACTCGTTTGGCTGGGAGAATGAGTCTCAAGTAACCTATGAACTCTGTGCCATATTCCTGCAGTAAGCAGAGGGCCTGCTGGGGCGATCTACTTAACTTGCCATTAAGTTTTATGTAAACTGTTATAACATTGTTTTAAAAGGGTTTGCAGGGTTCTCTGCAGTAATATGGCATATATTAACTTCTAGACTGAAAGTAGTAGCCAATTTGTATCCCTTATGTAAACAGATCTATTTTTTTTTTGTATTTACTGAACTGTCTTCCTAAGTTTGATAGGCTATTACCTATAATTTATCATCAGTACTGCAATGTGACAGTTAGCTTAAAACTTTAACCCTTGCAGTATTTAGGTTGTATGTAGGTGAGCTTCTAAAAAGTAGTGTTTCGTTGGACCTGAATTGTTACCTGACTCAGGGGATTTCAAAAGCAGTTTTAATAGGTGAATAAACATCGTTGCCTCATTTTCACACGTGGTGAAAGTTAGACAAATACAGATAAAATTAGTTGGTTCAAGGTTATGTAAACCAGTTAGTCCCATAGCCAGAAATAGTCCTAGCCCTCCCCCCTGCTTACTCTTTATCAACTTTTTATCTAAAGAAACACTGTCTGTTCTCTGAAATATAGAAGATGGTTTTCACCAATTAGGCTTCTCATACTACAAAGTCTAATTTCTGGTTTCTTGGAATGCACAGAAAGGGACTGTGCTAGTCATAACTGCATACTCCTGGACATTTCAACATCTCATAATTTCTTTTTCATGGTTTCAAAATTTATAATTAAATTTTCTGTACATTTGAGAAATTGGCTAGCAACAAGATCATCTTATGCAGCATATCAATCAAGTGACTGTGGGTTTGGTTCTGTAAGTAATCTATGTCCACAAGTCTTGTGCACATTAATGTAAGTAGCATCAATAATTACCTGGCGTTGAAAGGCAAAATTGTGGTCTGGTTACCCAGAGAAATTCAGGTATTTTTATCTTTGCCAAAGAAGCTATAACACTGTCTACCCAAGACAATGATGTTGCATGGAGCACATCATCTCTTATCTTCTGAAAGCATAGCCTCAAATCTCACTGAATACAGGCCAGCCTAAGGGGCACAGTGAGCTTTTATTTCATATTTTTATGCATCATAAAGACAGTGCTGATGTTCCTCTTGATGGATTACCAGGAGGGCAAAGGCTACATCACACCACTGCTGCTGACTGTGGTCACAGAAAGGCACCATCAGACCAGCATTAGTTCCTCTGGTTTATGGCTCCAACATGCTGATATTCCAAAAGGACAGATAATAGATAACTCCAGCTACTCCACACCACATGTCACCAGAGGCAAGGGGTACGTGTCATTCCCTTTACTAGTACCTGGCAGTGCTGAGCTCTGTTTATCACCAGCCACTTGGCAACAAGCACTATTCTTGGTCAGGGCTCGGCTGTTGCCCTGCAGAGCAGCTACTCTGGAATTTCTGCAGCTCACAGGAATGAGGCAATTTCTGTTGTTCCAGTGAGAAGATAATGTTTCTCTGGAAGGCCACTTAGGGTTGAAATAAAGGAGAGGAGGATTACATTCCCAATTTCTGTTACATGTTTTTCTCCATTGCTTGTAGTTGTTGGACCAAACTTGTATTAAACTCACTTGGCCTGATACCTGCACCATTTACTCAGCAATTCGGGTGTGCTATGGGTTATTTTTTTAATTGATGCATATATTTTAGTGCATTTTGGCCCATTTGTAATGTAAAAGCCCTAGTGTATTGGTGTCCATTAAAATGACCACTATTAGCTCTCTTACTAGACTATATAATTGTGAACTAGATTGGTGATGAAACCTGTTCTGTGACTTTTGTCTGAATCCAAACTTCCAGTGTTAACATTGGCTTAGCAAGCTTTATATTTTCTGTTTCCTTTATACAAAACACAAAGAGCTCATGTTTCAAAATAAATCTCCTGCACTGTACTTTATTTAATAGCTGACACAGCTGAGATTTTAAGAAGCTGAATGCACATATAATGCATTTTAAGAAGTGACATTGCTATGGTTATGAGTTACACAACAATATGATGTCAGCCCTCTGATTGGTGCCATGGTATTTAGCAATGCCACTTGGACAGGAAAGTTCACACACAGAAGCCTGTCCAACAGTTCTAAGAATTTTATATCCTTTGAAGTATTCAATATATTTCTTTATGTGTTGAAGCACTGGCCTTCCAAAACTCTTGTTTTCATTTTCCAGCAATCTCAGTGAACTTGGGGTCATTGGATTGTTTGCTTTCTCACTGGCTACACTGAAATCAAGCAGCCATCAGCTAAATTAGTATGGCTTGAATGTGTCTAGAAGGAATTCAAAGCAGGCCTTTACAACTGCGTTATGACTGTGCTTTTAACTCATCATGCAAACTTAAGAGGTAGAGGCAGTTCAAAGGAAAGGTGAATTTTTAGTACTGGCTCAAAATGAGAAATGATAGGACTTTCAGGTTTCAGCTGCATGTTTCAATTTTCTGTGGTTGTAGCTGTTCCAGAAAGAAAACAATCCACTTTTGATACAAATTAAGTTTTAGTTTTCCAAGCCATCTCTCCACCTTCTGAGACTATAGGGAAACACTACAATGAATACTTTGGCAAGATATTATCCATCTATACTGGCATTTTGGCAATCACAGCTTATCAATTCCTTTGTCTGGAGAAAAAAACCAAGTCAAATTGAGTCCAGTTTACTTGACCAAAAAAAATCATATTTATCTATTTAGGTTGTTTGGAACCACCAGTTTTTTCCAAGAGTTGTGTACAATATCGTGATGCAGAATGAAAAAAAGAGGAAGGAAACCAGGTGACATAGCAAGTGGCTTTTTATTTGGTAGATTACTGTTCATTGCAAACAAGGTTTGGTGTGTGAAAGACATTGAATTTTTATGGTGACTGTTGAGAAATGCACTGGTGGTCTCTGCTAAACATTCACATTGTAAAATCACTTGATTGGCTCCTCATCCAGTTGGTAGTTTCAACTAACTACCTGTGTGGAGGAGCCTCATTCATGTCACTACAGAAGATAGGAAATTTCTGAAGGTTTAGAAGGAAACTCTGAGCTGGCAGTGTGCCCTTGCAGCCAGGAGGGTCAGTGGTATCCTGGGGTACTTTGGGAAGAGCGTGGCCAGCAGTTTGAGGGATCAGATCTTCCCCCTCTGCTTGGCCCTGGTGAGGCACATCTGGAGTGCTGGGTCTGATTCTGGGCTCCTCAGCACCAGAGAGATGAGGAGCTACTGGAAAAGGGGCAGTGCAGGGTGACAAAGATGATGCAGGGTCTGGAGCATCTCACTTTGGGAACTGGGTCTATTTATTCTAGAGAAAACTGAGGGGAGGTCTCATTAATGTTTATAGAATACCTCAGAGGTTTGTTCCTAGAGGATAGTGACAGACTTTTCAGTGGTGGCCAGCAACAGGATGAGGAGCAAAGGCCATAAACTGAAACACAAGAAGTTTCACCTCAACGTGAAGAAGAACTTCTTTCCATTGAGGGTGGCAGAGCACTGCAACAGTCTGCCCAGGGAGGTTGTGGAATCTCCCTCTTTGGAGACATTCCAAACCCATCTGGACTCGTTCCTGTGTCACCTGCTCTAGGTGACCTTGCCTTGGCAGGGGGCTTGGACTACATCATTTCCAGAGGTCCTGTCCAACCCTAACAATTCTGTGAATTCTGAGAAGTTTTAACACAACTACAGTACTTGACGAACTTTTAGTGAGCAGATTTAGGGTTTTCTCTATCTCCTTCCATGGAGTCCTTCATTAGCTAAAAAGAAAATTTAATTATTTTATGTTTTCTCTTAATTACTTTTAACCTGTTCATCTAAAATCAGATCTCTTGACCAAGCGATTTCAATAATTTAAAACTTTAAATGTTTTTGCATTGACTTCTGTTTATCATCAGGCACTTGGCAGCATATCTTGTTCTTGGTCAGAGCTTTGCTGCTGTCCTTCACAGGAGGTGCTCTGGAATTTCTGCAGCTCACAAGAATGAGGCAATTTCTGTTACTCAAATGAAAGTAGAAAGAAACTAATGAGCCTTTGGAAAGATGTTTCGATTTGAACAAAATCAGAGGAAGGTTATATTGCTTTTTTTTCCAGATCTTTTTGGCAAAAGTGCTTTGATAGTTTCTTAGTTCAGGTAGGATAGAGTCTATGCTGAAGTTGCTTTTGAGGCAGGGGTACACTTGCAGCTTTGGTTTTGGTCTTTGGTCTTTATTCTTCATTGTTCCCTGTATAAAGGGAAAGTACTACTTCACTCTATTGCTTGGTTAAATTCTTTGACACTTATATTCTATTTTGAACCTGCAAAGTTCTAGCAAAACTACAAAAATTTTTTAGGAAATATAAGTTTTTGCCATCTCCAGCTGGATATGCAATCACTAGGACAAAAAAACCCCTTAGAAATATTTGGAGGAATAGAGGATTTCCTGGGCTATTGTAGTGTATAATGTATTTGTCTGAAGGCTGCAATCAAATACTTCTATGATGAGCACTTAAAAGGAGTTTATGAGGAAAATATTAATTCTTATTGTCTACAGTGTTTGGATCTTGGAAGTCAATAAGGCATGAGACCGCCTATTACATAATGAAGGCACTGATTCTTTTCCTTCTCCCGAGAAGTGTGTGGTCTGCATAACTGTGGATACAATTTTTTGTTAAATGCTTTAGTAATTTAGTGATGGGCTACGTATAATAACATGAAATTCATAGGCTGTGACCAAAATTAAGATTAATATTCCCTGATTTTAAGGAATTCCTAGACACATCTTCAGTCACTGATTCTTCCATTAAACTCTGCATTGTAGCATGCTTACAAGTGAGTTTAATTTACATATTCATGTATTATTTGTTGTTACAGAAAGTTATACTTTTTAATAATACTTATTCCTTATATTGCAATGTACTTTGAATTATTGCAGTAAATTGAGGTGCAGTCAGTCTCATTGCAGTGGAAACAAGGTCTAAACCACAAGTATCTGAAACTCCTAAATAAGACATCCTAAAGAATTTTTTTAGAATTTGAATTAAATTTTCTGGCTTAGAAGACAAAGAAAATTATTAGATATGCATGGTCTTCAACTTTCTGCAGTGATTATAATTTTTCTCATGTTTGGTTTTCATCCAGTATTGTTTGTGGTGCATGTTTAGGCTTTGGCATTTTGCAAATGAGGTTAGTAGAAAGGTAGCATTTACAGTACTTATTAACCACTGTCTGTTCCAGAATGCCTCTTAGAATATTTATTCAAATTCAGCCATCATTATTTTTAGCTCGCTTGGGAAATTATTAGCTTTCATCTGATGCCTCACATATTTATGCTAGGAATAAGAAGATTTCATACTAAGCGTATTAGTGTGTTTAACGTCAGAGAGGAAGACAAGTCATTATGCCAATTCTCATTTTGAAGAGCTTTTAATAGTGATAACTTTTTCAAAAGTATTCAATAAGGTCCATAAGCAAAATTTAGTCAAGTAGCTAAGGACCCTGACTTGTATTTCCAAGGATGTTGAGGCAACTAAAAACACAGGCATATGCCTGGAAGGATTAGTAAAATAAAACAAAAAAACCCTGCCTAGGTTTACCTATCATTGATTTTAGTGGAAATTAGATAATGACTGCTTTTGAAAAATCTCTTGACTGTCTGCCTCTTTGATGCCTAAAAACCTGATTCATGTGCCTTTAGGACCTTCAGAGGTCTCACTGGCTATTTATGAGACTCATGCTGCTTTTTGAAAATAGAGTAAGACTTCTCAAAAGTTAGTTTTCAATCTTTTACATGTAGCCATCTACCTGCCACAAAATCAAGACTGATTTAGGCACTTTAGCAAACAATTATGTATGAACTTGGACAAATTAGAGATATGGGCAATCATCAACTACATGAAGTTTAACAAGTGAGTGCTGGAGTGTGTACCTGGCATGGGGCAACCCTGGTTGTGTGAGAGAGGTTGGAGAGCAGAAAGGGAGCTTGGGGTCCTGGTTGATGGCAAGTTGAACATGAGCCAGCAGTGCCCTGGCAGCCAGGAGGGCCAGCCCTGTCCTGGGGGCATCAGGCACAGCATGGCCAGCCAGGCAAGGGAGGGATTGTCCCACTCTGCTCTTAGCTGGGGCAGCCTCACCTCCAGTGCCGGGGACAGTTTTGGGTGCCACAGTGTAAAAGAGACATTGAGCTCTTAGGGATGTTCAGAGGAGGCCACGGGGATGGTGAAAGGCCTTGGGGAAGCCATACAAGGAGCAGCTGAGGGCACTTGGTCTGTTCAGCCTGGAATAGAGAAGCCTGACAGGAGGCCTCATTTCAGCCTTCAATGTCCTTGTGAGGGGAAGAGGAGGGGCAGGCACTGATCCCTTGTCTGTGGTAACCAGTGACAGGACTTGGGGAAACAACATGAAGATGAGTAAAGAGAGGTTTAAGTTGGGTATCAGGGAAAGGTTCTTCACCCAGTGGGTGACTGGGCACTGGAACAGGCTCCCCAGAGAAGTGGTCACAGCACCATGGCTATCAGAGTTCAAGTATTTGCACAGTGCTCTCCGGCACATGGTGTGCCTCTTGGCATGTCCTCTACAGGGTTATGAGTTGGATTCCATGATCCTGATGGGTTTGTTCCAACTCAGCACATTCTATGATTCTATGAAGAACTGAATGATAGATGATCTTTAAAATTACACTACAAACCTTTCAGGTTGGTCTGAATAATGTTAAAAATGTGGAATTTTTTGATGTGCGTGTACCCTTTTCAAATCAGGAACAAATGGTATCTATTGATTGCTCAAAAAAGCCTTTAATTGCTGTATTTATACACAGAAAGAAAAATATTATAAGTTCAGCGGGTAGTTCTTAGGAAAAACAGGTGACTAGTAGGAAAGCAATGGGAATCCAGTCAAGGGAAAATACTTGTGGTGTAATGACACTTATGGCCAAAAGACCTAGGAAAATCGATGATCAATGTTTTCTTTAGTGAGCATAGCACAGAGCCCATGAAATAGAATTCCTCAGACTAATTCCTACTATCGTCAATGATCTGAACTAAAGCCATTTGAAGTCAACAGATAGCCATGAGTGAGTATCCATGGAATCATAATTTTGGATTATGAAGAAACTCCTGGATAGGGCCAGCCTCGCTTATGCACGTTAATATTTTCTCCTTCTCTGGCTTTGGCTTTGTCCTTTCTTTATTATACTACATATCAGATTTTCCTTGACATTTTCTCTTTGCCACATGAAAAAGTAGAAATACACCTTAAAAACATTAGATCCTAAAATAAAAAATAAACAAGATATTTCCACCTGTTTCATAATATAATAATTTTGCATTCAGAATCTGCTGCAGGTTATTTGATTCTTGATGGGGGCAGGGAAAGCCTTATTTATTCAAAAAGTGTTGTCCTTTTTCACAGATCTGAATTTCATCTGTTTCATATCAGAGTATAAACTTCTATTTGAAAAGGACAGCAGACAGTAAGAATATCACCACTTACGAATTCTGTTCATTTTATTAGTCTTCATCTTAGTGATAACAGGAAATAGTTGTATTTTATTGCATCAAGTCCTATTGCTTTCAAAAACTAAAATGAAATGACTATGAAAGAAAAATTAGGGAAGTTGACTTAACGCCATTGTAGCTGCAGTTGTAGAATTTAATTCTATTTTTTTTCCAAAAAGAAAGACAAGGGTGAAATTCTTCAAAATGTCTTCCTTTTTTTTTTTTTTTTTTATTCAACATATTTTCTTGACCATTCCACATTTTAAAATGTTTGAATCTTGGAATAGCTACATTAAACCTAGTGTTTGTAATTCCTCAAATGGTGGTGGAACTCCTTGAGTGTATGAAATAATTTTTGAGAACAGCCTTTTTGTGTCTTTTAAATGCAGAAGCAAATGTGAAGTGACAGCATCATTTCTACCCCATTTTCCTCAAGCCAAACCAGGTGGGAATAGTACAATGCACAATACTAAGAGCACCTTGAAATAAGCTACGTCATATACATATTTATTCATGGCAAACATAAATAATTCTTTCTTGATTTTAGTGCTTGCTTTTTACTCTGCTTCAAAACAATATGTGTACTGAAAAAGGATTATCAATGTCCAAACAACCTAAAGAGCAGTTCCTGTCCCCATAGATGTTTTGGAAATTTTAACTACTGTGACTATTGTTCTCTGCAAAGGGATAACTTTAGAGAAGATCATGAAATGCCAATGTCTTTGAAGTGGTTCGTTGCTTTTCTGTATTGTCTTGGATGAGGAGGGGTACTGGTGTGAGGAAGGTAGAGATGCTTTGTGTTGTTTCGACTCACTGAATGGTTTACAGCCTCAGTGGGATTCGTAGTTCAGTCATATTATTGCTTTTAGAGGTGAGCTCATTAAGTCAGCAGTAGCTATATTTTAAATCTTCCAACTGATAGAATAGGTTGGGTTGGAAGAGACCTTTAAAGATCACGTAATCCAGTCCCCTGCAATTAGCAAGAACATCTTCAACTAGATCAGGTTTCTCAGAGCCCCATCCAACCTAACTGTGAATGTTTCATTGCCTGAGTATCTCACTTGAGCATCATTCTGTGTCTTTCTCCATGACGATACCATGATAGAAGGCACAGCCCTCTAACAGAGAAAATCCCTCTTTAATGACTTCTGATATTTAGCTGCCTCTGTAGGTTATAAACATTATTGTTGTCTCAATTTCTTTAAAAACTACTGGAAAATGAAGACTCATAGGAATAGAAATGATCTGGTGTGAGCACCAGTGTAAAAAACTGCTTCATTACTTATGCATAGAAAAATGCACCTTGTTTTGCAGAAATAAAACACGAAGGAGTTTTACTTGCTATAACATCTAAGAGTATATTCTATCTATTCTATCAAGAAAGAAAAGATAGATAAGCTTTTCCCTTGCACTTTTACCGTGTCCAACTGGAGTGCTTTCTCCAACAGGATTCACACTTAGTCAGACTAAGCCTGGGAGTTTTTCAGAGCTAGAGGAGCAGCTCTAACTGGTGTTACCTGCATAAGGCACTTTCTGGGTCTTTGCTTAACTGCACTACACCATAGCAGCTAAAATAAGCTTGGATTTGCTTTGATCTAAAATGGGATCTGTATGAGGGCATCCGTACCTCTAAATGGAAGTTTATTGTGTGGTTTTAAACAGATTCATTCCACCAGAATTTAGGCTCCCAATGGAGGGTCCTTACCCAACCAACTTAACGAGCATAAGAATACAATTGCTGCAGCTTCCTTGCTTAATTTAGTGGAGAAAGAAAAGTGTGTCCTAGGAAAAATTCATAACTTAATGAGAACCCTGAAAGTTTTTTAGTCCTCTCACTGACTGCAGGATGAGCTTGAGTAGACTCCTAACTCAGAATCTTCATTTAAGTGCTCAAAAATACATGGACTGAATCTGAACCAGAATCTCCTTATTTCAGGTCACACTCTGTTCAGTGTCAGTCATTCAGCAAGTTCATTCTGTATGTGGACAAACTAAAATGATGTATGTCTAGGAAGGTCTGAATTTAAAAGTCTTTTGTCTGAAAAGACATGAAAGGAACAGTATAGTCAATAACATAAAATACAGATAAGATCTTTTTGAATACATCTATCTTTCTCTAGATAAATCATAAAGGTATAATAACATCACCTATGCTTTCTACACCTCTATCCTCTCTTGAAAATATGAAAAAACCCCAAAAAAAAACCACCACCAAAAAACAACATAAGGAACTCTTTTACATTATTGAGTTCTAAAATATAAGTAGGATTGTAATGCAAATGGTTTCAAGTAGTGCCTCTGTTTTTCATTCAGTGCCCATTGATTTAGAGAGAAATGCCAGAAACAATTAGAAAAAACCCAAGAAGTGTTCTAAAAGCAAATATATATGGTGTTTTCACATTTAATCTTAGCTATATATTTCAGAAATCAACATGGCTTTTATTCAGGACATGTATTTGCCAATAATACATTTGATTAAACTAGGAAAATTAGACATACTATCAGTAGCTTGCTCCCAAATTACACAAGAAGAAATTAGATACATTTTCAGTAGCTTGCTCTCAAATTTCTACAGTCTATGAGTCACCAGATTCTTCCTGCCAAACTAAATATGTCTGTAAAAGGCTGGAAACTTTAATGGAAAGAAACATAAAACTTCAAATACGTAGGAAAAACTAAGTTTTTTTCATGGAAGACCTGTTGACTAGTAATTCAGGAATTTTGGGGATGTAGAAACAAATTATTGCAACAATATTATTATTTATTCACAGAAGTTTCAAGGTAAGAAGCATAATCACTTTTTTTGCTATGTTAACCTAAAATAAATATCCTTATTAGCTTTTATGCAATCTGAAGTAATCAATGAAGACTTACAAAAAGAAGTTGTAAAGCTTTCATTATAGGAGTAGAAGCTCATATCCAGTCATTTTCATGGGGCTGAGTTAAAAGAAACCTTCAGTATAGTAATGGATGTCTGAAAAAAATCCTTCTTGTAAACTGGATTTATTATATGTGGTCTGGAAGAGCCTGCAAACATAATTAGGAATGTACTCATCTTTTTCAGATCCTCAAGCAGAATGACACCTTCCCTACAATATTCTCCATGACACTTAGATGTTTTATACCTGTGTATAAGCCATACATTTAAAATTTTCTTTAGAATACAGAGTTTGTGTGCGTAATTTACGATTTTATCCATGGCCTTAGAAGGATATGGCTGTTAATGAACCTTCTTTTCAAGTCAAACCAATTTTCAGTAGGATTTGTTTTCCTAGAACCTGCTGTTTCTAGGATTTGGGGGTATTAAGTGTTTATATTTTGGAGATAGAAATGGTGTTCCTAGAATATTTATTTTCAGAAAGAAAACAGTTCACTGAGCTGGATTGAATCAGAATGGTCTGAGCCAACCCCTTCCTTTTTCTGCATACTCAGCCTTGTGTAAATCTCTGCCCAATACACAAAGACACAAACAATATAAACAAATAGTTCTGTATAAAAAATATAATATAATTTCAGGTTTGCATGAGTCATAATTTCCCAAGGGAAAGGTTTTAACAGGACACTTTTTCCCTACTTCCACACTTTTATGGGCACATAAGGAAGCAGAAGGGCCTGCTGTCTGGAAGCATTCTCTTACTCTAGAAGGGATATATTACATAAATGGGAAGACTGGGATCACAGCTGAATTTCAGAATAAGATGGGAAATATTTAAATATACTGTAGACTCAAGGAAAAAAAAAAGGCAAGAGACATATGAGCCCTAGAAAGTTTCTTTGATAAAAGGAAGCTATTCAAGTTTTCACTATTAAAGGATTTAACATGAGATAAGCAAATGCATTCTGCTCTGCCTAGTGAGAGTAAGGACATTGAAAACAAAAAAATTCTCTGCGTATGGGATTCAATCAGAAAACATGGAAAGTATCTCAGACTAGGCTGGATTTTTGTAGGAATTTAAGTAAGTCCACAAGCTGGATTCACCCACTGGTCATTATATGGTATGCCCCTCCAAAGACTATGGATGTGTTAGAATTTTTGTTCTCAGAACCTCATTTAATGATGCAAACATGAAATATGGCTGTCATTACTTAAAAGTTAGACCCAGCATTTGGGCTTTATCTTTTGTAATGGTTTTTGCACTAAATGCACCGCATAGAAAGTAGGCATTAATGGCTTTTCCTTCCTCTTGACATTGAAGTTCCTGTGGTTATTACCAGAGATAAATTTAGCATAATTTCTTCACTAAGTATACATTTGTGGTATTTGTCTTGATTTCTAGACTGAGAAATTACTTAACTGTTGGTTATCTCTTTCATTTGTTGTCATATTTTTGAACAATTAAGCTTGGATTTGGTTTAACAAGCAAGGCCAGATCCATCCTTTGTTAACAAAGCACCGAGTTGCCTTTAAGTCTCTATTTGTTTTTCAGTGATGTGAAAGGGTTTGAAAGGTGCCTAAGAGCTAAAGTGCTGAATAAGCCCAGAGAAATGGCTCTGTGAATTTCTGCCTTTGGAATGAACACTGTGCATGGAATGCCCTCCTTGCCCAGGTAGTAAATGCAAAAGGTTTTAAGTAATGGGGCATGTGGTTCTGCTGAATGGAATGATTTGATCTGTGACTCCTGCTGCTGATCAAAAATCACAAATGCTTTATTGATACCAGAACAAACAAGGAGGTCCATACGCAAAAGTTTTGGCTGATTGCACAGAGCATGTGCCAGAGCTGAAGTCAGGGAAGGGTTTTTCTCAGTATTTAAGATTCAGTGGAAAAGTAAGAGGGGCAGCTATGCCAAGAATTAATGTTGATTTTGCCAAGGGCTTCTTTGAGTGACTTTATCCAACATGAGACTAAACAGTGTATTAAATACACATCTAGCAGTTAGGGAATCAAATGTCAAGTAACAGCTTTCTGTTATTTGAGACCAAATTTGAAGCTTGGTCTAGTGCATAAAAAAGGTAAACATCATAAAAAGCAATAACATCTCTGATATCTACCAGCTAAAAGGGACATATATAAATTGAACTTGTGGAGAAAATGTACTTATTTGGTTTTGATAGTAGGCACTTTTTACAGAGATGTTTCTTGTTGAAATTTTGATCAATGATTTGTTTCCAGTCACTTCATTAAAATTATCATCACTACTGCAGTCCCTCTTAAAGTTGAAAAATTATAAAATCCTTGGTGATCTAAGGAACTAGCTGCAGAGACCTGTTTGTAGGGACTAAATTTAGTGTCTATCAGAGGCTAACTCTTCCCAGACTTACTCTGCAATCCATGGAGAAAGAAGACAGAACCTCTCTGTTATTAAGGAGGTAACTTAAGGAGATTAACCTCACTAAACTGAGGTTAACCTTTATGAACAACTCCTTATGCTTTCTTAATGTGGTAAAAAAAGAGAAAATTCTTTCAAAGACTGGCTTATTTTCAGAGATCTTCCTCAGTGTTTACTACCAGGGGCAACAAAGCACACAGCAAACTTGTGTCAGCTGTTTGACTCTACAGTGATATCATTCCAGAAGCCAGAACTGTTTACTTTCCTGTACAGATCCATCAGCAGCTGCGCCTATAGTTCTGGTTCCCTGAGCACTGCCCCTGCAGACCTGGCTAAAGCACACCTGAGCTCCTTTCCAGGGTAAGAGGTAAGGAACCTAGGGATAGATAGAGAAATACACTCAAATCTTCCATAGATGCAATATTTGGACGTGAATGGGGCATGTAGCCAGACCAAGGAACTCAAAAACAATCTCAGATCTTGCTGTGTGGACACAGTCAAGATGACCAGCGCATGTTTGCAAAGATTTGTAAGACTGTCAGTGACACCAGAGTCTGTGTGTGTCCGTGGCAGCTTTTCAGCATGCCTCTGCTGGGCTTCTAACATTAACATTCCTTTCAATCAGGGATGCAGAGAGGAGCTAATGACTCATAGCTCCTACAGGTATGGAGTGCTTAAAGAACTGAGTGCCATGCCATCTCTTGTAATTACGCTGATAGGTTTGACAGGCCTAGAAACTTTAATAACATCTTAAAAGCAGACTTCCTGAAGTAAACAAGAAGCTCTTAACTAGAGGGAAATGGGAGAAGCAGAACGTAATTGCCTATTGCTCTGCTGCTTGTTTCCTCTTTTCTAAGGCAGCAATTCCTCCACATATACCTTAGATCTACAAAGCAATGGGATCTCATGACAGCTCTCATCACCCAAAATTATGTTCACAGGCTTATCCTGATTTTCTGATGATTATAAACTAATAGTCTTACATTGTGCACAGCTGGGGATTTTCCCAAGGACAGCACACAATTTTGATTGTCTTAGTGGAGAAAAAAAAAAAAAAAAAAAAGTAGTAAAAATCTGCAGTAATTCTCCTTAATGCAGTTGACACAGGGAACATTAAGCTTGATGCCAGAAAAGCCCATCTTTTATGGGATTCACTGCTTTACACATGGAAGCATGTGCTAGGTCATCCTCTGAAGAATATCAGAGGAACTCCAGTGTCTCAGGTACCCAAATTCAGCTCTTTGCTTTTTTATGCAAGTGATGGTTCAGAAGATTAACCATAAGACTAAAGTAGTTTTTTTAGCAGAAAAAAAAGGTGGAGTTTTAATTAATGAAGTTGCTTGTCATGGTTTCAAATAAGTATTGCCATCTAACCTGGGCTTTAGAAATTAGAAGACTGAAAATCTCTAAGGAATTAAGAAATCTGTTTCTTCATTGGCACTTGTGTATTGTTAGAGAGACTGCTATGTATTTATTGTAAAAGGAAAAGGTACATTTTCAAAAGAGAAGAAACTAGATAAAAAAGAATAAAGCATTTTCTCCCTAGAACAAACTACTAGATCTCATGGTAGTAACAACCCTGAGAAAACAGCATGAGCAAGAATGAATGATTGTTCAGCAAATTCAACATTTATAAAGATTTTTTTTTGAGTAATCTACAAAGTAAATTTCTGTGATAAGACTAGACTATTCCAAGAAAAAATTCCCGCCTCTTAGGCTTTCAATTTTGTAAGTTTCCTGTAATTTCTCCTTTAAGTTTTTCCAACATTCTCTCCTGTCAGCGTTGTTTTGTAATGAGTGTACCATGGTAGACCTTTCTGGACATTAAAATTTAAGTGAATGTCAAAGCCACCCCACTTGGCTTCGTGACTCTTGGATCCAGAGGTTTTGAGATTGGAGAAACATTGAGAAAAATCTGTGTTTAAGTGTAGCCACTTTTGTAGCTGTGGCCAGGTTCTCTGTCATCTTCTAACAAAACCTAGCACACATGAACCTGAGGGGCAGAAGTTCTCCTAGAGATATGTCCCTAGGTAAATGGTGGCAACAATCTGCTTTTTTCTGGTAAATGATAAGAAACAAAAAACTGTCTGAGGAGTAGCCAGTGCTGGTTGGAGTTAAATGTGACCAAGGAAAAAAAGAAGATGCTCAATTTGGGGATTTGTGCTGTGTTTTCCCTTAAAAATATTTGAAAAAATGCTCCTTGTCAGTCTATCTCAAGACAGAGAGTGGTAGAAATCACATTTTACTTTCTCTTGAAGTCAGTACCTTGTGTGTGGTAAGCAGCTGGGGCATCTCCTCAGAATCTCTAAGGAGTTTCCTTTTATAGCTAGAAAGTTGGGCAGAGTAGACTATGTAAAGGAAATTTTTGTCTTCCAGTCCTAGCCACAGATACATCCTTGTGGCTGGGAAGCACAGAGTTTCAACAGAAAGTAATGCAATTATTTCTATCTTTACTTCCACCCACAACTCCCAAGGAATAGTCAGAAGCTTTGACCTTGACTCAGAACCAGGAATTCCACCTCAGCCAAAAGGTATTCTTTATATTTGGAGTCTCTAGTGAAATATAGAATGATGGAAGAAAAAAAAATTTCCTCACAGCTATTTCCTGTGCAAGTTAAAGGCAAATACTACCATTGATTATACTTTAAAGGAACCAGAGTATGAGAAAAGAAGGCTTAAAATGCTACTTTTATTGACATACTCTTTGCAACAAAAGAAAAATTTCATTGGGTTTTTACCTCTGCAAATGATGTGGCATTCTTAAAAAGTCCCAAGAAATCAAGCAACATTTTTAACTTTTAATAGTATGCTGCATTCTGTAGTGCATTTGATATGAGGATCTCAATTTGTTTTACCAATGTTACTGGGCTTACTTTTCTCTAGTTCTGTATTTTAGATTGAACTCTAACAAATAAGAGGGAGAGGGTTAAAACAGATTAAGTTTCTTCCTCTTATTTATAAGTAGCCAGGTAGAGCACACACATTACTTGGCATCCAAGGGGCCACATACATGTCAGCTTCATAACATTCCTGTTGAATGAAGCAACTGCAGGCTATTGATTGCAACTGTGCAAGACTCCTAAAATGGGGTGGCCATCCATAGGTAAAACCTTCCACAGTTTTCCATAGAAAACAAGGTCGACATTTATGGTGTCGTTACATTATTTTTAGTGAAAACTCAGAATGTCAGAAAACAACAAAGTCTAGAGAGAAAGTCTAAACTGACAGCAGATAAAGGTCAAGATTGCAAAGGTAATGATCTCCTTTGAAACACTGGAAGCCCATCATGGTATTTGAAATTAAGGATGACCTAGCTTGGGGTAGAGGTTTGAAACAGATTGTGAAACCTTAGAATAACTGAGATTGAAAGCAAAGAGCATTATTGCTAATGATTAGCATTTCACATGACCTCTTACCTTGAGGATCACAAAGTACACCTAACAGTAGGTCTGATTGCTGGGCAGTAACAGCTACTCTTGTGGAAAGCAAGCATGAGAGGTCTCTGAACCAGCAGCAAACATTTCGCTGGTAGAGAACCACCTGAGATTCGTACACAGTGAGAGAACAGTTGCTCTGCTGTTCTATATGTATTGTCTCAATGTTTTCTGGTGCAGAAACAGGAGGGGGAGATGACAGTCTTTACATGCACTCCAACAATAAAACATTTGTAGGACACTCAAATAATCCCTAACTCTGCTGCTAATAAACACAACAGATTTTGGTGTAAAAATGAGCACCTGATGAGTTTATAGAAAAATGTAAATTCCTGTATGAGAGATTCCGGTGCTTTTTAATACTGTGTTTAGCACCAGAATACTCAGCTGAACAGCACCCTGGAGTAGGTGCTTATTCACAGGAGTTGAGGTGTTAAATACAGAAAAGAAAGGTTCTTTGGTGAATAGTGGATTACTTTGTATATGTAAAACTAAGGTTCCAAAAGTGAACTTAAATAAAACATGCCAAGAAGATAGTGAAAATCTCTACAATTTATATGTTGAAGAAATTAGAATTTTCTGTAATTTAGAAGTGCAAGAGTCTGAATTTGTTTTTACTGCAAGCAACGAAAAAACATTGAAAGCAGTGACTCCATGAATAGAAATAAATAGGAATAGGGTGGATATGATCAGAAAAACAAAAATGGTAGCAGAGAAGACAAGAAGCTTCAGCCATGAAGGAATATCAAGGATATCAGAGAAATACATATTGTTATTAAAAGTAAATGCTAGCTTCAGAGGTTATAGGAGCACAAATTCTATAGTTTTGAAGAAATGTATTAATGAATGTGTTCAGAATGAATATATTCCTAACTAAAAGTTTCATTAACTTTAAGTGGCAAATAGCCAAAATCAGAAATAGGTTTCTGTTATATAAAAGTTGAGTATTTCTTGATCCTCACTATTGCAGAGTTAATTTTATCTGTTGCCTGTACTGGTGTTGGTCTTTATTATCTCACCATGCATGAATTTCCCTCCACCTGTATTTAAATGATGAAGCATGTGGATACTTGGATGCAGTAACTTTCTGCTTGCTGCCTTCCAGATCTTCATTTTTTTTAAACCAGATGTTGAAGCTTAGTGTGTTTTTAATATGAAAAAGTGTGTACTTAAAGAGTTTACTAGCAGTCTCACATAACAGGTACATGTAGTTCTGCCTCATGAGTGTCTTGGGTTTGGTGTTTGCTCTCATTCATTTGATTTCAGTGACAGGTCAGTGGAAAGCAGGAACACAGCAGGTGAAATAGCAACAGCTGGAAGGTGGTGAAAAACAATAACAAGTCTGAAAATACAAATTTATCAGAAAGAGAAGTTTAACACAGGCACAACATTATTCCTCACTCAGGATTTATGGTAACTGAAGGCTTGAGCATCTTTCAGGTATAAGATACCAGTCCTAGTTGGCAGCCTGGATGATCATAGCTAAGCTCATTTAGAGCAGTTGCAGACTCCAGTGGATTACATGAAAGTGTTTAGCAGTTAATGGAAAGAAAGGGAGGACTTACTGAAGTAAAAGCCTCTGTCTCCACACACGAACTGAAGAGCATCAACCAGCTCAGCACCACAGAGTGTCTCTGGGCCAGCAGCAACAGAAGTGGTTAAAGTAAGCAAACACAGGCCAAGGTAGAAGAAATGGATGTAGGACACAGTGTGCATCTTCACCTGCCAAGGAAGCAGAAACAGTGTCAGAATTTCCCCAAAGAGTCTTACAAAAAATGACTCCTGCACCCTTGTGAATGAGAATGAATGTGTACTGTGATTTCTTGAACAATAAGCATGATATCAGGAAACGTCTCCCCATGATTTTGCAACTGCCTACATGTTCTTGTCTATATATTTTGGAAACGGATTATTTATTCTGGTGAATTCTCACAATCACATATAATTAGGGAACCCTGTAGTAGCTATGACTTATATTTGCTTTTGGAAAGCAAAAGATGGAAGAGTGCAATAAACAGACAAAGGGAAGCCTGGAATAATATAAATAAAGAAAGCCTTGAATTGGTTTGTCTCAGACCAGATAAGCTAAGAGGGAATATGACAGGTGCCTGCCAATGTACTGTGGGAAATGGGGGTGGCTTAGGATGGAGAAGGGCTGTTTAAACTAAAATCAACATTGTCACAACAATCAATGGCTCTAAAGTTGCTGTAAGGAAATTTGGCTCAGTAGAAAAAAAGTTCATTATTAGTACACCACAGTTCTCCAGCCACCTTAGAAAGGAAAACACTAGGACAAACCAAAAATGTTGCAAGGTTCAATTTGCCAAAGTTACAGGAATTGATGTGGGATCTTCTGTAGCAGA
The DNA here is from genome assembly GCF_028769735.1 of Zonotrichia leucophrys gambelii. Taxonomy (NCBI): domain Eukaryota; kingdom Metazoa; phylum Chordata; class Aves; order Passeriformes; family Passerellidae; genus Zonotrichia; species Zonotrichia leucophrys. The sequence goes on along the minus strand of NC_088170.1, from coordinate 9,448,477 downwards.
ATACCACATTCAGTGACTCTTACAGTTCCCTGTTACTAGCAGGCAAACATTTGAGAAATTAACAGGACTGTGAATTTTAAACCATTAAAAATTTCTATTTTTACTTGTAAGCAGCTATATTTCATTGACCTTCATTATCTCCTCATAGGCAAATGTGGCCATGAGGTTAATACAGAGGTGATAATTCTTTTCTCATTTACATTTGATTACAAACTATCTTCCGGTACTTATGACTGAAGAAAGACCAGTTCTCAATGGGTGTAAAATTGCACCAATCCATTTAGTCACTTATTTTTGTATCCCTTTATGTCCACCCAATTTCTTACCCAACATGCAAAGAAGGTAGCTTTTACTTTTAATATTAAGAAAGGCTATTTATATATAGTAGCAGGACACTGAGTAATGTGCTTCATGCATATTTTGAGCTTGTTTAGATCACTTGCCAAAAATTATAGTTTTGAAAGGTGTAAATCTGCATTTAATTTCATTCTCTTTTAAGGTTAACATTAGCATTGCAGTCAGGTAAGAAGTTACAAATCTGTCTTCCACATACAGTTAAACTTGGCTTAAAACTGCTTTGTGTTAGCAGTCTAGTGCAAAGTAATTGAAAGTAAAATGATTCATCTTCCCTAAAGTTTCTTTCAGGGGTTCAGGGGCCACTTAATCTTTAATATTTCTTCACTGAACTTTTGAAAAAAAGATGTAGTTATCTATTTTCTGATCAATTGGGATCTGATCCAGTGTGATATTGAGCCTTTTTTAGTCAATAATTTTTAAGAATTCTTATTTTCTTGGCAAGAGATCTTAGTGCCTTGCTGGATGAGTCTCTTATTTCCACTGTAAAAATAATGAATAATTTTAAATCCCGTGATATATCATAAAAAAAAAAAATATTTTCCCATTCACAAGTGTCTTTAGCCAACTTTGCCATGCAAACCCCACCAAGCTCAAATGCATCGTCATGACTTCAATGGCAGATGGAGAAAGATCAGATTGTAAATGAATGATGATAACATGAGGCACTATTTCCTGCAATGATTCCATATCTTAACATAAATTTCTTTTTTCCTTTGCCATATTTTTGAATTTATAAGATAAATGTGATGCACCTGCAGTTTAAGATGGTTCCCAGTTCTGAGGAGGTAAAGCAGAAAGCTGTTTAGCACACTGCCTCAGAAAGCTGAAAGACATTACAAATACAAGAACATTATGTATTTAACAATTTGTTCTCGTATAACATTTGGTCCAGAAATAAACATAAATTTTAGACATTTAACAATTTTTTATTTTTAAAGACTTCTCAGCTGGCTTGCATTTTCAGATAAATATCAGCACTGAACTACGACAAAACAGATTATCTACTGTTTTTCCTTTAGTGGAAGCCAAAAAAGGCTGCACAGTATAAACCACAGAGAATTTCTAACTTTATCTCCAAATTTAACAACAGTCAAGAACTTTCAAACAAGTAAAAACTTTGCAGAAAAGAAAACAGGCTCACATGTTTCTGAGGTTCAATCAATTGTTTGATAAATCAAGTACTGTTTCATTAAAGCAAATTCCAAAACACAGTTTAAAACTTTAACTTTACTTCATCATTTTAATTAAACACAACATTAATTGATTCAATATGCCTGTGATAAAATCCAAGTACCCCTTTATATCTGAGGGGAATATTCTTAAGAAAATACAGAGTTGTAATCCAATATTGCTGCAGGTTCTCTACAATCAAGCAGGGTACTTACATTATCCCCAATCTGACTAGAAAGTTGAGAGCTTAAAAGAAAACGCATTGGCGTGTGGGTGGGGTTTGTCAAAGCATCTAATTACATTAAGAAATTGAATACAGGTTCAAGATGAGCCTGGTTAAGCACTTCTTTAACTTGCACAGAATGACTGACCATAATTTCACAGCTGGAATTTCCTCTTTTTTTCAGTAAAATAGCCAGCTTTTGCTACATTGCTCTTTTAGTAGTCCAGAAGAGTAGCACTACAAAGGAATGTCATATATGAACACTCTGCATTTCAGTCACTTATTAATTCCTCTATGTAAGTCCCCTTCTTTTAACAAATTATCACTTGACACAAGTTGTGCATAAGAATTCTTCACATGCTTGGTCATTTCAGTAACATGTAAGAACATCTGCAAGAATTATAAGTATCGTGCAGGAGGCAACATTTTTTTGGAGACTGTATGCTACAGCAAGAAATCAAGAGTTATATCTTCAAAATTACATTTTATTCCAGAGGGGCTGGGCCTGATTATCAAGCCATAGTAGAAATGTGCAATTATTATGAAATATCAGTATTCACTGGTAATTGTTATATAAACAAAGCATATATACTCTGGAGTGGATCAAGGCTTAAATACTGTTAACTTTGAGCAGAGAATCTGGGCTACATGCTAACCTAAATCAATATGTTCCATTGATTCCAAGGAAGCTTGGCAGGATGCACAGCTGAGGAACTAGCACATTACTTTTATGTCTCTTAGAGCCTTGCTCAATACTTAAAAAAACCTCCAACCCTTCTTCTTTCAAGTATATTGGAAAGGATGCCCATTTATACATTAAGGGAATGATTTCATCCCTTGCAATTTCAGATCTGTAATTAGGTCATTAAGGAATGAGATAAGTGTGTTTTAAGTGTAAGAGCAACTTTAAAAAAATATTAGGCCCTAAGCAATTAAAATAAGATAATTCTTTCAACTCCATAAATATCCTTGCAAAATACTAAAGGGAAAAAAAGTTCTTGACGGATATAAATTTGCAGATAATGGAAAGTTGGACTAGAGCCAACTGACAGAAACAGAGGTCAATGCACCTACTGAAGTCAAATTTACCTTAAGACAGTTTATATTATTGTGCAGAAATTACAGGGTCATAACATCAAACTTCACATGCAAACTTTCCTGAGAAAGCCCTCCCTAGAAGGGAAAACTTGGAGATGAACATGTAAAGGAATTTCCATTTTCTTTATGTACAATTGCTTAAGCTGTACAAATATGCAAGGTCAGCAAGAGTCGCAGCTGGTTTCTAATGTAGAAAACAAACTGAACTTCTCATTTACTTTTAATTTATGAAAGCAAAAACCAAGTAAATGCCACGATGCTGCCAGAAAATTGCTGCAGTGACAACATCCCTTAAAAGTTTCCTTATGAAAGCATGAACGTTTTCTCTATAATTGTGTATAATAAAACTGCAGAAACTTAACATGTGAATAGTACCTTTTTTCCTATAAAACCCTGCACCTGCAGAAAATAGCTAAAAGTTCATGTTTTCAGAAGCATTCATTAACAATATAGACAATGATGTAAGTGGACCTTTTAATAATGACATAACTGAAATATTACAAAGTTCTCTGAATAGAAGTGAAATTTAAGACAGGTATTTGCAATACTTTACCCTTACAGTTATCTATGTAATTACAACTATTACATACAGCCATTTTCCAGATCACATAAAATTGCATGTTCAGCAATTTATAAATAATTCTCAGTTCTAAAATAATGTTATTGAAAAGTGCACAATACTCCTCAAGCCAGCAGCAGACAATACACAGCAAAATAAAACTAAAAAATTATTTAAAATAGTAATAAAGATTTACCTTCAAGAAATCACACAAGCAGCACTTAACTAATTGTGTTGAAAGACTGTTGATTTTTTCCATTGCTTCTTGAAAGTGCAAAGTCTGGAAATGAATTTGTTAGCAGTAATGATGAGAAAAAAGAAATCCAGAGAGATGTGAGATGTTGAGAGCAATGTCACATTTCAATATTGAGGACTTTATTCCATTGCGCAGGCTCTATCTGCTCTGATTTTAGCAGTGACAGTGAGATTTAGCAAACAGAAGAGGGATTTAGAGAAAATCCTCACATTTATCTACATTACACAGACACTGTAGACAGGAAACAGCTGGGGGAGCATTTGCCTCTCTCTCTCTCCCTCTTCTGGCAAAGTTACCGAGTAAGGACTTTTTTGGGCATGGTGACAAATAACATCATACCTTTGCATTTTAAAACTAGAGCACAGAAGCATATTTTTTTCCCTTTAAAAGAATGTGAATTAGTGACTGAGGGGTTAGCAGACAAAAAGAGCTTGTGCTGCCATGAAAAATAAGAAAATGTATTCTGGTTAACTTTCAGGTAGCTGTGTGCGTGTGTTTGCATTTGTGTGTCTGCATTTCAAATATATGAAAACTTAAATATGGATAGGTAGTGTTTGTATATATGCATACCTTTGTGTATATATGTAAACACACATTTTATTTGTGCATTGCAGCATAGGTATTTTATTTATATAGTAAAAAAAGGCAGGCAGGCAGTTATCTACTTTTCCCTTAATGTATCTTTATGTTATTATACTTGGCACGCCTATATGCTGACTACCAATTAAAACCTCCAACTCTCTCCGTGATTAACCCTAAAACAGCAGTTTGTAATTTGCTAAAAATAACAGAATTGTTGAGAACTACTTGTAAATAGGGCAAAATAGCTTTGTGATGTTTCAACAACACACAGGAGAAATAATGTAATTTCCTAGAACTTACAGTACTATGAATAGAGTAACACAAGTAGCCCAGTTTGGGGGGCTTCCATGACATTTACATCTGCTGTTGTAATTATAAAGTGATAACCCTCCCCCCCCCTCCTTTTTAGTAGTAATTTTCAAATTTCTCTTGATAACAATTTAAATGACACTGAGAAAGAGAGAATTCAACTTTATTAGTTCTGCAATACCTAACTTCTGCCTTTTTATTTTTCCTCAATTATGAGTATATTATAAATAACACCAGCTGGCCAGCAACATGCTCTCACGGGTTATGATGTCATTCAAATCCCTCAACTGTGTTAGTGGCTTGCAATGTGCTCCAAGCCAGCTGTTTTTCTATTTATAATGTATGCTTGCATTTCAATACTTAGCTATTGAGAATAAAGTTGGGATGTTGTTTTATAGACACAGTTTATACTTGTTACCCTCGGAGTTTGGAAGATGGCATTTAAAAGTAGAGGGCTAGACAAGGCTGCAGCTCCAGAGACCAAACACATGTCACAAGCAGTGCATGATTTCCATAAAAGCTCTTCCAGAACATTGCATTTTGTCCCTGTCTGCTTCCACTAAGTGAGGGTTGCATGCTGAGGTGTTAGCTGTACTTTATTATTGAAAATAACAATTGAGACCATGTTGGCCCAGATCTGTTGTCAGTTTTCAGATCCACCTTGAACTATAGGGTGCTTTCCAGGCAGAAAGGACAAATTTAGTTTTTTGTATCCTCTATGAATGGCTGATACTCTGCTCTGTGCAGTTTTAAACAGTGTATGGTTAGCTAAGCTGATTAATCTTTGGAAGGGATTTCTTCTAATGTACCATAATGGCAGAAGCACAGGGGGCTTGGAGGTAATTTTGCTTGGTTCAGGTAATACTAATATTTCAGGTATTCTGATACATATTTGTACTGCAGGTGCTGTGTTTTAATGTTCTGCTCTGTTTTATCCTCCCCTCTGCACTTCAGAGGTCGCTGAGTGGTGGCACCATTCTGCACATACCTTGATGAAGCCTGCTGCAACTCGCTGGACGTGTATCACTCATTCCACTAGCCTTAGAGAAGAATGTGGGAAGACAAATTAGAAAGCTCTGATAATCTTTATAATCTTTACCTTTTTTTTTTTTTTGTTTGCTTTTTGCAGCACTACAGATGAGTGCACACACTTCTGCCTTTTCCTTCCTAAATAAGAGAAGGAATACGCTCCTCCATAACCTCCCTGCTGCCCAGGCTTCAAACACTCCTCACTCTTCACTGTTTGATTTCTCCAAGGTTTCAGCAGGCCTCTCTTGGCCATGAGAGCAGCAAGCAATAGAAGGTTCAGCTTTGGGCTCTCAGGGTAATCAGAGAATCAGAGGGGTCTCTAAACAACTGGTAATGCTGTATTCTGCATTCTCAATGCACCTGACCAGCCTAAGGATCTGCCCCTCCTCACTTCTTTCTTTTGGTTCTTGTTTTAAAGTGGTATTGAAAAGGCAGGAAAAAAGGAGATTCAAGAAAGGTTTCCATTAGGGATTTTTGGTCTTAGTGTTGTACTTTTCTTGACAAAGACCTTTATTTTTAAGAGCAAATTAAAAATCCCTCAGCTTGTACTGATCTGGGGTTCTGGGGATCACTAGTTTCCTAAATATAGCTTCTATGCTGGTGATAGTATCCTAGTCAGTATGCAGTCAGTTACTATTGGAGATTGGTTAATTTATCCCTTGTTAAATATAATATAACTTTTTAAACCACTTAGAATAAAGTACTATGTGACTGGACGCTTATGCAGTTGTATATGTTCCTTTAGATAAAATGCACCTGTAAATGACAGAGTTTATGGCAGTTTTCAAAATATTTACAAAAGATGGACAGATGAAAAAAGTTTTCTAATTGGAATATGTGTAGCTATTCTACATTAAAAAGCAATAGCACATATATCTGTGTTTGGCTTCTTAAGTATAACCTTTAGTATTATAGTAGCCACAAAGACATATGAAATGTGTGAGAGATGGAATCCGGTATTTATGTGTATTTATGTGTCCTGACCCTCATATTTTGTACTTTAATACTCCAATGATTTCACTAACATGCTCTAATGCTATAGATCTCATGTGTCAGGTTTTCCAGGGACAACTCTGTTTTATAGAAGATAGCAGATACAAAAATCCTAATTAATATATTGTCCCTACCCAAATCCTTTCTTAAAAGTTAGGAACATTGCCACAATGTCTAAAAACACCCGAACCAGTGTGCCTTTGTTGTGCATTCTTCTCTGTTAGATCTCTCTTACCAAATGCAATTAGTTGTAGCTGTTGTCTGTTTTTTTACACTGGGATTACAAGTTCTCCTATAGAAAACCAAGAAAGAACCACTCTAGTAGAAAGAACCACTGTAATAGATATCACCACCATAACAGATATCACTGAGAGGGTGATAGGGCATGGTTTAGGAAAGGATGGAAGAAGGCAAATAAACCCAGTGGCTGGCAGACAGCTGTTCTTCATAATATAAAATGGCAGAGACAAATTTGTCTTTGCAGGAAGAGGTGAAGGGGAGTATTTTATTAATATGGGATTCTGTTTTGAAGTCAGTGATTAGTCAAATGTATGGTGGAAAATTCCTTTCATCAAATTAGAAGTTCAGAAGTCAAAAAAATTTTTTGCTAGTTGATATGAGCTAAAGAAGTTTTTTTTTAAAAAAAGGCTCAGACACCTTTTGTAATGGTGACCCAAGCAGCATCATCACTAGATGAAATACAAGTGACAAATTTGATGGGAAGGATGAGGGCATGCAGACTGAGCTGTCATTGCTTTGTCAGTATTGAAGAGACACCAAGGAGAAAGAAGGACCATGAAGAACAGTTTCTCATTTGGGCAAAACAGGGAGAGTGCAAGCTTCATGATTTAGTTTTAGGGAGAATCACATAAATTGAAATCCTTTCTATTTGCTGATCAAGAAAAACATGAGTGTTTCAAGAGCAGGTTGGATTTGTGAGAAATGGCTACCTATGGCTGATAGGTAGCAGTGGTAAAAAAAATGGTGTTAGTAAGAACTCAAAATTAATCCATGGACTTGTAAACTGATGATGTATGGTGAAAATGCTGTGATGAGTAAGATAAAATGACTTCAAAATTTTAATGTACAGCATTAATTCAAGTAACTGTTTTGATATCTTTATATGAACACGACGTTTTCATTGTTTCTGAAACAAATGTGCTGTGAGTAATAGAAAGCCAAATAATGATCCTATTTTCCTACTCAAATAAAATATACATTAACTGTTGTTGGTTATAATTGCTCACAATTTGAACAATTAAATTCTGAAAAATTATACTATATTATGGAAGCTGCGCATTAATTGTGTCATGAGATGAGCTATAGTTATGACTGTAAAAAAAATACAAAATATCAAAATATTAACTAAACAAAACTAAAAAGATCAAAATATGTGTTTCAACATTTCTGGAAACATTTTTTAAAGTTTTTTTTTTAAATTTCTGCTTTGTGGGAAATTTTGAAATAGTTTGTTCTGATTCAGAATAATCAAAATACCAGCATTTTCCATTAAACTGGAAATTCCCAGTTTTAGCTGTTTGTAGTCTTGCTCTCACTTTCCCAATATTAATTCCTGAATAGGTCATCTTTGCTCAAAAAATTTGCTTACTTTCCTATTCCTAAAAGCAGCAAAAAGTCAGAATTAGGAAAGAGAGAAATTTAGGACATATGACTGCATAAGCTCTATCCTTGCATTCATAGCAAAAAGGTAAAATAAATGTGAATTGGGATGGGCAACCATTAACATATATGTGTATGAAAGGTGATTTCTATGATTCATTTAAATGCCTCTATCACAGAAAGAAGAATGCATAACCTTAGATATTCCCTTAATTTCCAAGACTGTTTCTTCCACATTTAGGTGGAATGTAGAGACATATTAATTTTTTTCCTGGATCATCATTAGCATCAAGGCTAAATCTGTGCTCGCAGATTTTTATAGAATAGGGTCTAGCACATATGTTTAATGGTACTTTGCTTTCTCTGTAGATTAGACACATGAATGCCAATGCCTATGTGCTTTTTTTTAATTGCTGACTTAGGAAAAGCTGTAGAGAGCACTGAATACTGTAAATTTTATTACAAGCAGGTTGTGTATGTCCATAAAAAGCAAACAATGTAAGAAAATTACAAAAATGTCCATCTATTGTATCTTGGCCTGAAGAGTATTTGCATGAGTTAGACACTTCAGAAACTACTCCTTATTCTACTTAAAAGCAAACTCTATGTGGAGATAAAATGTCTCTAAACAAAAAAAAGAACATCTGCTTTGACCATTTTAAATTTATTTAATTTGCAATTAATCTGGTGCTTATTGTATGTTTTAGGACTATTTCTTCTGAGCTCATTTCTCTTCACTCCCATGATTTACTACTCAGAAGGGGCTTATCCCATTAAATTTATACAATGTTTTGTGGACTGAAGCCAATATGTTCTGTATGCTCAAATACTGAGCTCTGTCACTGACATTTTTCTGTATATTTTCATCAAATAGAAGTTACAGATAAATCAGTCACCTCTAGTTTGGCTTATTTATATACTGATAGTCTGGTTTATTTTGAACAAACCATTAAAAAGCTAATGGAAAAAAATTAACCAAGACCCATAAACAACCTAATCAAATTCTGATTCTTAGATTTTGGTCAACTATGCTTTCATCAAGAAACTACTGAATAATTTAAGTACCAAAAAGAGCCCACAGAAAGACAAAGTTCTTCCAAATAAAATCTATATCAACTCTGATTCATGAGTGCTTCTCTATGACAGACTTCACTGTCATTTTGAACAGAATTGTCTGATCAAACCACCAATTCTGATTTCCTTCCCCTATTTTTATCTTAAAATATGAAGTACATTGAAGTATAGCAGATTGATCTTAACCTGTGCATGGATTTTGTGGTTCTGAGCAATATCTGCTTAGTAAGCTTGATGTATTTTGCACCCTTTATTTTTATCTGCTGTGCTTTGATAATGTTATTTTGTCACTGGATGTGGTTTTAGATTTTCTGAAAGGCAGTGGCAGCTTAGGCCACTGAGACCAGTTTTGAAAACTTGTGGTTCTGGGCTTCAGGGCAGCCTGTATGTAAATGAATTAAAACTAACAAAAATGCACTTTTGATCTCTAACAGATCTTAAATATGGTTACATTGAACTTGGCTGTTATTATAATTTCTACTTTTGAATGACCTGAGCCACTTGAGTAATTTCTCCAACCAGTTCCATATTTTTCTCTGTGAGATAGGAATAAGTTACTTTGGGTACTTTGTGACCCATGGAGGGAAAGTAGAGCAAGCCATATTATGTATTTTTTGGAAAACATTATCATGGCTGAAAGAACACCTCTGCATGTTTATAGGAAGTGACAAGCTACTGTGTTATCCTTGCACATATTATGTCTCTGTCTTCCAAATGTGTTAAGCACAGCTGGAAGAATTCCCAACAGATGCTTCCTTTTACTTATTTTCTTATTTTTTTTCTATTGCACCATTCACAAGTGTTCTTGTCGAAGACCTACTTCACAAAACTTTTTCTGGAATGATTGCTGTACAATACAAGTACAATCAGGTAGGATAAAATTTTATGCCTCATTACTATGCTGCCTAAAAAAGCAAGGCTGTTATTTAAACTTAAGTAAGAGAGGAGTAAAATCTCCAAAGACAGTGAAATGTAACTGGAAAGGGAGCTGCATCCCAAGAAGTGGAAGACACCAATGCCTGGGATATTAGGGATGTAAGGGAAGCATTTATTAACTAATCCTTAGTCTAAATATGGACTCATGACTGGTTTATAGAATAAGGTCCTGGTTCTACAAATGGATTCATGAGCATAACATTTTTTTGAGGCTCTGAACCTGCCTTCGTGCAGGAAAAAATCCTTTTCTGCCAAGGTTACTGGCTGGGGTGCTTTTCAGTGGCAATGAGCACCTGCAGAGCTAACTGGACTTCTTTTGGTGCTAGTAGGTGATAACCACTCTTTAAGATTGGCAAGACCATTTTGAATCCTATGCACGCTTTCTGTGATAGCTCAACCTCTTTTCCTTCAGTGTTATGTAGAATTTTAGATTAAAAAAAAAAACAACGAAGTAAAAAAGCATGAATATAAGGGTTTTCTAATATGATAAAATAAGAAGAAAGTAAGAAAACGTGTTTTAACTTTGTTAAAGAAGGGCAAGTCCTGTGAGGAGTATCGTGGGCTAGACGTTTAAATGATGAAGAGAAATATTGTTTGGAATTTTAGCTTTCCTCACAAAAGATTAAGAGAAGGGTGAGCACATTTACTTTGTATTCTGTGTTATCTGTTTAAACAGGACTTTCCTGTTTCTATGTCTACTTTACAGCTCTCCTATTTCAGTTTTCTAAATCTTTATTTTTCTTACTTTTTTTTCTTACATAGGTTATTTTCTACATCATCTAAAGATTAATATGGCTTCCTTAAAAAAAAAGTTACTTTTTGAAAACTCTTTTTATGGACAAGAGCATTAGCATAATGGTAAAGAACTGAATATTGGTGCAGTTTTGAGATCATCACACATCATCAATGTTTCAAAACACTTTGAGATTTGAAAAGCCTAGCAGGCTGTGTAGCAGATTTTATCAGTGGAGCAAATATCTTTGCTTAGTATTTGATTTTAAAATTTCTCATTCTTCATAAGTTTCTATTTTCATTCTTTTTTCCTTTTGACATAAAAGAAAGAGTACATGCAAGCATAATATCCATCTATATTTTGCAATGCTTGTATTTCTTTGGGAATTTTTTATACTTTGCTGTCTTTTGGTGAATGATTCATATTTTAACAGACCTTTTTTATGTGGCTATAGTCATTGCAGGGGATCTGTATGGGGCGAGGTCATTCAGAATCACAAGTCTGAGCCAGATCAGCTGTGAACACAAGATCACATTTCAGCTAATAAGGCAGAGCAGGATTCAGTGTTGATGTGGTTTTGTGCTGGTTGCAGAAGGAAACATGGTATTTCATTCTTCATAACTACATAGGGGTGAAGGCAATTTTTATGTGAGCTGCCATAAGGACTGCAGGTACAGAATTAACCTGTCAAAACTCCAGCAAATTTTAACAGGCACGCTGAGTTTTGTTTGAAGCTTTGTGTCATGTATGCTTAGAATATTTCTATCTAGTATTAGAAACCCTAAAATTCAGTGCTAATAATTGAACCGTGGACTTTAGCAAGATTGGAACATATTGGCTTGGAATAAGTTGGTTTTTTAAAATTCCAGATATATTTTTGATCCTCTTCATAGAAGATGATATTATACTGATAGGTGCATTGTTCCTTTTATTCTAATATTTACTGATAGTTTTTATCGTTTTTTTCTACTCTTATTCCAGAAACGTTGTTTACAGGGAAACAAAGAGTATGCTATGTGCTTTTCTGTCTACTTTGTGTTGTGACAGCTATATATGATTCCAGTCATATTGCAATAGGTGTAAATTTACTGTTCAGTTCATTACTGGAAAAACATTTGCCTATTTTGCCAGTATTTCTTTCATCATAAGAATCCATAGCCTTGTTACTGCATAAAAATAACATCCCTTTCACTCTATATTAAATAATAGGATTTTATGGTTGAAAAATAAAGTGCAGGATATGATAGGAATGAGATACAGTTGCACCTGAACCCTTTCATCAGCTGCTCACTGTGCATTCCACTTCTTTCCTGAATGAAAATTGAATGTTTTTGGAAATACTCTGTAGCTCAGTAATAGGACAAAAAGTATGAACTCAAGGCTACCTGAATGAGCACATATTTGGCATCTCCAAGACCACTTTTCAGCCTTGCAAAACATCCTTCTGAATAGCCAGGTATATAATTTCTTGGTCTTTGAGCATGCAACTCATTTTTTTCTTCACAGTTTACTCCTCCTGCCATGAAAATGGTATCTCATTACTATTTAGTAAAATTATTATTGCTTCTCTGTGGGTGCACAGGGCATGTAGTGCCCAAACACTGGAAAACCAGTATTTTGTTCAGTTCCATACCTACCAACAGTGTTGAGTTTGGGGCCTGTGCTTACACTTCACTGTGCAGACAACCCAGTCACCTACTTTTTTGGATATTTTTTAGATATCACCTCTTTGGGAAAGTCTCACAACATGGTCAGGTCATGCCTGGAGCCTCAAAATGCACATCTCACTGGGGAACTCAGAATTCCTTCTCAGTTTCATTGTCCTTATGCAGTCACAGGAAACTCACTGGCTAAAGATTGCCTGAGAAACAGCCTCCTGAATTTTTGTGTTTCTCAGTCTTCCTGGAGGCAACCATTTCATGACCTGGCACATCAAAAACATCCAATGTGATCCAGAAGCACTGAGTACTAATTAATTCTATTTGCTAACTACTACTGGGTTTTCTTGGCCTTCAGGTGAGCTGAGGAGTCTAGAGCAACCTTCATTCCAAACACATGGGATGCTTTCACAGCTCAGCAAGCACATGGCCTTTGGCTATCTCACTGCTATATCTGACAAACTGATCAGGGTGTGCTCATGAAACAGCTGGGAAGTTCTGTCAAGGAGGTTTGTCTCCTAAAAAAAAAAAGGCTTAACCAACACTTTTATTCTCTCAAAGCCAAAAGCAGGTGTTAATGACAGGTACTAGTTTCCCCATATTATCCTTGTAGTTGCAGATGGCTGTTTTTTTAATTTTTGTTTTCCTTCCTGTCTTGCACTGGTACACCAAGCTGTGCGTAGTGAGAAAAGAGCTGTCATGGTCCACTTGGGCTTTACACGGGAAGATTTTTTTAACATTCTGACATAATTACATCTAATGAAGTCTGTCTTTGGTTTTTTTTGTCATGTGTACCACTTTTTAAAAGGCATTGTTTGAATAACAGGTGAGACAGAATGGTTTGACAAAAAGGAAAAAAAGGATTTTCTCTTCATTCATAGTTCCTTACTACCCACAGAACTGTTAGCACATTTACATGTGAGCTTAAATTCAGAGTTATATGGGTAGTGAAATCTGTCCTCAAAACAACTGCTTGAACTGGTTAGTAATCCTAATATTAATGAAAATGTTCTCAGAATCTTGTCTTACAATACAGTATTTTAAATATCCATATGTGTACATGTCTGGCATTAGTTGATCTTGTGTTATAAGAACCAGCTGAAGTTCATGATGTAACCATGTTAACACTTTTTAATAGCTTTTTGAGAACACAACACAATTGTGTTAATGATAATCAGTTAAAGACTCTATTTGTTCCAGATGTTACTTTTCTAGGCAAAAAAAAAAAAAAAATCTTCTATATCCCTGCTTAATATCAAGTAGTCAGAAAAGTCCTGATGTGAACCTAATCTTTTTCTTTAGATAACGTACTACCGAGCTATAGCTTGAATTGGATATGTGAATACAATTGTGAAAGAAACATAGAAGCCTAGAAAAGCTTGTTTTTTTTTTTTTTTTTCTGGCATGGATCTTTAGTTCCCAGTGGCCTCAAGTCCCACACCACAAAATCACTATAATTGGCATGGCTGGCAACTTCTTCTTTCATTGTCAAACAGATCTTTTACAGTAAATTTGAGCTAATACCAGAAGTATCAAAGGAGAAAAAAGAAAGCAAACCACACACAGATTCAAGTATACCATTAAATGACTGACTTTTGATAAACTGTAATATTAAGTGACCTATATCAACAAAAAAAGACACACTTATTTATTAATTGCTTACATTTCCAAGTGTCATCCAAGATAAACTTGACATTTAATGTCTCATCAATAAGAAGGGTCCATTTTACTAAACTTATAATAAATAGACATGTCCAGGCTTGTTACTAATGTTAAATAAACATTTATCTTAAAGAATATATCTCCAGGAAAGAAAAGAATTTGCAAATTTGGAGGTGGGGAAGCATTATACATATCAGTCTATGCTGCAGTAGTAGCTGGAAATGATATTTATTTATTACAGTGTACTGCAAGAAATACCTTCTTCTAGGACTTTTCATTCCTGCATAAAATAGGAACAGGTAAGATGGCCCAGAAACATTCCTGCTCCAGGACAAATAAAGGAAGGAAGTTCACAATGGGTTCTAGATTCCCACAGTTCTGTACTTTTCTACATTTCTCCAGATCATCTCTGCAATGAAGATATCTCAGGGAAAGGACCTACACATGACCACAATGAATGTGTGACCACATGAGGTGACCACATGAGGTGACCACAGGACTTTCAGCCATGCCATTCCCGTTCACAGGATGTCCTTGGCATGGAGTCAGCTCTTGTAAGGATGCTTCCTCCTTTCTTTGCTCTACACACTCAGGGATCCATCACCCTGCTTTTCCTAAAGGAGCCTTCTCATTGCTGCCCTTCAGCATTGCCAGTGGCCTTTCTGTGACTGTGTTACTGGTCAGGGCATTGAAGAACAGCGAGGAAGGGAGCAGGAGGCTCCAGGGCAGCTGATTCTGCTGCCCAGAAGGAAAGCAGCATTATTTTTCCCTGGCACTGGTCATTCTTGCCCTGCTTTGTCAGCATCCCCAATGAGGTGACTACAAGGAATTTAGCTACAAGGAACAGGTGCCACGCATCTGCTGAGATTTCCTCCAATTTAGTCAAAAACAAAGGTATTGCCGTGAAGCAGGTGGACTGGCAGTGTGGAGAGTGCTATAAGGATCACTCAGGACTATAGAGATCTTCAAAATGCTGCTCAAAGTGCATGGATTGCCACTGTTGATACAAATACAGGGAAGACCTTGACCTCGGTGGATACTGCTCTTGCAAGGTAAGGGAGATATACCATCTGTATCAACATATATTGGGCATTAGGCCAAAGTAATAGTCTCTTTGCAAACAGCAAAAACATTTTTTTTCTTTTGGTCAAATGTAAAAGTCACTTCTGTTTCTCAATTCCCCTTCTGTTTTACAATTTAAGATGATTTTATTAGCCTTACATGGATAAAAGAGTTGTAAAATATGAAAGACAGGCCTTTTTTTCTCAATTAAATACAAACACTCTTCCCCAAAAGGCATAAAATTATTTTTGCTAATACAGACATAATCTATATAAAAAGGCTACCCATATTAATCACAGTCAGATTAAGCACTGACTTTTTTTTTAGAAGCACTATATCATGTTTATGCCCTTGATGGGCTGCCTTATTTTGATGTTTTTATAGTGTTAGCAAATTTTGCAGTTCAGGGAAAACCAGAAAATTGAAATACCAGTCATGCAGTGACAAGGTTGTTTTTCTCCAAAGTATTTGAGAAAAAATTTCATCCCCTTACAACCATATGTTTTTTTGAAAGAACAATGGGCAAAGTGTGAGTGCCATTAGCCTTCTCTGTCATGCAGGCTGTTGAATTCTCCACTGAGTGTTCATTAAAAAATATCTGCTATCACATTTTCTGCATATGGCTGTGAATAGAATGTCCTGCATAGGAAACAGTGGCCATGTAGACAGGAGAGATGTCCCACTGCATCCTCATGACTGTAGACCTGGATATCTGATTCCCTGAATTTCCCCTCCCAGGGAATGATGTACTCCACTTCCTCTTGCTTGTCCCTGGTGTCGTGGTCACACCTTCTCTCTAAAGGGAAAAAAATGCCTGCCAGTGAGTTTGGTCTGTTCAGCAGGGTTTTAGAAAGGATAAATCTTAGGAAGAGCTACAGGGGTTAATGAGTCTGACATGAGATGAGGGCAGGATGGGCAGTGCTGTGTTAGCCGTGATGTTTTGGAGTACTGGGGTGGGCTGGCAGGAATGCAGATCATCCAAGCTGTGTAAGGAATTCAGAACATGCTGGAGGAAAATTCTCTTAAGGTTTATTTCTTGACATTAATGCTGCAATGCTCTCAGTTTCACATAAAGGAGATGTGAAGCGCTAGACAATGTGGGCAGTCAGAGAGTCTGGTCTTGAGTGTGTTGCTGAAACTGCAACAAGGCAAGCTGTAACTGCAACACAGCAGTTGACTTGACTCGTTCTGGCCATGGCCCTGGCATGGGTGTTTTAACATGTGCCAAGCTGATTATAGTCTGCAGGAGACTATGTGCCAACTGAGAATTGCTGGAAGGCAGGCCAACATCAAAACAGTTAGAGGGTAAACTGCTTGTTGACTTTGTGAGTGACTTCTGGGAAGAGGGGCAGCCTCTGGCAGCCTCTGAAATTGCTGAGAATGGAAGGAAGTAGTGTCCTCGCAGAAATGCAGTTTAGGGTGGTTAGGAGAAAAAAAAATAACCCTTGAGCTTCTTTGAGACACGAGTTGTGGGAAAGATAAAGTGAGTGCATGGGCTCAGTGTGGGGGAAGGGAATGAAGAAACTTGCTGGGTTTGTTAGGAAATTGGTTCATTTTGCCTTGTTCACTCCAGTTCAGTCTGGAGGATTGGGACCCTACATCAGCCAGTGAAGTCAGGAAGGTTTGGAAAACATTGGTCCTTATTTGCCACAAAAGCCAAAAAGAGAATGTATATGAGTACAGGCTTTTAATAAAAATGGGCACAGATCATGCAGATACCCTTGCACTTTACTCTTTCTGCTGGTAATAGCCTGACCAACACCCCTCAGTTTATCCTTTGCCAGTTTTCTTAATAGGAACTGAAATTCGTAAGTCATAGCTGTGTTTCTTGGCTTTGGTCTGTGATTAAAATCATTGCAGACGGAGCAAGAGTGGATAGGTAAACTTGTGGCACTTAAATCCAGACATTTATTCATGATAAATTGCATTTAGTTCATTAGATCAATCTCTCTGAGCATTTTTTCTTCTGCCCTCAATTCCCTGTATCGCTAGAACCAAAGGGAGTTGTAGTGTCTGCATGTTTTTAAAATAAACAGAAAAATCCTTGATGGTGCTGGACTAGATGTTCCTGATAACATGTTGCCAACAGAAAAGTTCTCATCCTTGAAGAAAGTTTTTCAAGTGGTCATGACACTCTCAATCGCGTAAGCCTCTCTTCAGAACAGACATTCGGTGCCCTCAAATGACTCTTCAGACTTGGCTCAGAAGCAGGCTGACACAAAAGGGGCTAATTAACACACACATTTTCATGTGGAGGAATCTGGTTTCCAAACAGATTTTTACCAGTAATATAGCTGACAAGCTGAATCTGCTAGGACTGTTTCTTCCGTCCAATTTGAATGAAAATGGGAACAAGGCATAGGGGAAAGACATTTCATTCCAGTGACGGTACAGACATGATGAATTCCTTCGAGACCAACTTGTGTCATGTTATATTTCTTCTTAAATGGAGCAATGCACAAAATATAAGAGGCAACAAATTAAAATACAGATGTTGCATGTGCCATTTACGTATCCATAGAAAATGTGGGTATGAACACTTCAGTAGTATGTATGCATTTATGGAGAAGAAACAGAACAGGGGTAGAAAGGTGGTTCCATGTTATAGCACTGGTACATTACAAACTCCATTTTTCACTTCTGCTATAGACTTCAGATCCCTTATAATGGTTGCAGCACTATAGTCCTACTCTGCACAAACTATTTTAATACTGTCTGTGTGTCTGTACAGACAACTGTGTCAGGACTTTGAGGAAAAACAGTGCAATTAGTAGAACCCAAAATTCAAATGCTTCCTCTACTCCCTCACACTCCCCCAAAACCAATTAGGAGAACACATCCTTAATGCGCAGAGCCTTGGGCTCTTCTACTTACTTCATATTCTCTCTGCTCTACCTAGATTGATTCTGAATCAATTATTATTTTACCTTTATAGGAAATTATTCATATACCTCTCTCACACCACAGAAACAACTACCAGGTGTTGATAGCTAATTGTTCCAGACTAATCCACTGCCTGTAGCCCTGTATCTGGCAGAATGTTGTAGTGGCTTCTAGTAAAGGGCTCTGGAGGTATGAGGAGATTTTCACATGTTTTGGTGAAACTCACAAGGAGTCCATTGTAACATTGTGCCCTTTGGATTAAGATTAAAGAAATTACTTTTTTGTCAGTTTATCAAAGGAAAATTAAAGTTCCTTAGACATCAGTTACATTGAATCTGAGCCTTTAATCATACTGACAAGAAAAGATAGAGAATTTGAGCTAAAGAATGTGTTCATAGCCTTAATGTTGGATGGCTGGTATTTAACTCTGTGTAAACTACTGATTTTTACCAGGAAGAGTTTTAACTCACTCAAGTTATGTACTTCTGTATCATTTCAGTTTAAAGCATTCTACCCCACATCACTCTACACATTTATGCCACATGGTAGACTGAATCACTCCAAAGACTATTAGATAAAATTCTGTAAATACTTAATTCACAAACCTGTTTGATTTGCATCCAGCAATACAAGGAACTCGAGCTGCAGTTTAGGGGAGGAAAAAGTTGTGATTCTCAATGACACTGCCTGGGCAGTCTTTATTCCACTTGAAACTCTATTTCCAGAATTACCATATATTAATATACTGAAAGCTGTTATAAATGGGTGCTGGACCAAATCCCAGAAAAACCTTTAGGAAATGCTTAATGAAAAAAAGTGTTGAACTTGAGGCTTATCTTTGAGAAAGTAAGAGAATGCTGAAAGGAAATTATATGTAAACAGAAAATGACCTGGTTAATACATGAATTACTATGCAGTTATTTCAGATTACAGGCTTTTCCATGTCTGACCAATAGAAAAATATACAAACAACTTATAATTCCAGAAAGAAAGCCTCCTGGACAAACAGCTGGGGGTAATTATGAGACCATGACCAAGCCATCAACAGTGTAGGTGTTACTTTCAGTTTGGAGCCAAAGGGAAAAGGAGGCAGTTTAAAAAGTGCCCTGGGGAGGAGTAGGATGGACCTGTAAATACAATAGCAAAGAGGGACCACTTAAAAAAGAGTAGTAGCAGTAGAGAGCATACAAGGAATAAAAAATATACATGTTCAAAAGAAAAACAGACTTTTAGAAGCAGAAAAGTGCAGAAATAGCTTAGGAGTTGTCCAAAGTCAAGCTGAATCACATGTTACAATGCCCCCACCCCCCAGCAAATCCTAAATAAAATATGTATCTAATTTTCTTTTCCTAGAGTGGGTTTGTGACACTCTTCTTCTTGTCCTATAGTTTCCTTTTTTCTACTTCTATATGATTTGCTGTACACCACAAGTTTTTGGATTCCTGTGTTATGTGCTATTCTTCACTTTTATTGATGTGCACTTTCTTGTATTATTGGCATCCTTTAGCATTAATTCTCCTTTTCACTGCTATTTACTCACTCTACCATACTGAAGATTTGGGATAATGAACTTCATGAGGAATGAGGTATTACAAGAGACTTTTCTTAATAAAGCTTTGCTTCTAATTAAACTTTTTTTTTTTTTTTTCGCTCTGAGGGATGCCCAATCATTGAATTCCATGAGTGTAACTTCTGCCATATAGCATGAATAGATATTCACTGGAAGTCTAACATTGTGGATAAATACTTTCTGGACCAATATAGTCATCTACTTTACTTTTCTCGTGGCCTTTACTCAACAGAACAGTATTAATTTAGTATTGCTAAATGAGATGACTAGAAGTGTCAGTTCTACCATGATGTAAGATGCAGAAAGAGATTTATCAGTGTTATTGATCCAGAAAGAGTAATTTTTCTTTCTGAACCCTTAAAAATGTAAGCAAGACTGACCAGTTCCAGCCCCTGGAGGAACTATGAGATGAAATTCAGTCTCTCATTCAGAGCCAAGGAAAATAATTATGACAGAAGGCCAGTATGCATTCATACAGAAGATAGGTAATGAGAATCAAAGAAGCCAAGTCCTGTCACTAAGTCTCATCTGAAACACCTGGTGCAAGCAGATAAGTAGTTCCCTAGTTTTGTTACAACTTGATTAAAGTACTGATGAATTTTTGGTTGAATTTTAATTATAGGCTTTCTGCTATTTGTTCTACCTTCAAGCTAGTTCAATTTTTTTCTATTTCATAAATTCCCTATTTGTATTTTGTAACTTGCTTCTTGCCATTGGACCTACTGGTTAGTGCTCTGAAATACTGGTTTATATTTTGATTGACACTAAGAGACATCAGGTACATATGTAGGTTTTTAACAATTTTTTTAGCCTAAGTTCTTGTAGGAAGCACCATACAAACACCAGAAAATCTTTTTATTAAAAAAAAAAATCTTGAAAGCTGTTGAAAGAAAATGTTGAGCTACGAAAAACAAAAAAAATAAAAAAGATGTAGCTCTAACTTGTTATGTTGGTGAGGACTGAGAGTGTATTCCACTGTTTGGGAGGTGTCAAGTTGAGCATGGTCTCTTAACCACAGCCCTTTATAGTGGCTGAGGTCTAAACTTGACCCAAGTGCATGTTTAGCCAGATGTCACTTGTGATTACAGGAATTTGGACTGACTTTCAACTGAACCACAAACCTGGATGAATGAATGTTGTTCCAGATGCATTATCTCATAATCCTAAAGAAAATAACATCTCAGATGAAAGGACTATAGAACTTTCCTTTGTATGAGCTTTGAAAGCTAAGGCTAATCCTGAGATCATTGAAAAGGTTTAACCTACCACTGCATGAAATTTTAGCCAAACAGAACTTAAGAGCTCTAATACTTTTAGAATCCCCTCTAATTAGTAAGAGAATATTCAAAATTAATTCAACTGGGAACAGTGATCTTGAAACTTACAACAATTTCCCACTTTAAAACATTTAAATGCATATTTTATGTGTTTGTTAGCTTACATTGGGCTAGTAAACATCTCAATCATGCATGGAATATGTTTCATTGTGGGGAATTCTCTACACATACTATTATGCAGAAAGATCCCAGAGATAATAAAATTCAATAACCATAGAATCTTTTTGGTTGGAAAAGATCTTTAAGAACTTTGAGTCCAACCATTAACCACTGTCAAGTCAAAATTTGCTGACATAATGATTTGCACTGAATATCCGGAGAAAGGGGACTGTGAGAAGGACAGGAAATGTTTTGGGGAGTTTCAATCAATACATAGCCACTGCACTGTTGCCTTTTTGCCCAGCCTGGAAATGAAACCTGAGGTAATTTTGGCAAGGAGGTAATATAAAAGAGGATATTTAATGAAGGCCTTCAGAGGCAGTTACGGAAAGATGCCCACCAAAGCCCACCCCTACAGGGATGAGGACACATTTATAGGTTTTAGTAAATTAGAGTAATTGATTAAAAAACACCAATTAGGAGGACAAGTAGTGATTAAATTCCCCCCCTCAGGTCAAACTTCTCCTCTGGAGCCTCCCTTCAGCACGAGTTGTACTTTGTCCATGAGGATGGATCTTCAAGAGTTGTTCTTGGTAGTTGTTCCCAGGTAGAACCAGGATAGCACTGGGGCTTTGTACCTTGAACCTCCCAGGGCTTGGAGCTCTGGAATTTGTTCTGTCCTTCTGCTTAGGAAAGGCCATGGAAAAGTACTGGGAAAACTAGCTACTAGTACAATGGGTGACAGTGTTAAAAACGTGCTTGTGAAGAGTACAGAGAACATGTAAAAGAAAAAGGCAAAACCCAAACAGCATCAGTACATTTCTGTTCATATATGTGTGTCTAAATACATGGTTAATATCATCAATCTTACACTTCTGTGCTTCAGAAGACATTCTAGGTCACTAGTTTAGTTACTGGCATTTAGCTTAAGACTTTGGATGAAATCTTCTCCCCCAAAAATTATTCCAGAAGACATGAAAATAAGCAGGGCATTCAAACAGACATGTTAGACCTGTATGTTCAGTGCACAGCTGAAGGTTC
Source organism: Zonotrichia leucophrys gambelii (assembly GCF_028769735.1). NCBI lineage: Eukaryota > Metazoa > Chordata > Aves > Passeriformes > Passerellidae > Zonotrichia > Zonotrichia leucophrys. Next base: position 9,426,226 of record NC_088170.1, on the reverse strand, counting down.
ACTGTAGCCAGTCCTGTGCCATCAACCTGGATTTCGAATCAAGTCATCGTATGTTAGCATGCTGTCTTCTGTCAGCTGAGCTATTGCAAATCCAAGTTGGTCTTCTTAGCCTCTAGCCTGAGCAGAAATGAGTCTCAGTTTTAGTTGTTTTCATTGCAGACTGATCTAAGTCACAGTAATTTCCCGTTGTTTCTGGCAGAGTGAACTGGCAAACAAAGATCATGTGTTGTACAATAATTTGTCAAGCAACTTGATGGTGTGTCTGAGTCTATATTGAGATATTCTAAAAAAATGTAGGCCTGGTAAAACTTATAGAGCAAGCTGATTTGTATGCAGATGCAATAATTAACAAATGTAGACCCATTTTCTCAATGGCGGGACAATTTGTTAGATTACTGGCATAACAGAATTAAACCAAGGAAAATAACATGTATTTCCCTAAAAGACTGTGAGTATCATTGGATGGTTTCTTGGGTGTGACCAGGAGTGGGTAAGAATTTTTGAACTCCAATTGCAGAAGCAGACAGAAAATGAATGCATATAGAGGTATGTGAAAGAGTGACATTGGCTAAACGTGCAAGAATTGGAAATCGGTTATGCTGAAGATATTACTGTTAGTATCTTAGAAAAAGATATTTGGGTTTGCTCACAGGACATATGCCTTTCAGATGTATGTATTAAGCTAATGAGGAAGGATTAGGTATTAAGGATTAGGTATTAGGCAGCTAATTCATGCATGTTTGTGTGAAAAAAAAAATTCTCTTAGCTGGAATTTGACACCTTGTTATAGATAAAGTGTGCGAGTGCATCTTTTTGATGCCAAACAGAAATCTCCAATAATGGCCCGCAATGTTATAATGAGCATCATAGATTTGAGTAGCTATTCCTTCCAAGTGTACCCTCTTGTAGGAGAGAGTCTGCTAACCGGATATTCAATTATTTCCTTCCCTTCTTTAACCTGCAGTAGCCAAGTAGGTCTCTTCTCATTAACTGTTTACACAGCTAATCCTTTCCCACCATGGACAGTTTAAGATAAATGACACCTATTCAGTGAAATAGACTTTATTCTGCTTTTGTTTCATAATTTATTTAAACTCTGGTGATGGTCTTATCTTGGGAACAACAGGGGGAATAGGCAATTACTGGCTTTGCCAAGAATAGCTAGTGCAAGAATCACCTGAAGTAGATTTAAATTCTTTACCTGTGCAACATAAATCAGAAAACACAGCTGTCACACAATTCAAGGTTTGTTTTCCACATATACATATAAATTAGCAACAGGAATACTTTGATAGTGTTTTCTAAATGTGGTGTAACACTGCCAAGGAAATAATAATTTAAGAGTGCTGAGGTAGCCACCCAATGTCATTGCAAGGCTGCTCTAAAAAAATCTTTGGAAAGTCATGGCAGTTGGGCAAAACTTTCAAGGACTGGCAGACAGCAAAAACATTCCTGTCTTTAAGAAGGATGAAAAAAAAAAGCAGCTGATATTGTTTATTTTGACTTTTATAAGGTTTTCAGCACTCCTATAATAGCTCTGATAATATCTGCATAGACAAACTGGTGAAGTTTGGATGATGTAGTGAGGTGGATTGAAGACTGACTGAGCTGCTGGGATCAAAGGAAAGCTGTACTGGAGGGTAGTCATTATTTAGGTGCTCCAAGACTGGGATAGTGGAGCTAAAACTGTTTAACATCTGCCCTTATGATCTGGATGAAGGGGCAGAGTGCACACACAGCAAGTTCGTGGATGATGCAAAATTAGAGTAATTAACACACTAAACGGTTGTGCTGCCTTTTAGAGAGATCTCGGCAGGCTGGAGAAATGGGTCAACAGAAATCTCATTATTTATAACAAAGAGAAATGTAAAGTCCTGTACCTGTGAAGCTTCATGGTTTAGAAACAGCGTTCTCCAACTTAATTCTTCCCACTGAAAGCACTCCAAGACACACACCTCTCATTTGCTCCTTGCAGCAGGTTGGAGAGGAGAACTGTAGGCACAAAAGGTAAAGCTCATGGGCTGCGGTGAGAACTATCTACTGGAAGCAGCAAGGAAATTATTAAATAGCAACAATGCTAGTGGCAGAGGGTAGAAGAAAAGAAAATGTTATTGCTTGCTGTGGTAACACCAATCCACAGGCAATTCCAGATGGCTCCTGCTGCCACGCTCCCCCTTGGCTCCCTCTGGCCCTCCCAGGCCTACCACACAGCCCCCTCTGCCATGCTTTACCCCACTGGAAGGAGCCCCTCCTCCCCAGAAGATATTCCCTTTCCCACCTGGGGTGGTTTGGAATAACCACTGGGTCCTGGACATTCCCTCTCCTGCAAAATATGGCACTGTCCTGGCTGGACTCAGAACAAAGGAATAGCTCCATTCACCAACACAGGCTGGGGACCAACCAGTTGGAAATCAGCTTTCCAGAATAGAATTTTGTGCCCTGAGGATTCTGATGGACAAGTGGACTATGAGTTAAGATTGTGACCTTGTGGCAAAGGAGGCCTGCCATGTTCTGGGCTGTATTAGCCAAATAATTTCCAGAGGATGGAGAGAAGTGACCCTTCCCCTTTTTCCACTCCAGTCATGAACTCCCCTATATACAGAAAGGATACTGTTGTACATGCTGGTAAAGGGCATGGGGACAATTTAGGGGCTGGAGCATTTGACATGTTGATGACAGAGAACTAGAATTGGTAAACATAGAGAAGCCTTAGAGGGATATTTTCTAAGTGGAAAAGGGGGAGAAGGAGAGAGAACAAAGTTCGGCTCTTCTCACTGATATCCTGTTAAAAGATATGTAGCAATGGAAACAAACCGAAACACAATACACTTAGGTAAAATAAGAGAAAGGTTTTCAGTGTGAGTGTATTCAAAGGCTGGAAGAAGCTGCCCACAGAGATTGCAGAGTCTCTGTTCTTGGAACAGAGTACCGAACAAGGAGCATTAGTTGACACTACTCAAACCAAAAGGGTGGTGTGTAAGGGGAGAACAGCTGATATTTCTAGATTTTATTTTTATTGATAGACAATATCCAGAGGTTGCTTCCAGTCCCAATTATTCTCTCATTCTGTGAAATGACTTTCAAGAACTACACTGTCCCCACACTCTTCACAAACTACGAAGTCTAGGATATCAGAGTACCACTGACATGATTTAGGTGACCAAAACTGTCAGAAAATCACAAGAATTTAACTTTGACCTTTTCAATGAGGTTGTGACAAATTGGTTGTGCACACAGGTAGCAGAGAAGTATGGCCAGGGTGGTTCTTTGGAAGAAGCCCATTGAGTTTCCACTTCTAGAGAAAGTTTTGACAGTTGTCCTGACATTCAGTTGTTTACAGAAAACCATATGCACCCAGAAGTCTGAACCAGTTGAGCATTCTTCACTTTTCATGAGACTACATACCTACAGAAAAGTAAGCCACACATATTGACTTATTAATAAGGTGGAGAATATTTTGTCTCTTAATAAATAAGACTTCTGCTAAAGTAACACCTCCAATTCACTGTGAAATACCCTAGGGAATATTTCAGAAATTGAATAGAGCTACATTTCTAGCTCTCAGTATTAACTTATTTGGGATAACATTTTTTCTTGTATGGAGGCAAATAGCTGGGTAAAGTATACTATTATTACTAATTTAGCTCAAGTCACAATTATGGTGTTCAAAACTAGACAGTACTTCTACAAATATCTTGCTTTTTTTGCTGTCTGAAGTTTTATATGTTTTAACTTTTGCAGTAAATGTGTCACTCATCCAGAAGCTTTATCCAAAAGTCAAAGTTGGCACACACTCCATTATACCAAATAATACCAAATAATGAAGAAGAATGGAGACTGATTATTAATGCAAAATGGCTTGAATAAGCAAATGAATAGAATGACAAAAATAGATTAAATAATTGAGTCTCAGAAAGGATGTTAAAATGTACATCTTACATAAATCAAAAATGAAGTGTGTACGACACAGAATGAGTCATTCTGTGAATAAGAGGAAGATGAATTCAAATGTTATTTGCCAGTAGTAATAGATGGTACCACTCTGGTTCTGTCAATCTGCTAAATAATAAAGATGGACCTCATACAGGAAGTCAGTAGGAGTTTTGCTTGGCTAAGGAATGTAGCATAGAGCGCTAGGAAAGTAATGAATTTAAATATGAAATATCTGTTGTGTTGCCCTACATTCTAATCCTGTCTCCAGTGAATCAACTAGCTAAATAATTATTAGCATCACTGAGAACAGGGAAGGACCCCCCTCCTCTGGTAAAAATTAATTTATTTGTTAGATAGAAAGTAAAATTTAAATTAATCTGCAAATAGCCCATAAAATGTTACTTTTTATCAGAATAGTAAAATCTTAACAGCTTGTTTTAGTAATGTCCATCAGTGAAGGACAAGGTAGAAATGCTGTTCATTTTAGAGCCAGTAGAAATTTAAATTTTTATCATATGCCAGAGGATACATGAGAAAAATGGTAAACCTATAGAACTAGAGTCTTTTAAGCATTAGCATTTAAATAATATTACAAATCTGAATTATAGAAATAGGTATTACTACATCAGCATTGAATATTTCATTATTGGATTAGAAAATGTAAGTTTAATATCAAATGGCATTTCCACATGAATTTCTATGCATAAAATATCGCAGATGAAGCTTGAAAGTTGCTATTGTTTTTAGCCATGTCCAGATTGGATCAGTTTTTAAAAGCCTCCTTCTTTGCTCTACATATTAGGTTGACAATAAGCAGGACAATGACTGCTATTTTATTGCTTGTACTAATTTGAATTCTCAAGTTTTAGTTTGTCACTGCTAAAGGGAAAGTAAAAGAAGAAGAAATAGTGGCATGGTTTTAGTGCACTAAGAGTAGGAAAAAAATAAAGAAGTAAAAAAAAAGGCTTGAGAGACAGAGGGGAAATAAACTTGGCAAAAAAAATCCTGAAGTGCAGGAAGGTCAGAACAGGAGAGAAAGCTTGGAGGAGACAGATGTGCTTGGGAACAAAAAGGGTAAATGCAATTTCTGGAGTAGAGCAAAGCCTTGGACTCATTAAAGCAGAGCAAAACAATCAAGAAGGAGACTTTGGGGAGCAAAGAGAGCAATCACACCTTGGAAGGAAAAAGAGAAAGAAACTGGGAAGTGGGCCTGAAAGAGGAGAGCAGGGGAGAATTGAGAAATGAGGTTTTGGGAGAAGAGATACGGCTTTGTTAGGATGGAGTTAAGCAAAAAATATTGCTAAAGGCTCCAGCTCTCTGAAATGTCAGCCAAGGTGGCTGTCTGTAAATCTCTGGGTTTATTTATTTGTCTTGCCACAATATATAAAGGAATTTATTTAGTTAGTGAAATGCATTTTTCTTGCATTCTGCAGAGCCTATTCTCCCTTTGGTGTACATGCTAACAGGAGATTGTTGAATAAATTGATGGGAGAACAGATGTCTTTGAGTAGTTTTCCATTGGCAATTTATTCTTGCTATTTAGAATTTTTAAGAATATGCAAACTTTTGGAAAAGTTTTCATAGAATGTGCCTAATTCATGCGGGCTAGAAAGTTAAAATTTTGTACTTAATTGTGAAATACGCAGGGCTGACAAATGGCTGGATGATATAACCCTGAATCACTTAATCACTGACATGGTTAGATTGCCAGTGATGTTATTGCACCAGAAAGTGCTCCCCTAAGTGAAATACAGTTGTACACTGTATTCCAAAGGCTATCTTGGACAATGAATTAAGTAGTCTGGGTGATTAAAGGATTTGGTGAATGCTGGAATAGATTAATCAGTCTCTGATTATGGATGGCACCCTTTACTTAAGAGAAGTAAAGAAGTTATGGAAGAAAAAAAAAAGGCGTTCTGTTAGCAGTATAGTTCTTCCATTTAATGTATGAAGTTTCATAGAATTTTTCCAATTATATATTCAGATATGTCACATTAGGAAAAGAGCCTGCTTCCTTTGCTCATAACAATTAATATGTCACTTTTCAGGTGGAATACCTGAAGGCAGCAGAAGGCCTTGAAAAGTAATGTACTGTTCTTCCTACAAAGATGAAGAGTAGGTAAGGAGTTTAAAAGTTTCTTTCAGTATTTTAATTTCTTTTCACTGTATATCAGCTCAATGCTTTGAAAAGTTTCCTTCCTTGTTTAATCTGATTGTTGGCTTACAACACTGAGCTGCAAACCGAGCTAAACCAAAGCAACCTAAACCCCAATGAATTTGCAGTGCCTCAGCTACTAATGTCCACATTTTGCCACTGGTTTCATAATTAATTAAGTACATAGGAATGTGTTTGTACCTGTTGGAAAATCGATAGCTGATCTACTCTGAAGACAAAAATGAGCAACGCAAAATGTATTCGCAGCAACTACCAAAAATACTATTTGTCTTCTAATATGATGTGCCATTTGTTTAATTCTGGATTAGGATATTAAGAATCAAATATTAAAGACTTATTGTACTTGGGGAACATATCTGGTTTGGGATCCTGATAGTCTAATTCTGTTCAATTTATTTATAAAAATATGCATTATACATGTATATATAAAGTTTTCCCTCATTGAGTGACACACTGATGCACGCATGCATAAATTAGTCTAAAAAGAAGGCAGATGGGTTACACAAATTCTTTTGCGTTGTTGTGATGTGGGTAGAGTGGACAAACCAGTCCTGAAAACTAGAAGGATAAGGGTTCTCTGCCATGTCATTGAGGAGAGGAAAGGACAGACTTAGTGATGTTAAATGCAGGAATTGTCAGGTTGCATGTGTTGAGCCAGCTGCTGTGAACAGAGTGGTTCCTGGCATCTGGTGTGAATCATCTGCTGGTGGCTGCTACATGGACCCACAGTCATCATATCAGAAAGAGGGAAACTTTGTCTGGAGCCCATTTGAATGCTGCCTGTTACAAAGGGTCTTTGTCTGTAGCAGGGATCGCAACCCAGGATGAATAGAATTCTGAACTATTCATTTAAATCCTTGCTGCAGGAAATATTATTTTCCTTATTTTGACTGGTCTGGAAAAGGTGGATGCCATCCTTGTTTTGAATTTTGTCACTTTGGGGTACCCATCTCAAAACCAGCTTTTGTCACATGTGGCTGATGCACAAAAGAGGTTGGTATCACAGGACTTGCCTTGCAGCTGACCCTGTGACACTGCACCCACAGCCTCCCACGGAGATCTGAGTGAGAGCTAGAGCCCCAACAGCTCAGAGATTCCTGCCAACTTGCATCAAGTTTACATTAAAACAAGAAACAAAACAAAAAAAAATATCAAACATTTCAAATGGAGAAACATTTTTTGAATTAAGATTTATTGCTTGGTTTCATAATCTGTTACTTGACAGCAGCTGGCTATACAAAGTGTGGAGTCTATTGGATTAGTTTATATAACAGATGGTTCTGTTTTCAAATTTACTCCAAATGTTCAGATGCTTTAGTAAATTAATATTTCCCATCTGATAATAGCTCATGGATTCAGCTTTAATCTTTGGTCTTTCAAAAAAAAAAAAAAGAATTAATAAAGACCACTGGGAATCATTGACACTCAATTTGAAAATGATAGCCTGGGGAGTGGCAGGGCTGGGGCAAAATGCATAAGAAATTGCAGTTCTGAGGTTTAAGTTAAAATCATAGTGTATGCAGTGTTAGTGTGTACTTCTCAAAATATTTTTATTGGAAATTTTGAGACCTGTTTAATGTCTTAATTGTGTACGTTTTATAAAAATCAGTCTCGAAAGAACATAAAGCAAGACCAGGACAATAAATTCATTAAGCTTCATGAAAGCTCTGTGAAGTGGGTAAGATTAGCATGGTAGTACAACATCCTATTGCAATATAATAATCATAATGAATGGTTCATCCCATATATATTTTTTTAAATCATAGGAAGAAAAAGAAAAAAAGAAATCCAAGACAGCTTTTAAACACCTGCAGGCAGTACAGTGTTGTCTGTTTCTTACTCAGTAGACATATGGAGATGTTCTATGTCTGCATGTCAACCTTATATCAACTTTCAACAATTTTTTTTTTGTCTCAACTGACACCTTAAAAAACCTTACTAAAGGATGTGAGCAAAATAGGACCTGCAAACAGTGAAGATGCTGGTCCAACGTAAATTTACTTTCTGTATATAGATATGACATAATACCAGTTTATATTGCATAGCACTTTTAATTAGGCAGCTTGCTTCTTCTACAGAACTCTAGCCTCATTAATGACTATGACAAATGGTGCTCATTGAAAATTGGTCTTTATTTGGCAGTTCTTCACAGTCTCATTTTTCAATATATGACTGCATAAATTATTTATTATGTGCCATCCAAACCCTATCCTGAAAATAGAAATTTTACAGAAATATTTCTACTGGGCTCATGCATTAGTGCCTGTGGATCAGTTCAAAGAGAGTTTGTGACTGTAGACAGGATTTCAGAACCCTGGAGTTACATGCCCAAACTCCACATGTGATCTAAGGGAAGGGTAAAGATATTTCAGAGGGCTATGTGGATTGACTCCCAGGTTGAGTAGACACATAGAGGGTTATTGAAAAGGAAAAGTGCACCTAAAATCTTTCCACTATAAAAATCTTAAAAATCTTACTCAAGAGTAAGAGATCACATCTTGCACTTTGGACAGAAGTCTACCCCTCATCTTTGGTGAAGTATCTAAGTTCTTGCTTTCAATAAAGAGCAGGGAACATTATTATTTCAGAATTTGACTAGAGGAGGAGGCAGGAAAGGATTTGAGGTTACTCTTACTCTTATAGGTTGTGCAACAGTTTGCTGGTTAAGCATTCACCTGACATTTTAGAAATCCAAGTTTCATTATTTTCAATCTCACTCTGATATAGGAATAAAAAGTGTGCTCAACTGCCATTCCACTGTGCACTAAAACAAGTTCTACTCAATAAGGCAAGAAAGAAGACAAGGTGAACCAATATTTCTTAATTTAATGGCTAGGGCATGCAGTTGAGAATGAAGGAGGAAATGAGTGAGTAGCTGCTACTCAAAATAGGGAATATCTATTTTGTTGCTTTTCCCTATGAGGAGTCCTTAAAAAAAGATGAAAAACCTACAATGGAGTGTGGGGCTTTCTGATCCAGTCCTGCTGTTGTCTGGAGTCTAAACTTGTCCAGAAAGTTTATGAACACCATCCTTTCACGTTGTGGCAGAATTTCAAAAGGAACCAGTGTTTTTACCCTCCCTTCCTTGCATTCCCCAAAGTCTATTGTGCGGAAGTTTTGAGTATGACTCACCTCAGAAGAAAGGGAAAATTGAGACCTCCTACATCCCTAAGGGATGGCATATTGACTAGACTGTTGCCTAACAGGAGGCACCACCTTCTTGGTCAGCCAGGTTTTAACAGAAATCAGTGGGAGTAAGTTTTTCAATAGATAGAAATGTGAGTTTCTAGAGCCAAATTAGGCTAAGGAAAGCATGTTGGATTGAATAGGCCCTGTTTATAGTGACATACCCCTCAGTGAATAATCAGAAGTATAATTTTAGGCTCTTGTTACACTGTGAGGTGATTGAGAGTCTTACGGAGATGAAGTGTTTCCAAGATTGGGTTGAAACAGAAAGATGTTATAGGAGCTCAGAAAGATTTCCTCTTAGTGACAGTCCTGTCCACTATGGACTCTTTTTATCACAGAACCATGACAGACTGCAGATAAAACAGTGAAAGAACATGAAGCGGCCAGGCTGACAGCTTAGATGACATTATAAGAACATTGTAAGTGGAGAGTAGATCTCATCCTGAGGCCTCTTGATCTCAGTTACAGGAGTGAGAGCTCAGTACACTTGCTGTGTGGTTTCATATAAAGTTTTCCCTCGTTGAGTGTCCCATTGACACACACATGCATAAATTAGTCTAAAAAGAAGGCAAATGGGCTGCACAAATTCTTTTGGGTTTTGTGATGTGGGTAGAGTGGGCAAAGAGCAACCATGTTGTCCACTTCAGAAAATTTCAGATTCTTTGACTTTCCCAGCAGCACCTAAGAGCTGCACCTAGGAGCTGAGGCAGAATCAATTTACCCAAGGGAAACTTTAGCTACTCTAGCCTTGAGGAGATCCTTCTGCCTGCTGCATGTTTCAGTCTCAATGTTAGGTTTTATGGCAAAACTCGGGTAGATATCCCCCTTCAAAGACAGCCTTGAGCACCATGCACTAAATTAGACCTGGCTTCACTTGAAGAACCACATTGTGTGGATCTTTGGTTGCATCTGTGTGTGTACGAGAGAGGCGTATCACAGCTTCCTAAAGCAGTTTGTAATGCAGGAACACAGGAACAAAAATCAGACCAAAACCCCACAGGACATTGAATCCTGCCATATATGGTGGATCCTCAGTGGGTCTGGATTCTTGGACACAACTGCTTAGCACTTGAGCTGACAAAGTAATCTGTAGTGGCAGAAGGCTTTTCTCTTCCACTAGGGGGGAATGGATACACATACTTTGCTGGTGAGTTAACAAATCTTTGCTAGCTCATGAACAAATTATGGGACTTGGGGGTAGTTAGTTAACTGGCCCTAAGGCAAGGATTAAGGAAGTCATAGCCTAAAAATAGTACCACACCCCAGGAATGATGCTTTGTTTCATTTTATCTGTCTGTATTTTGAAATGCTTAGGTCAATTTTTTTTTTTTCCTGTGACTAAGAGGGGAAAAAGATGAAAAAAGTATGACTTTAAGGAGAACACCATGTATTGCAAGATGCACAGTAAAAGTGTATGGGTAGGTGAAGCAGATAGATAACTTTTTGGTGATTGGAAGCTGGATTCTCAGTTCAAAAATCCTGAGCTGCCCTCACCATAGACATCAGTTCCTGTGCTGCACACAATGGCCCAAAACTCCCTGGGTCCATTCACTGCAGTCACTCGCAGCTGAGAGGGCAAACCATCCCAGCTGTTTCTACATCCAATTACTGTGAGCAAAGGTGAACTTGACACTTAGAGACCTTTCCAAAACCCAAAACTGACGTGAAGATCCCAGTTCTGGAATCCTTGGTGGTTGAAGTTGGGAGAGCTTTTGAGTTTGGGTCTCAGAGGCCCTCACTCCTGTGGTGTGCCGAGGGCCCCTGGCTTCCCAACAGCCTTATAGATGGAACCTCTTCTGACTGTGTCTCCTTGGGCCTCAGTTTCTGCTCCCAGCTTTTAATTTCTCCATGTGTGTTCATTCATCTGTTAATGCCAGTGGGAATGCCCTGTGGGAATGAATTTTCATTCACTGTGGGTCTCTCCATTTCCCACTGTAGTCAACAAGTGCTTTGCTATTGACTTCCATGCAAACAAGATCTGGCCTTTCCTATTTTTTTCTCTCTTCATCCACCCACATCTGTCATCTATCTATTCTTCTGTTGTTGCTCTAGACTTTTTATTTTTTTTAATTCTGTGTCCAATATTATAAACGTCACATTTTTTTTAATATTTCTCTGGCCCCTTTATGCACTGTAATCTGAACCCTTCGCTCTAAACCTCCCTAACTTTTCACACACCCATTCCCTTGTCCCTCTTTCGTTTTGTTTCTTTTCCAGCCTTTTGCTTTCCTAGTTTAACCTCTCTGACTGACTTAGGAAACAGAAAAATAAACAAAAGTACTAAGACTTTCATACAGTAGCTGCGTGAGGTGGTGCTTTGAATTCATCAAAGGGTATTCGTTTTTCAAATTTTAATAGCCTGGGTAGGAATCTTGTTCATTATTAATCTGTGTTAGAATTGTAATGAAACACTGTGGTGGTGGTAATTAAATTTCAAGACAGATGCTTCATAAATAAAGAAGCATTTCATAAATATCAAATTATGCCACTATCCTAGCATGTGCAGGTTCTCTGTCATTACAGAGATGTGATAATTATCTCTGGTTATTCATTGCAATTTAAGAATGGATAAAGAATAGAAAATGTAGGCATGAAGGAGGGAAATACCTGAGGCACTGTGTTTGTACCTTAGATATTTTATATGTGAGTTTTAGAGGGTTTTGCCTTTTTTAATTCAGCACTCATTTCAGCATGGAAAATTAATATGTAGTTAAGTAGTACCTGTCTTCAGCAGTACATTTAACTGCATGTTTCACTAACTGCTGGATAGTCCTTTTTCTTGCACCAGACTCTCTCTTTTAACACTACTCTATTCCCACTGGTGCTTTCATAGATATGGCAAACTTGAAAACTTATTTCTTTGGGTTTTAAAAATCTCTTGAAGTGAGACTGACAGGCCTCACGAGTAGTTTCCAAGGTCCTCCTTCTTGCCCTTCTTGAAAACTGGGACAATGTTTGCCAACTTCCAGTGAGCTGGGACCTCTCTGGATTCCCAAGACCACTCAAAAATCATGGAGAGATGTTTTACAATTACTAAAGTGTTGCAGTGAGGTCCATTTTGTGAATTGGAGAGAAGTTTCGTTTATGCACCACTGGTGCACACACATTCCTCTAGCATATTTGCATATAACTATGCAGTAGAGCCTTGTATTGTATCCACGTTAATATTTTGTGTGTGCAGAGGTGTGCTTCGTTGTGTAATTCCAAATCATGTGCTAAAGTCCAGTCAGCACCTTTGTAGATTTAAATGCAAATCAAGTAGTTCTGGCATTTAATTTTTATTAATCGCAAGTACTCTAAACTTTCTCAGAGTCTGATCTTTTCATCCTAAGCTTATTTGATCTTCATCCAAGTAACCAGCATGATTCAGTATTCTCCCAGGATATAATATTATAGTTTGCAAAGTGATTGTTAAATGCATTAATAATTTCAATGGGATCATTAATAACATCTCTTGTCAGCGACCTAGCTTGGATAATAACTTTCTTGTGACTTGCATGAAATAAATTTTTTTTCTGGGGGGAAGGGTATCCTTTTCCAGAGGTTTCTAGAGGTCTTTTAGTTGTTTTCCAGTGGCTGAAATAGCTTTTAACAGTGGTATGTCTTGAGGTTTATGCACTCATTTCTAAGAAAACGTGATAATTGGTTAACCAATCATTCCTCTGTAGTTGTCCCAATTGCTTAACCTAACAACTCCACCAATATTTTCTGTAAATAACAGCAATTATACGTATTTTTCATAATAATGTCTTGTTGTTGCAGAATAATTTAAGGCAGCTAATGTCTATTGACAGAAATCACTAATCTAATAAAATAGTATGTCAAAGGCATGTCTTGTGCACTGAAAATTAATTTGGCAGAATTACAAGAGCAATGTATTATCATTGCTGGTATTTTCATATCAAGATAGACTCTGATATGCAATAGGTAGCTCTCTGGCTGTTGGCGTATTGCAAAGAAACCCAAAATGCAATGTAACTTGGAGAGAGTCCGTAATCATCATCATCTCCCCATTTACCTCTGCCAGTCTGATAGATTGCTGTGTGGCAGCATTCATCTTGCAGATCACCATATCCTCCTTGAATGACAGCAATCTATCCCTGTGCATCTCCACCACATTCCCTATATTGCCGTCTCTTGTTTACTCTCTGTGGAATAAAACAAGTACAACTACTTGCTGCCCACAGTTCAAGCAAGGATCCCCCTTGCTTATCTACCTTGCTATGATGTGTAGCAATGGAATCTGGGGCCAAGGCGTTGTCCTTTATCAAAGGAAATAAATCAATACAGATTGTGGAAAAAACAATATATCCTGCTAAAACAATGAGAGGGAAATCCCTGACAAATATTGATATAACTCACTAGCAACTAGTTTGGTAAGTTGTCTCTGGGCACTGTCTGGTGTGAGCAAGCCAGGTTTCACTGTCTTAGGAAAATGAAAAAGTCCTTAGGTAGGTCTGCTTGTAACTGGCCTTCACTGAAACTTATTCTGGTTACTCTTCTGTCTTATTCCATCTGATGTGTCAGTGTTGTACAGCTGAAGAGCAAGATTTATTATGTATTATCAGCAGCAGTCCCACCTTTGAGTTTTTTGCACATACATTGAAATGGCAGGAAGTGTCCATAGCTGTAAACTACAATGGTTACTGAGGTTGGTGTTCTTTGAACAGTGAATACAAGTGCAAGATTATTTATTTACTGTCCCATCCCTGTCAGTGTTCAAAGCCAGGCTGGATGGAGCTGTGAGCAACCTGGTCTAGTGGAAGGTGTCCCTATCTATGGCAGGGGGTTTGGAACTAGACCATCTGTCTAGTTGGTTGGCCTTCCAACCCAAACCTTTCTATAGTTCTATGTCTTCTGTCTTTCTAAACCTAGAAATTTTAAATAACATTTTTCAGAAGCATACTGTTATAATTGCACTTTTGGAGGGTTATCTTGGATATGTTATTCTTCAGTCAATTCCCTAGGTCAGCTTAGATCCACCCAGAAAAATCTTCATCTTAAGTCAGCAACCAGTGGGTGCAAGTGAGCTGGTGGTAGCAGCTGGGAAATGCAGGCATTCCCACAATGACCATGTCATTGTGTGCATTGGCATAAGCATCACTCTTGGAAATTTGCCCTCTTGTTCTTACCCTCTTTCCTTACCTTTCCCAGAAAACAAAAACTCACTTAGTAGTGGTTGCTTTACTCTTCAGAATCATTTCATTGAAGCAATGCCTAAACAAAACATAGAGGTACACAGTTAGCTAGAGACAGAATTTTCCAGTAAACTTCAGCTCAGACAATGATTAGTAGAGTGGAAAGAAGGATATTCAATCTGGCCTTGTTTTATAGTCCCTATAGGTGTTATTTATTATCAAGGTACTAAATAAGATGTTAATCAAGCGTAGTACTGTCAGTTCTGTGGAGTTTTGTATCCTGTAACTGATTCTTCTTGGCATGAAGGCAAACTGGGTAAATATTTATCTCTTCTATCCAGATGAGGGGCTGAAACTTATGTTAGCATTACAGAATCATAGAAATTAAAGATGGAAAAATTTTATTAGATCATCTACAGTAGTAGTTCATCATCTTGCCAATACAAGCATTTTACTATAGAACAATGACTCCTTGCCCAAAGCCGCAGAGAGAATCAGTGTCAGAGCCAGGATTAAAACTCAAGGAGTTTCTGGCTCCCTGTCCTCCACTCAGACGGCGAGAGCGTTCTGCAGAAAAGCTAGATTGTCCAAACATTAACAAAAAACAGCAGGGATGATTTGATTAATTCAGATTTGTTGCTAAAAGGCCTGTAGTGTTTTTGATTAGCTCTTGGACCCTCATCAGGCTTAGAGGGGTGTGTGTGGTAAATTTCCTTTTACCAGTTTGGTACCTACAAGATCCTGAAGTGATATGTGTTCTTGAGTAACATGCAATTAAAAACACTGCTTCCAGAAAATCCCTATGAATCTAGGGATCAGTATCTTTATGATAAATAGGTCAGACTTAACCCAGTAAGCTCTTGAAGATAAGGGCTATGTTTTCAGTAGCCCACACAGTGCTTTACTGGACACTCTGAAAAGTACTGTGATATGTATTAATAATAATAAATATTTATTTATTGGACATGAGAGCTTAAGTTAGAAGTTATTTCTGAGGGGTAGATTTTTTTGTTCATAAACAACAGCACCATGAAAATCCCATATCCTTAACTTGCAGGGCTATTTGTGAATACCAAGTATTCTGCATCCCATACATATTTTCAAGGATGAGTGGTACCTGGGAATTGCTTAATATTTTTATTATTACTGTATAGCACTGTGTATATATTTTATAGATGCTTATGTAGCACCTACAGAAAGAGCACTAAAAAAGTCAGTATTTGCTGCACAGCTTGGTTTTCACTTCCACACCAGAGTTTTCACACATGGGTTTTTACAATAAAAGTATTATTATTGGTACTGAATAAACTGCTTCTATTACAGATTTCAGATGTATCTCATTATAAGGTCTTGTTTTAAGTAGCTAAAATTTAACTATGTAAAAAACTTTTCATTTATATGTATCCACCTCAAATCGGATTTTCTGAGAAAATTTCTAAGAAACGTAGAAGAAAAATTGCAGCTATTTTTCATCTGAATCCCTGTGTTTTGTAACAGGAATAGAAAATTTGTCAAAAGGGAATCTTTATGTTGGATGTCTGCTTTCTTTCTGTTTTGAACCAAGTTTTCAAGATATTCTGAAATGTTCTGGAAGCAGGTTTTCTTCACTTAACTTTTTCCCACTTAAAAATGAAGTTTTCCACTGGTCTGATTCTGTTTACTCTTGAACACCAAGTCTTTTGCCTCTTCAGTGCTCTTTTGGTCCTTCCCCTGTTGTCAGATGACATCTCAGACACTAAAAAATGACACTCAGTGTTGCATTTTAGCAGGAATCTGAGAATGAGTGGTTACACGCTGTGGAAATGCAGAAGATAATGAGAATTAACTCTGCGTGCAGCTAAGGTTGTTCTTTCACAATCACTTGAAGATGATCTAAGTAGATGCTTCTGCCAAAAGTGGTGACCTCACCTATCCCCAGACAATGGTGGCATATTCCTACTTCTTGACTTTGAAAGAACTAATCCAGATGACAACTACTAACTTTTCAGCTGAATTAGTTTCCCAATTCCACTAATTTCCTAATTCCACTCTTTCCACTGTATCCATGAAGATGGTAGCACAGAAGTGGGAGTAAGGTTGCTTACCTATGGCAGGGACAGGGAATGTTAGCTCATACAGGCAGCAGCTGGAATTATCTTTAATTAGTGCTAGCAATTATGTCCTCCTCACCTTTCCATTGATGATATATAATCTTTAAATCCAGTTAGTAGCCGGTCAGTGTAGAGATTAGTGAATAAGGCATGGTTGGTAAATGTCAACAACTTTTGAACATGCTACTTGAGATATTTATCTGCTACTTAAAAATTATTAGGGATATTCATAGGGATCTTGTTGTATGCCTGTATTTCCTTTATTGTGCTATGGATCACCTGATTTGCACATTTAATTTTGCTGTGGAGGATGGAATTAATTTTATTTTTAATGTCTGTAATGTAAAATTTGGAAACTGACCTGACCACCTAGACTCCCTTTAATCATCAATGAAATGTTATTGGGACTATTAGGCGGAGGTCTCTCCAAGTAACTTGTCATTAGGATTAATCATGCTTTAGAGAAGCTCACCTTGCTGTATTGAGTAAACAAAACAATTAATTCTCTACAGATGAATAATCACATGACAGTTTATACATTGTTATATGAAATGAAGCCAATGAAAAAGCCTACCCATCTAACCTGGTAAACCAAAGGACTAGTTAGGCAAGGAGAACAAAAAGAGGAGGTTTCCTTATGGGAGTATCCATGCTAGAACAAAAAGATAAGGTTTCCTTGTCTTATGGGAGTATCCATGCTAACATTTGTGACCATCATCTGAGTCTTACCAGGGCAATGCTGCTGCACCCTTCAGTTCAGACCTTCTGGCTTACTTGGAGCTGTAGTGTCCGGGTTGAGTGTAATTAAAGAATAAATTCTTCCCTAAGGGTGCACTGGAACACTGCAACACATTGCCCAGAGGAGATGTGGATGTACCATCCCTGGAAGTGTTCAAGATCAGGTTGGGGTGATCCAGTGGAAGGTGCCCCTTTCAATGATAGGGGCATGGAACTAGATCATCTTTAAGACCCTTTTCAACAAAAAATAATTCAATGATTCTGGGAGACTGGGCCAGAGAGACCAAAATTGGTTGGCAAATTCATGATGCAGCTGGGAATAAATGGAGCTGAAGGAAAGAACAACCCATAAGAGCAAGCAATGACCGACTCAGTTGCTTTTTTATACCATAGTAGTCTGTGCCATGCAGCAGGGTGCATCAGCCCCATCCATGACTTGTGGGTATCAGAATAGAGCAATGTTATGGATGTTGCCATTTCCCTATTTTTCCCTTTTAAAAATTTAAGTATGGATTCAAGGTCAAGCACTTGAAAGTGAGAATTACCATTAAGACAATCCCCAAAGGATCATAATCTATGATACATTTTCTGTGAAAGAGAGATCTCAGTTGGGAATTTACACTGTTCTTCTTCAAGGTTAAAGTATTTCCCTGAATTTCAAGGTTATACAGGCTTATGTAAAAAACCCCAAAAACCAGATATGCCTGGAAAAATGAAATTAGTATACTCTCCCCAAATTTCAAGTGGAGAATAAAACGAACAGGTGGGTACATGTAAGTCAGTCAAATATGCTGTTTTACTGCTGCCTGCAAATAGCTTGAAATTATTTTAAAAAATCAAAAATATTCTTAAAAGCCCCACACTTTGGGATTAAATAATCCTTGCAAAATATAAATAACTTTCTAAAACCTTTGTAATTATATTTGTTTGTTTTTAAACTAAATCTGATAAATGCTACTGTGTACGCTAGTGTTGTCATGCTTTGTTTGGTGTTATGTACTGCGGACTAACTGAATCAGAGACCTAGCTACACAATGAAATTACACAGATATGAAGTATTTGTTGAATTGAGGCCAAAGCAAGTAAAGTTATCATACAGTTCAATTAAATTATATTTTAAATATAAGCACTAGATATGTGTTAAATTCAGTTGAGTAATATGTAAGAAATAAACAGCTCACTTTCCAGCTGGGCATTTACAGTCTTTGGCAGGTAACTCACTGTAGCTTCAGAGAGATTTAAGTGGTTAGGTTAAGCTCCATGCATGGGAGCATGAGGCATGAGAAGAGCTTCAGCATATGAGAGCAAGGGATGATCCCAATGAAAAGCACATATGTGCATTTCATATCCTGTGAATTCTCTGGCTCTAGTTGGAAATCATGCCATTGTTTCTAAATAGCTCTGATATTCCCCCCTGTGTCAGCGCTAAGCATTGTTAAAGTTTAATACTACTTCTGTGCTGTTCATTTTTTTAGTTTTCTTGGCACACTCCACTGAGGAAGAGGAATGCTCAGGGCTAAAAATGAATAACTTAATTGCTGGGCCAAATTCTGAGTCCCTCAACTGAGCAGAACTCCCACTAATTTGAGAGGAACTTTTGTTCAATTGACTGCATAACTTGAATCATTGTCCCATGTTAACCTCTGGTAGCTTAGTTAGTCTCATTGCAAGATACAAAGGGAAAACATCTTAATCCTGAGGAGCTGAGTCTAAAAGCGTGTTACTAAAAACCCTCTTTTGAAACAGTTTTTAAGTTCTAGCTTCACTTTGATTTAATATTCACTGCTGCTGGTGGAGCAGGTTACTTCTATACTAGCCGAGGCTTTGGTTTTGAGTTGTCCTGCTGCATCCTGGGACAGCAAGAGTAAAATTTTGGACTGTTTTTCAACAAAACAATATCTATTTGGAAATTACTTACATGTTCTCTCTTTTGCTAATCCAGCTAACTGCCTCAAACTCACTGTAATTTCAGATAAGCAAGCCACTGGGAAACTTTGTTGTGTTGCATTCAAGGATGGTTGCAATTCACAGATGGATAAAACAGGGGGCTCTCCCTCCTCTTCTGTTTATGACAGTCAGTTTGCAATATGTTCTGTAGTATTTCTGGAAGAAAGGAATAATGCTGCAAGAAATAGGGCATAAGAGTCTATTTCTTAAGGCTTCTAGTCTGGCTTCATGCATGATTGCTTGGTTCTCAAAGCAAAAGCACCTCATACTATTATTATTTGAGAACTATTATTAACATTTTTTATTGTTTAAAAAATTTATTATGAAAAATAATTTAAAGGAGAAAACCAGCCAGCTTCTTGACAGTTGAGAGCTTTTGTGGCAATAAAGGCAAGTCTTTCCAAGCTCCTCAAATTTATTTTACACTATGCATTTTCAAGTCAGAAGGAAAAGTAGCATTACCTTTGATGGAATTTAGATAAGAATGAAAAAAAAAAACCCAAAATTATAAACTTCAGAGAAATAGAAAATTTCAGCTTGAATTGTCATCTGTTGGTTTCATGTACTGACATTTATGGGAAGATTTCCATTCTGTTTTCCATGTCTTGTGACTGAGGTTATCACAATCTTGTTCTAAATCTTGTCTTAATAACCTTAAGTGTTAAGCCCCTTTTGATGGATTTAGGAAAAACAGTTTAAGACATTTGTTTTTCATTCAATGACTTAAAGTGGTGAATGACTTCACCATAACACTCGTGAGTTAGTTGTTTTTATCTTGATAATCCAAAACATGCACCTTAGTTTTGTTCTCAATTTGTCAAGCTTCAATTTCCAGTTGTTCGTTCTTGATATTTATCTTCTTTAGTTAAAAAAAAAACCAAAACAAAAACAAAACTACTACTAAAACTATTCTTATTTAATCACTAATAAGTCATTATCAGGTCATCTAGTTATCCTTGGACAAATTGACTAGACTGGGCTGTTCTGTTCTGTCATTCTATGACTAATTTTCCATGCTATGATTCATTCTTATTTTGCTTTCCTGAGCCCTGCACAAATTTTTAACATCTTTGTTTTAAGTCTGGACATCAAGAATTACACCTTCTGTTCTAGTAGTGGCCTCACTGGTGAGAATCACATGTAAAAATGACTACAAAATGCATTAGTCAAATTCTATTGCCATAGGGGCCAGAGATACCTAGCTACCATGATAGATATAAAAGCTGTAATAACATTCCATCCCAAC
Source organism: Zonotrichia leucophrys gambelii (assembly GCF_028769735.1). NCBI lineage: Eukaryota > Metazoa > Chordata > Aves > Passeriformes > Passerellidae > Zonotrichia > Zonotrichia leucophrys. The sequence goes on along the minus strand of NC_088170.1, from coordinate 9,405,769 downwards.
CTTTTCTTTGGTTTTGGTTCCTGTGGTTCTATGCACTCACCATGCCCATTTAGCTCTGAATTTTGGTTGTTCCAAAACTGTAAAGTGAAACTCATCTCAGCCCACAGTTCTTCCCTTTCTGCCCCCTGAATTTTGTGCTGAAACTATGCAAAAATGTGCATTTTTGTTATTTTTATTTAAACAGCAAAAATAGTTTGGCTCAACTGCGCTGAAAACTGGGTCATGGCTTGTTCAAAATATTTGCAGCCCTTTCAAGGAACATTGGTTGTATTTAGGGCTTGTAAGGAACCCTGAATTCAACAGTTTTAGGTGGCAGGTGAGAACATTGTCCTGAGCTAAATGAATTTGATTTTTAATGTTTCAGAATATGCTATAGTAAGATAACTCCTGTTCAGTTTCTTCCTGTGAGTTAGTGATTGAAGCTAAAAGTTCAAATATTTTTGTGTTCAGAAGGTGTCACATTGAATTTAAATTAATTTTACTGCACATGAAAATCTCTCTGTAAGGAATTGAGCTCAGATCTGTTTTCCAATGACATGGAAAACAGGAAAACAGGTTTTCATGGGTTTCATGGAAACACTGCATTGTATGAGCTGGGCTCAGCATGGTTGGGCTGAGGGCTCACAGCAAAGTCACATTAGTTCAACAAGGCATCCTGCACCAGCAGAGCAACAGTTACAGCATGGAGGATGTCCTCAGCTCAAAGCAAATATAAGGTCATCCAACAGGAATGTTCAGGCACAGGTTGAATTACAGAAGCTTTTTTAAGTCTTGGTAGCTGACTTGGTGTGTCCTCTCAGACATTCAGTCATAAATTAATAAAACCCAGCTTAAGTCTCAAGGAAAAAGTAGGAGAAAGGTTATATTGCCTCGCATGTGAAGGAGGCTGGCTGACAAGACAAACATAAAATGTCATAGAGTTTCAGCTGGTATATGGAAATTTGATTGTCCATATGACAGTAATGCAGGCTGCTGTTACAAAGTGTATCTCTTGTGGTGTGTGTTTAATATTACAAAACTTCTGGTAAATTGACTCCAATTCATAGATTTTAATGAGGACTGCAAATCTTTTTGGCAAAACAGGCTTGATTTCCAGCAAATACGGAGCAAACTTTTCTTTGGAGTGGAACTGTGTAAAGTCTGCCTATTTCAGCCTTTCTTTGCAGATCTACAGGATCTGATGCAAACCTGTAGGCTTAAATTAAAAAAGAGAATCATCCTATTCTTCAGCAACTGTTCAGTCTAGCTCTGAAAGCTGAATTAGTCTGGATTTATGGGAAGAGTAGGTTTCATACTTTAAATGTGAATGGAAGAATTATATCAATTTTGTACTTCCACCATTTTCACTCTGAGCATGGGTGAGAGAACACCAGCTAAAGTTGTCAGTTCATTTATGTTATTTTAATGAATAGATGGCAGCATGTTTATAATAATCTGATTTGTTCAAGGAATGGGGAAATCAAATTGTGGGCATGTGCTTTGGGATGGTAGTAAACACCACAATTTCAGATTGGCATTGAGAGATTGTAAAAAGTGTATTTCATGTATTAAATCTTTATGCCATGTCTTGAAATTGAAGTACAAAGTGCAACCCAAGAAATATGGAGCTATTTGGCACAACTGTTGTAAAAAAATCATGGAATCACAGGTTGCAGGATTTTTCACATGAAGAAACATGGAATTAAAACTCAGTAAGTTTTGAAAATTGTTGCAAATTCTAAACCCATTCTGGCTCTTTGATATACTTGGGAAACCTTGAAATAACTCAAGGTGTGAATTTTTGGAAAGCACGAGTGAATTTTTGGAAAACAAAGCTCACCTGAGTGAACCACACTACGCCTTTCTGCTGTGATGAAGTCCCTGATGCTCCTGTGCAAAGCAGTGGAGAGATTGAAGGGATTTACCCAGGGATTTGTAGCCCCTGGGTATCTACTGGACCCAAACCAGTTGTTATCCATTGCCTTAAAAATAGAGTAGAACATGACTCTGAAGTCTCGTGTACATTTTTCTTTGGTTACATTATTAAGAGTGTGGAGAAATTACAAGTCACTTGAGTTAATACTTAGAAAAACCTTGAGTAGATGCCCTTAAGTCAGCATAAAGGTACATTTTTCCACATAACCGCACCTCAGAATATAATACATCTTGAAGACAAACTAATGAAGTATGCATATTTGCAGGGATGCAGGAATTACTCATAATGTTTACTAGAATGATTTAAAGGTTGGCCAAAATCCAGTTGGTAGAAACACTGAATATTTTTAAGCTTGTGATAGCAAACGTGCAAAATCTTTAGGTGCTCCAGAAAGCAGTCACTCTTCAATTTCAGCAAGCATAAGACATAGTTATAGCTAAATAAAACACATGCATGTGTTTCTCTGCTTCTCTTTCCTTACACCTTCAAGTTAAACTGATAGAAGTCATATTTTTCTGGAGTATCAGACAAAAGTCTCCTTCAACTCACTTTTGTAGCTAATTTTCTACTTCAAGTTGCTTCTTGAGCTTATCTTAACCAGTTGTTTTTTTCTTAAGTGTCCTTCTTGTTGAATCTCGTAACTTTCATCAGATGGTCACATATTTTCCACAAGAGATTCATTGCTAATTATCAATCCACTTTGCTTCACTGGTGTTTTTGTTTCTTTCTTCAGTATGTTCTGATATCTGTCACTGTAATCACTCAGTCCAGAGATGTAAATGTGACACAGGTTAGTCCACCACTCCTATGAGTCCCAGCAGACATCTCCAAAAGGAATCCCCAGTCTGAAGTCCAGAAACATGGATCACAAAGCCAATCAGGTAAAGGGATGTATATTATTAACATTTATTGAAGAGGTTTATTTGTCTTATAGTCTTCCCCTCCATGAGAAGGCCTTGTCAGCTCTAGTGTAACAAGCAAACCCTACCCAGCACAGATAAATACTAAATTTTTGGCCATCCCTTGTAAACCAATATCATCATGCTTCAGGTAGCTCTCTTCATATCTGCTACAATACCTAAACAAAATGGGGTGAGTTGAGGACAGAGTTGCAGCCCTAACTCTGAATTTCCTGGCTTTTGTGGGCTTAAGTCATACCCTTAATGTTATTTGAAAGTATTTTTTTGTGGTTTAATATATACTATAACTTTTTCTTTTGTGACAACTGGATTTATACTGGCTTCATCCCTAATACCACTGGAAACTGGAAGCAGGTCATAGTGTGAGCCTGTCTTCCAAATATTTTAAACAGAAAGTCACCGTTCGGCACTCATCGCTCTTGTTCTCCAATAAAAGTTCAGTGTTCCACTTCAATTAGAATGATACCTCTTATGTCAATACCACATCCAACTTGTAGCCTGTTTGTCCTCCTGAATGTTGAAGGTGAACAAATGAACAAAAATCTCCTTGTACTTTTCTGCTTTCTGCTTTACTCATATGAAAGACCTGTGTTTAGTAAAAAAAAAAGGTATGTTTTTTTCACCAGAAATTATTTTCTTGTCTTTTAATTTGGTTTTCCTTGGTTGATTCAATAATAATTCTATGGTCAAATATTTTTATGCTACTGACTGCATTCACATTGACCAAAATCTGCCTATCTCACCAGTAAGTACTATTTAATATCTCCATATTAAAGCCATGGTCCTTGGTTTTCTGAGTAACGTTACGCCACATAAGAAAATAAGTCCATGTGCAGTTGTTGATGTGAAGTCCTGCCTCCTAATGACTTCTCAGGTCACAGAGATGAAGAATATTGCTGGAAGTCAAATCACTTTCATTAGAATGCTCTTCATCCCCCACATGTACACAAGCATTAATAATTAGAAGAAAAACCCTTGTCTCACCAATTCTGTGCATCACTGACTGCCTGCAGAATGAAACATATATGTATCCACATGCTTGTTCCTTGAGGAGGAAGCTGATGGATCAGATCCTGCGTTTATAGAACCCAGAGTCATGAGAAAGAGAGGCATGGAGAAACCTGTGGTAGAAAATTAAAGAGTGGATCAGTGGAAGGAAAATTGTGAAGACATAGAATCCATGGGTACTGCTTGTGTCCCTATACAAGCAGGCAACAGAAAGTTCCAACCCCAAGGGTTATCCCACCATCAAGCCATGCACTTTGTTCTGACAGAATGATCTTATGGTCCCTTCAATGCAACATGAGTGGGGGCTGTTGAATCAGCAGTCTCACTCTGCCCAGCCTCCTGACACTATGTCCCTGACATTTTTCTTTACCACTGAATGAACTTATAATGCTCATTCATACAGCCTCGGAGAGAAGCTGGATAAGAGGAAGAATTCCATAGACAAAGAGGTCAGAAAAAATCTTGAACGGCTGATCTGCTCACTGTCTGATGGAAAAACTTTGCTGATATCCCTTTTGTAATTCAAAAGCTTTTGTTTTATATCCAGGAAGTCAGTAGACACTGACTTATTTTTGGACAGACAGCTGTTGTTTGTGATTTGCTTGGTTCCTTATATTGTCATGAAGGTGTAATTCAGCATTTCAAAGCAGTTTGATAGAAGAAATTTTAGAACCTGTGATTTTCAGGCCTTTGTACCTTTTTTGCCAGGAGAATACTGTTAGGGTTGTTTTCTACTTCGTACAAAAATTGATAGGATATAATTTGTGATAGTGGGTAGTGTGATGAGTATATAATTTGGAGTTGTGTTAGAATCTGTCTCTTTTAAGGCTATCTGCCATTATTTTTTAATTTTATACATTAAATAATTAAGCAATAATCATCACTGTCACACAAATGGAAGGCCAGATTTTCTCCCTCTTCAAGAAGCTGAGAAGCTGAAACAGCATTAGACTTATGCAGAATGGTCAAAATGAAGTTCTAGAATGGTCAAAATTAGCTTCTAGAAGACTTTATCTCTGCCAGCCACTGTCTACAAGGGATTGCTCAGAACATTGTGTAAGGTCTATATTTACAGGAGAAATCCCTTCATTAAACTAAACCTGTATAAATCCTCTCTTCCTTTGTTGTCTGATGTAGCTTTCACTTTAACAAGAAGGAGAAGCAATACCTTTTTACTCTTGAAAGTCAGTTGGGAAATTTTGGCATTTGGCAGATTAAGTGTTAATTTTTTTGTCATCTTTTTGGACCTCAGTTTTTCACACCTGTTATAAGATCCACATGCTTACCCCTTAAATCTCATGTGCTTTTCTGACAATGCAAAGAAGTTGAGCTGTTTTGTTTTGGTATTTTTTTTTTGGTTTTGTTTTCTTGGGGGCATTTTAAATACATTTGGAGATTGTCATGGTGAAACACTTGGCCTATTTCTTCCACCTGCCTTCCTTTTTGGGGGCTGGCAAAACTATGCACAGGGGTTTTGAAATTCCTGAAACAGTATTTTTCTAGTAATTGGTGTAAGCACCATTAAACTTAATTTTTAAGTCTGTATGATTTTGCAGAAACAACAAAAGTTCACAAGACTGGGAATTTGTCAAAAACAGGGCAATTTTCTGGTAGAGGGGACATTTTCCCAGATGTTCAAAGTTCAAAAAATCTCATAAAAATGACAGTGGTGATATTGTGGCTGGTGAATAGTTCTAAGGTCATTGTCTTGCTGCATCTCCAGGTGACAGATCAACTCTTTTTTTGTCTTGTTTCCATTCTTTTGGGCTGGTTTCTAAGTAGCAGAAGGAATTTGTTTGCTCCCTCAAAATACAGTACAGTACAGAGGAATGTGTGTGTCTATGTATGGACACACATAAGTGCACAAAACCACAGAGGTTAGTTTTAATTTACTTTAAAATGCGTAAGTGTATTTGGTAGATGGAAACTAAGAGAATTCATAATAAGGCTGAATGTAGTCCAGGAACCTTGTAAGATTTGAGAATAGAAAGCAGTTTTCCAATCTTTCATGTATGGAAATACCAGATGAGTCAATGGGTGTTCTCTGAGCTTGGAGCTTCCAGGGCTTCTCTCTCTGTGTCAGCAGCATCGCCTTACAACTTGTTTTTAGAGGCCACCCAGTATCCACAGCCACCCCAGATTTAACTGGAGCTTTGGGTGCTCAGAACCCCTGAAACTGGGCTTGTGGCTGCCATGGTGCTCCAGGAAAGGCAGGCACACAAAAACAGTCTAGAGAAATTAACATCTGGCATTTGGGTTAATTTAAGGCTTGCTAAAGGTGACAATTCCTGGTAAAAAATTGCACTAAACCCCTCCCCACCCCCCTGCCCCTGAAACCCCTCCAACAAAATAAAACAAAACAAAAAGAAAAAAATCCACAAAACAAAAGGTAACAAGAAAAAAACCCCAAAAAAACAACAAAGGAAAGAAAACCTGACTTAATCGTTGTGTAGTAACATTACGCTTCTAAAATGATTTTGACCACAAACAGTTTGGAGCAACCAACTGCAATCTATTAAATTTCATCTCACAGGGATTTTGCTTTTTCCTCAACCTTTTCTGGTATATTATATAAGTATTTTTAGGAAATTCACAGTTCTTGTTGAGTTTAAGAGAAATATCTAGCTGTATAAGGAGAAACCAAATAATATCTATAGCTTCTAAGGTAGACTTTGGAAACTAAGGAGATTTTTTATTATTGATTGATGGATATGTTTTATATTATTTTTTTTTTCTTCTGGGACTTACGTCATTTTAACTTTAGGGTAAAATCCAGCCTGATTTATGCAAGTGCCATTATGTAGAATGCTGGAATTTAATTACATTTCTTTCTTTGGGATGAATAAAGTAAGCAGAAGTTGCCTTAGAGAGTGTGTCTGTCTAGAGCAAGATTTTTTTCAGCATCTACTTTATATGGGAGAGATTTTTACATGAAATAATTCATGAAGGATGAAGATATAGGTAACATAGGCAATATTTAAATGCTATATAGGTACTTATAATTACAGTAATTCTGTATCCACAGAGACCTTTCAGGAGTTTCAATGAGAATTGAAACCTCTTCATCTCAATGGTCATGGAAATAATTATTTTTGCAAATGAATGAAAAAATCAGCTATGTTGTTTGGGTAATCTGTTTTGGAAGTCACAAAGCAATGAAATCTAATCACTAAATCCTTCTTTCACAGCTTTTCAGAGGCAGTCCATTATCAGCTATTTTACTTTTGTAGAGTTTATTAAATATTTTATGGAGAAGTCCCATTTCACATGGTATAAGGCTCTGTTAGGGTGCTGGTTCTTGTCTCTATGCATAGATGTGTGCTTAATGGCTAGAAGTGTTATAGTGCTTCTTGGAAGCTAATTAAAGACAATTAGTGTTTGCTTTGGAGCTGTGATGATTTTAAGTCTTTTTAGAGGATTCATCTAGCATCCTTCCTTTCCCCATCATTCCTTTTTTGTTTTTTGGCTATGCCAGATACAAACAGCTGAATGATTTGTATGAACTAATTTTTATCAAAGTTACCATCAAATTTTAATTTTTATCAAATTGCCAAAACAATTTTGAGTGGTGTCAGAAGAGGTGGGCATGCGGGGGGAAAAGATGGGGCCTTTCCTTACCTGGAGGAAACAGTGGCCCTCAGGTAACAAGTCTGAGGTGATGGGATCAGAGAGAGAGAAAGGAGCTGCTTGGTGAGCCAAATATCAATAGTTCAGTACATGGGTAAAGCGGCAGTAAGAACAGGAGGCAGATTTATCTTGGAAGCTCTGATTTTGGTACCTGATTCAGAACAAAACCATTTTCTGTTTGGTGTTTTTAACTGACTGATGGAAGAATTAAAAGAAAATGTAAGTGTTGAGGGGGAAAAAAATTGCTTGGAAGCATCTCTGCCTACCTATTTTGACAAGAGAATACCATTGGATTGGTTTCCATTTCATGCAAAAATTGATAGGATGTAATCCTATAGGATTTGCAAAGATGGGCATTATGCTGAGTATATGATTTGGGGATCTGTTAGAATTTGTCTCCTTTGAGGTTGTCTGCAGTTATTGTTTGATAAATTGGATAATTAAGCAATAATTATGACTGTCACATAGACAGAAGGCTAGATTTTCTCTCACTTCAAGAAGCTGAGAAGCTGAAAGATTGTTAGCCTTCTGAAGAATGGCCAAAAGTCAGCTGTACTATGCCTTCCACTTGCAAATGAAAGAAATATATTCTTGAGTTGAAGAAATAAATAAGTAACTCAGTGCTTACACAAAACTCTCTTGATTTCAGAGGAGATGCTCTGCATAACAGAGGGAATGAACTTTAAGGCTTCAGCCTTCCCATTTGCTTTTCTGGGGATAAATTCAGACAGAGGTAAGTATGTTCAATACAGAGTCTATGAGCAATCATGAATTAACACCCTACACAGCATGCCTAATACACGTTTTCTGGGAAAAAAAACTTTAGTGTATACCAGAATAAATTAGCAATACTACTGTAATTTAGTATATTGATAAAGTAATTTTACTGAAATTCTTCTAGTAATGAAGCTATTCTAGAATTAGGCTTGCAGTTCATGGAGCTTTATACACTGAAGAGTGAAGTGGAAAAAAAAATTGCTTGGCATTTATTTGAAAGCAGGAGTTTTGAAGAGCATCGTACTAACTCTGTTAAGCTTAGCAAATATTTCTGAGATTTCCAGGAACTATCTTCCTGCGTAACAAAGGTGGTAAAGGAACATTTTCTACTGGCACTAAGGTTACTGGGGAAAGTTCACGGTCTCGGGGAGGTTTTTGGGGTGATTAACCTCAGGTGCCAAGGCTGATCCAAAGTATTCTTTCTCTGAGAAATAACTCATGCTGATCTGATTGGATTAAAGAGGTCCAGCAGATCATGGCCTTACAACTGTCTGTATCAAGGCTTGTGGCTGCAATATTGTATATTCCAATGTAGAACAAGGCTCAGTATTAAAGAAAGAGACAGGTGGAAAGGCCTGAATTTAAAAAGGCTCTCTGATACTTCTTTCTAAGCTACTCATGTAGAAGATGGTTGGCTGCTGGATAAACTAGATCTGCAAAGATCTTCATTGCTTCATGAGTAGCTGTCTCAGAAGCTTTTATTGCGCCGTGTAGATGATTAACACACTTGCAGATGACTCTGCACTTATGAGTCCTGGTGTTGTCCCAGGGACAACAAGGGTAGAAGTTTCTCCATGAGGTCAGTCTTGCATAGATTGTCTCAAAGACCCACTGGCTCAATCTTCTGCTGGATGGAGGGAAAATAAATGTCTTATTATTGAAATATTGTGTCATTTCAAGGTTTTGAGATTTAACGAGGGCCACTGAAAGAGACACAATGGATTAGAGGTGCAATAGACACAGAAACTGTAACAGAGACCCTCTGGGACACACCAGTCTGTAAGAGTTTTGTAAAGAGGAAACATAAAAGAAAGGTTAGATAGGTCTTCAGAGTGCTGAATGTCTCTCACATTTCTTTATAGATTAATATAACTGAATGGTGCTTAATTCAGTTTAAAATTTTACTTTATGGTTGACCTTTTTCAGCTTAATGACACAGTTTCAGTGGTAGGACACAGGAGACATGCCAGTGACAATGATTAAATAAAAAGAAAACCATTAAGAGAAACCATGCATATTGTTGCCTCACAGAGAACCAAAACATTGTTTTCCTGACAGCCATATGAATTTGTTTTCTAAAGTTTTAAAAAAGGCATTGGACATCAAGAATGGGAGGAGAGAGCTGTGTTGTAGTAATTGTCCTTTGATCATACTTATTATAATATCTCCTTTGATCATACTTATTATAATATCTCCATATGATTTTTATATGAAAATAAACATAGAATTTGCAAAGTAGTGCTAGACTTAAATAGTGTGAAGGTCACACTCCAAGCAGATATTTTAAAATGTGCTTCACTTTACTTACTTTAGTTACTATCTCTCTCTACTATTTCAAGATATTACCTCAAATCTGATACAGATAAATGAAAATTTAATCTTTTCCCTGTTAATCCCTTTTGCCTTCTTTCTAATCAGTATGAAAAATGCTAATCTGTTTACCCAGCCCCAGAAGCCAGGCACAACCTTTGGGTTGGGCTTGAGTCCAGACCTTCACATCCAGGCTCTGTGTGTGCCTTCGCCATCTGAGACCTCTGTTCTGGGCTGGGATAAATCTGTCTCTGAACATATCAGTTTGTACACCCTAACTATATATAGACAGCAAATACAAGTAGTTTAGATGAGATTAATTTTTAGCAGGCCACAGTTGGACAAAGTGAATCCCTAGATGAGATGATGGGGGCCTGGATCAGGGATTTAGCAACAAGTATAGAAAATGTGGAATATGAAAGATGATCTGGAGAAGGAACTTTAAGGCATAGCATCATTTTGAGACGTCTAGGCAAAAGGGTTGTTTTTATTCTGTCTGGAGTTAATAAAAGCTGCTGCTTTCTTCTTTTTTTTTTTTTTTTTTTTTTTTTAATTTCTGAAGAAAGGCAGATCCCTGACTTTTGTTCTTTTCAAAACAAGAATTAAGATACATGTGTTGGAAGAATATTACTGAAGTCACCCAAAGTGTAAGTATTCAAAAAACAATGAGCTTTGAAATGGCATTGAAAAGCACAGTTTTTTCACCAGACAAGGAATAGGTGCAGTAAATTAAACCTGAACCAAAGGATTCTGTTAATTTTTGCTAGTGGAGGCAGTGGGTAGATGGTGACAATTGATACTCTTCAGTGCCTGAAAACTTGAATCTATAAGAGTAGGCTTGTAAGAGTAGGCTACCACCTGGAAAATTATGCTGCCTTCAAGGCCTAGAGTGCAGGCTGATTTTCCTGTGGTTTGGAGAATTGCTTTTGAATCAATTATTTTAAGCACCAGGGCAATTCCTTCCTTTTCTTGACACTTGAAGTGAATGACCTGTCAAGGCAAATGCTTAATTTTCTAAATACGAAGTCATTTGGCATATGAACTGCATGGATTCTTGCTTGTTTCATGTCCATGACATAAAAAATCTAAATCTATGTTTGATCAATGGAAGGGGAGGAAGCCCTCTAATTTGCACCTGTTTTGTATTTAAAATGTTCTTTTACATTCCCGTGGGGAAAAAAAAACCCAGGGCTTTTAATAATAAGGTTTTTTTGTTTGTTTCTTTGTTTAACTTGGTTTCTTTTTTTTTTTTTTTTTTTTTTTTTGATAAATTAAAAAAATGGAAGCTTATTTTTAAGCAGGAAGTAACTTAATTTTTTTGTTGTTGTTTGCTTAAATGGACTCCAATTACAACTGAACTGGATTTTTATTTATTTGAAGAGGGTTATGAATGTTCATAAAATAGATATTTAGATTACCTGAATGAGTACTATTTCTTCAGGCAGACAAGGCACATAAATTTATTCCATATTTCCAGACTTTTCTACTTCTCTGGCAATTTGAAATACGAAATTCTCACCTTCCTCTTTCTGTCGTTCATCACACAACAAAAGCCTAACAAACATTACATGAAATCTGGTTGTTTTTTTTCCTTTTTTTAAATAAGTATTCAAACAATCTGTGTTATCCAGATATCCAAAATCTCTCTGTGGTATTCACTGCTAAGGATAATCCATTTCAGGAAGACTGAAGATAATAGATTTTATGGGCATTACTTAAGCAAAATTACCACCTCAGTGAAATGGGAAAACATGACATGAAAACCAAACAAAACCATCTCGTTAAAAGATGTCTTTAGCCCAAATTAAATAAGAATATAATGGAGTCTAGTTTAAAATTGAGGTGAAAAAATGGAAGAAATTTGCAGGAAACTTTTCCATTTTGTTTTACAGAAAATGAATGGATATGTTCCCATTCCTGTGGAAAATTTTGGAGGTACCTCACATAATTTATAATTGATTTTCCACTAAACTGTTGAGGAATCATTTTTGCTTCTGTTGCTAAAATGCAGAACCAGCAAAAAACCTGCAGAACATCTTGGCAAATTCTTCAGAAATTACCTCTACCTCAAAAACCTGAAAGTATGATTTTTTGGTTTGTTTTTAAGTCTTCTTGGGGTTTTTTTGTATTTGAAAAAGAAAATATTGTAAAAGTGTGGAATACATTATTTCCATAATGTATTCCTCCTATTCTTTCGGACCATAGTATTGTAGTATATTTTAGCTGACCATTTCAAATCACACTTTAAGGTAAATTTTGTAGTTTTTAGATTTGAAGTTTAATATTTCCTTTTTAGAATGCTTGGATCTAATCTATGACTTAAAAGCCATAATTGAGCAAGTGTCAAACGTGCACTTGGTTTGCTCTTTCCTAGATTTCCAGGAGTCTGGATATTAGGAGTTTTAAATAATCATCTCATGAGTTTTATTACTGTATAATGAGTCTCTCAGCCTTGAGTTGCTGCTGAATTTTCTGCAGCAACAAAAATGCTTTATTATCTTCAGAGCAACTTAAAGAACTGAGAAATGTCATTTGGTGTGTGAGAACTTTGCCCAGAACTTGAGTGCAATACAAAGAGCCATTAGAATCAATCTTAATTGAGAAGTTCACTAGAAATTAAGGAGAAATTTATCCCTTCACCTGAAGTACAGTTTTATCTGCACTGTTTTAGTGTCTCCTGTTTGATACAGACAGAAGTGAGATGCACTGTCTTATAAATAATGTTTACCACTCATTATTGTAGTCATGCTGCAGGGGACGAAGGCTTCAGCTAAAGGTGAAGGTTCTTTGGGATCAAATACACATTTATTGCTGATGTCAGGCAGATTAGCATTTTGCCCTTAGTTTCCATAAAAATCAACCAGGCAGATTAGCATTTTGCCCTTAGTTTCCATAAAAATCAACTTGGAATCATTCCCTATTGTCATGGTTTCACCCCAGCCAGCAGCCAAGCCCCACACAGTCCCTTGCTCACTCCCCCACCAGTGGGCTCAGGGAGACAATTGGAAGGGTGAAAGCTGGAAAACTCATGGGTGGAGATATAGGCAGTTTAACAGGGAAAGCAAAAGCTGTGCACACAAGTAAAGAATTAAGTCATCTCCTCCATGGGCAGGCAGGAGCTGAGCCATCTCCAGGAGAGCAGGACCCCATCACATGTGATGGTGACTTGGGAGGACAAACACCATCTCTCCAAACATCCCTCCTTCCCTCCACTTTATCCACTGAGCATGATGCCACATGGTCTGGGATATTCCTTTGGTCATTTTGGGTCACCTGTGCTGTCTCTGTCTCCTCCCAGTCTCCTGTGCTCCCCCCAGTTCCTCACCAACCTCATGAAAAGCAGCAAAAGCCTTGGCTCTGTGTAAACCCTGCTCAGCAATAACAAAAACACCTCTTATCTGTCATGCCAGTGTTCAGCACAAATCCAAAATACCAACCACTGTGAAGAAAAATAACTCTACCCCAGTCAAAACCAGCACACCAATGCACTGCACCGATTTTTCAATCCTGTCTCTGTAGCATCTTTTGCAAGATTACTTACCCAGTAGATTGTAGAGACAGGTAAATGAGAGGGTTTCACTCGTTCTCTCAAGCAACAGACATTAAACTGCCTGCTATTTCCTAGAGCCCTTGAGAATAAATTTTAGTCTAGCTCTGATATTAGTTCTAGTTGTATCACTGGTATGAGAAAGAGTGTGTAAGAATTGCCGGTACCCCCATCTGTACATTTCACTTGACACAGGTGAGATTTACAGAGATACCTTGAAAAATATTTCTGCCAGTATTCTCTGTTGTTACAGAACCATTGTATAAACTGGAATATACTGCTTAGGAGACAGGTACATTCCTTTGTTTCCAATTTCTTAACAGTAATGTTAGATCATGTATATTATGTTTCTAAAACCTAGTTTTAATCAAGATTATTGTCAAAAGTGTCCATTTTTATGTGTATCAGAATACACAGACAACACTGGATATTATCATATTTTTGACTTAAAAACCTCCAAATAAATGCTAATTAATTATAATTTTTTATATAAAAACCTTCAAATAAATGTTAATTTCAATTAACTGAAAATTCTGAACTGAAATACCATTTACCTGACAATATCGTTACCACATGTGGTTCATGCCAGTCTTGGCTACTTTGGAGATATGTTTTAGGCCTTCAAATTACAGCCAGTTCTGCACTTCAAGGAGTATATTCAAAAATATTTCTAGTTTAGATATATTCTATATTTAGTAAAGTGATTCCTGTCTTTGAATTGATTATCCAGTGACTGATACTAGAAATAAAAATTAAACAAGAAATTCTACTTGATGTTTGACATAGAATTTAGGGTTTTTCCTTGCAATGTATATCTGGTTTTTTTTTTTTTTTTTTTTTGATGATTGGTAGTTTCTTAAGCTCTAAATACTTATATATATAATGCAGATTTAAGGTAATACCTATCTTTAAGACACTAAAGGGAAAGTATGAAATCGGACTTCAGATTAGCAATCTATTATTGTATTGTTTCAGGTTTCAAAATCATTGTCATGCACTCTCTGGAATCTGAATTAATGACTCAAGGCTTCTTTGCTCAGATATATCTGCCATGGTGGACTTAGGCTGTGAAACTTCTCATGCTGGTATTTACAAGTGTGATGTGACTTTTTTTCCTGAAGTGACATTAGAAATTTTTTTCATTTATGTGACTTGTTGTAATTATTTAGGATGCTAATTCTGATTATTTAAATTTGCTGAGCTGACAGTCTTGATTGATACCATAAAAATAAGTCCTTTTCATTTATTAGCTGTTTAATTTGGTAATAAAAAATGCTACTTCATAATTAGGTTGATTTGTAAGCTCACAAAGACAAAACTGTCAAGGTACTTAGTGGGAAAAAAACCCTCATCCCTTCTTCCTCTATTTGAAAATGACATTATATCAATTTTCAAGCTTACATGTCCCAAGGGAAAATTACTGTGTAACTTCTCTCTCTCAAAGAAATCTCTTTGAACAGTTAAAAAAAATGGCCAAAGATTTACTCTGCTTCAACTTATGGAAAAATAAGAGGACACAATTATCTTTTTATCAGATGAGTAATGGCCTTATTCTCACAATTTTATGAGTTCCTTTTAGTTACTGTTAATTTAGACTTGTTCAAGTGGGGTGATTCAATTGCAAGTTCCTCACTGTTATTTGTTTTGATTTATTTTCAAAAAAAAGGAGAAACTTTAGAACAGGAATTATATGCTGGAAGACGCCTTTGGCTCAGACAAATACACAGGTTTGGAGTAGGAGAATGCAATTACATGCAGGACTTGAGAATGTAGGATGAGATCATTGGCTATTTTAAATAAATCTTTGAACAGATTCAAAGGGATGAAAACAATCCTGTATGTAAATGTGCTGATATAAACTAATCCACTTTTTTTTTTTAATGAAGTTGTTTGATAAGTTCAAAAAGAAATTGTAAATACTCCAGACTAAGTTATCTTCCTTTCTTATCTCTCATATTTTCATCTGCTATGATGTCTTTGGCGTATCAATTCATTCTAATTCAAATTTTTTTATCTTTCTTTCCATTCTGAATTCACCTTGCCTTTCACCTCTATTACTCTTTTTTATTGCAGAACCTGCAAACACAATCTGTCCTTTTGGGGCCAGCAATTCTCTTTGACCCAAATTTGTACCCAAAATGCTACAAACAGTAAGAAGCAATAAATATCAAATAATACAATACACTGTGATTTGAAAAATTGAACAAAATTATTAGTGTTTTGTACAGCATGAAAGAAATTGTCACTTAGCTGCATGCTGCAGAAATTTATACAGATTGCTGAAGCTCTTTTGACATGATAGCAGCATTGTATGCAAGAAAATTCTGACATTTTCCATTATAAGGTGATTTTTTAAAATATAGCTATTAACTTTGCTAGAATTAAACTGCTGGAGTTGAAATCTCCTTGTCTGACCAGAGCTGGTTTTGTTCATTTTAAGTTTTAGTTTCATGGATGATAAGTTTTACACATCATCTTACCCTTGTTGCCATGACAATGATGATCATGATGCTCAATAGACTTTGGAGCAGGGAATTGCTATGTGAGAGAAGGATGGTTTGAGTTTTAGGGATAGATCATTTACTTGCCCTTGAATATTTGTTCAGTTTTGGACAACTTATAATTATTTGAATAGTCTTAATTTACACATCCTCAGTAGAATTTTGTTAACAAACTTTCCCACAGATTTTATGAATATTCCCTGTGTCTAAGGCATGCTTAGTTTGCTCAGAGAGTGGATGGGCAATTTATACTGTTTGAAACATCTTCAATCTCATTGAAGAAATACCTGTTTTCACTGTTTTCAGGACACTGCATTAAGAACATCCACACCATGCAAAATTTTACTGTTTTCCATGCTGGCTTGCAATGACTGTCTGTGGCTGCATTGCACATATAAGTACAGTTGTTCTGCATTTATATCCACTGCCTCTCTGTACTCACCATAATCTTGCTCTTGCTCCCAAAATGTCATGGAGAAGGTTGAGTGGAGAAAGAAAAAGTGGAGCCTAAGGCTGAACCTCCCTAGTGAATGTAGCTTTAAGCAATTTGCTTTGGCAAATCAGAATTTTTACCAAGGTATTAGAAGCAGTACAAGGGGCAGTGGTTATAAAGTGATAGATTTAACTTGGACATAAGGAATTTTTTGGAATTACAATAATGAGACTCTGGAACAGGTTGCCCAGAGGACTTGTGGGTGGCCCATCACTGGAAGTGTTGAAGGTCAGGTTGAATGAGGCTTTGAGCAAATTGATAGTGAAAGATGTCCCTAGAGGGAATGAACTAGATGATTTTTAAAGGTCATTTGCAACTCTCTCAGTTTCTTCTCCTGCTGTTTATTGCATTAGCTCAGGTTGTAAATGCCTGTGTTGTGATTCTAAAAGTTGTGATTCAGACGAGGACCAATGGACTACTTCAGGTCACACTTCTAGTTTACAAGATAAATTTCAGGAAATTACATTAAAAATGTTGCAAGTGTGTTATAGTTGAAAAGTCAAATACTTCAAAACTGTGCCAAAATTGAAGATATTTGTTCTTTTTCAAGTAGAGCTGTATGACTATACTACAATGGCACTTTTAACTGTGTTTTTGAATGCTATACACTTTTTCTTTGCTTCACTGATGAGGCAAAGTTATTAATGAATGATAGGATAAATTCTAGATATTTTGGCTCTTTGACAAGATGGATTAAAAATGTCAGAAAGCAAGAAGTGAGAAGACAAGAGAGGAGAGGAGGGGCATTTCTTCCTCTTCATTTCACTGGCAGATGGCAAGGGATGAAGGGGTGTGAGGGAAGAGGAGCTGGATAAAGCCAGTATTGGTTTTGCATGACTTTGAATAATCAGATGGGTCAGCACAGGTGTCTTAGACAATGTGGGTCAGAAAGGTACCTTCAAATAGGAAGCCCTTTACCCCTACAGGAACAAGAGCTTCTCTTCTTCTCTTCCCTTTTTCAAATTTTTTTGGTACTTTAGTGAAATGATTAATCCATCCTGTGTTTATGCTTTTGGCTGAAGCACCTATTCCTAGAGCAGCTACGCCCTTGCAGTCTAACGATGAGCCATTAACACCCCATGGCTTGCATACCCTGCCTTAAAGGTCCTCACAGCTGGACCTCCTCAGTCCCAGCAACCAGCTCCATCCTCCCACTCACAGAGCATTCAGGAGCCAAGCTCTCTGCATGCCTATTCCCCTGCAAAGTCAGAAAGGGACCACTATTCAACAGCCCATGGGCCAGGCATGTAGCTGCAAGCGACAGCCAAAAATCTGAGTGGGAGGAACACCTGCAGCTGAACAGAAATGTGTCAGCAAAAGTGTTCAAACAACAAATTCTTACTCCCTTAGAGGGCAAACATGACCCGTAAGTTGCCAGATGATGAAGAAGGATAGAGATTTGGGGGGGCTGGGAATGAATAGGAAATAAAAAAGGGTAGCAAATATGGCCACCACTCAGATACTCCTCAGTAAGATAGCTTGGTCCACTGAGGAGTAAAACCCTAAAAAAGCCAGTGTGGCAGTTTTTACCCACCACAGTTGTTGAGAGGACTGGAAAGGCCCCAGCAGATGCCCTGCTGTGTAAATCCTGCTGACATGCCTCACTTCCCTGGGCCAATTTGGAAGCAGAAGGGTGTTTGTGAGTACTGAGGATAGAGTGAGACCCCACCTGGAGTACTGGGCACTGTTCAAATCTTCCCAACAAAAGAAGGACATGGAATGTTGGAGCAATTCCAGAGGAGGACCATCAAGTTTATAAGGGGACTAGAGCAGTTTTCCTCTAAGACAAACTAAGAAAATTGGGTATGTTCAGATTGGAGAAGAGAGGGTTGCATGGAGGCCTCACAGCAACATTCTGGTGTGTTAAGTGGGACTACTGGGAAGTCAGAGAGTGACTCTTTGCTAGGAACTGTAGTGATAGGACAAGGAGTAATGGGTAAAAACTGAAACAGAGGAAATTCAAGTTAGAGATTTGGAAGAAATTCTTTACTATGAGGATGGCTAGGCACTGGAATGGCTGGCCCAGGCCCAGGTTGTGGCTGCCCCCAATGCTGGCAGTGCTCCAGGCCAGGCTGGGTGAGGCCTTGACAGCCTGGTCTAGCAGGAGATATCCCTGCCCATGGCAGCAGGGTTTGGGACTGGGGGATCTTTAAGGTCTATTCCAACCCCTTAATGTTCTATTATTTGATCCACATCAGGATTCAGCTGATGTTTCTTCTCTGGTGTCTCCTGCAGCTGGCCCACACATAGTGGCCAAGGGAGCAGGATTTTGGAAGAAGACCAAAAGTGTCATACAGGCTACTGTTTACACAATTTCTCCAGCCCTTCCTGCTCTCAAGGAATCACGATTCTCTCAGACCCAGAAGCTGTTGTACAACCAGCCATGGTGATTCTGCTGGGGAATCCTGCTGTGGGAGGAATTTTTGAGCCTCTCCAAGTGCAGTCTGAGAGGTGCTGTGTCTTTGGAGGCTTAGAGGACATGTAGGAGGTTCATCTGAGGAACCTCCCCTTGGTACTAGGGAAAACAGCATTTTAAAATGTGATGGGAGAAAAGAGAGGATAATTAAAAGAGTCTCAGTTTATTGTTTCAAATTCAAACTAACTGTCTTTGCTATATAATACTAAGATGTGAATTTCAGATATTTATTTTAATGCAGCTATTTTCATCAGCACCTTTGTAAGGGTGATATGACTATTTTGTTTATCTTTATAACAATCAATGAGATTTTTCCTGGTGATTTTACTTTTCATTTGATTTCACCTTCTAACGCCAGGTTATTAATACTTTTTATAAAATTGTCATTAATACTTTTATAGTTTCACTATTCAGATGTCTGAAGTTCACATTTTGATTCTGAGATAACCTTTAAAATTGTCAGTATTTTGCTTTAGTAAATTTCTTTTTTTTTTTCTCAGAATAATGCAGATTAACAACAAGAATCTTTCAATGACAATGCTGTCAGTTTTCCAGTCTTCTTTAATTTTTGTATTTATTGCCATTTAATGTTTGCCAGAAAATTATACTAATGGTTTAAAGGTCTCCTCAGCTGGTTGATGTAAGACTCTCAAACCTAAAATATCTGAGTTTGTTAATGTTTATTTGTCACAGAGACTACCTCACATCCTCCTTTGTTATGCATGGCTAATTATTTGATCTATCATAATACATTCAGAAGTAGCTACAGAGCTTGTTTCCTTCCAAATTCCACTGAAATACATTCCTGCTTTTCCTTGATCCCACTTCACCATCCCACTGTCTGAACCTAGCTATTAACTTATAATTAATTCACTGAGTTTATTGCTTCTGGAATAATTCTAATTGCCTCATCATTAAAAATTTGTTGATTTAGTAAAACTCATTCATTTGAGTTACTAACCTCATTACCCACTTACTTCTATTTGTATTTTATATTAATTTTATTGTTATTTTTAATTCCCTCTCCATGCATACATGCGCATACATGTACTATGTGCTTGTGTATATATATAGGTGTAAATACAAAATTTATGTGCTTGCTTTCACTAAGAGGATCTTCACTCAAGTATATTTTTTGAATCTGAAGGATCTTGGCTTCTTGGGCATCCAGCAAGATGCTCCTGAAAAATTCCCAGTTGTTTTAACACTTTTTCATTTAAAGTGAAATGGATTTTCCCAACTCTAAACTCAACTGTTCCTTTCAGTTTCAAAAACCTGCAGGTTTTAAAAGATCCAACAAGAGATATTTCAGGTTGGTGACATATCCTGTTTGCATTAAATAAATCAAACCTCATTTCATTGGGCAATTTTTCAATTTTTCAATTTTTGTAAAAGCCATTAACTGTTCCTTATTTATCATAATGAGGTCCATTATGGTGAGTAATTGATAATGGACATTACTGAGTTACTTGATATCCCATGCAAGATTTCTGTGTTAGGAAAAAAATCCATTACTTCTAGAAATTTCTGAAGTCTGCACTGGCTGTGTAGAGTGAGAAAATGATCTGCAGGATGAAAGTCACTTTAGGTAAAAGACTTTTCCTTTCTGCTCTTAACAACCAGATTTTTTGAGGGGAAGCTCCTCTACTTTTGTGAAATGTGGTAAGCTGTTGAAGAGACCTTCTAGTTGGATTTTGTTTGTTTAGCCAATTAGTACTTTAACCACAAACACTGTGGAGCCCACTCAGTCATCTCTGACTTTCTAATCATATAGCAGGACATTGGATGCAAAATATCACCACCACCTTATCTGATTTTCCACTGTAGCTTTTATGGAACACATTAGACATGAAATACAATCCTCCAAAATCCATTGGACTTACCCCATCAGGTTTCTCTATTATTAATCACATAATTTCTTTTCTCCTACATGACCATTTCCAACTACCCTTATTGACTCTCCAGGCTCCACACGACAGTGCTCATATTACCTCTCAGCATACTTACTTGCTTTTTGTTTTGTCATAAAAAATGGTGTTTTTATTTGGCCTATGTGCTTGGATATGTATGTCTTGTTCTGTCATCATGATTCTCTCCTTTCATGTAGTTTGAGTAGATTAAGTCTTCCTGACTACTTCATCTGTCAACCAGAGCCCTGGTACCTATTTTGCTGAAATTAAAGCCATAATACCATGCAATCCTTTATTTCTATAGAGGTTGCCCTGCTGTTTTATTGAACCAAAATCTTCTCTTCACCTACCACCCCTACTATTGAACACCATTGTTTTCTGCCTGCTTTTTATTTTTGCTTAAAAAAAAAAGAAGTTTAAGGTTTTTAAAGTATCAGTTGGGGTAGCTTTTTTATCCTTTTCTCAGCTGCCTGGTTGATTAATGCTTTTAATGGCTGAAAAATCACCTGGAATAAATAAATAATCATGTTTTCAAAGCTGTTTAATTGCCTTTAGTGCTTCCTGTTGGATGGGAGAACTCATCCTGTTTTGAAATACATCTTAGGCACATGCCCAAGATATTTCTGGGGCACTTTTGTGTACTCTAGTTTGAGCTGAGCATCAGCTCTCTGAATTTCCTTCTGCTAAACTAATAGATTAGTTCTTACAGGCTGTTATTTTCTGATGCCTCACACACTATCAGGTAGTTATTTGATACTTCCAGCCGGGAGCAATAGACTTTAGAGACTCTCAAAATGTAGAGTGAAAACAGACTAATATTTGTAGTTTCTCACTTGAGTCAGTGACTTGTCATTGGGAAACTGGAGGATTTGCTGTGATACTGACTGAGCTGATCCACTAGGGAATCCCACATGTGCACAGTATGTGAACTTCAGTATCACAAATTCCTTTCCCATTTTGGCTACCAGAGTGAACCTCATGTAGAGGTGAAATCATTTCTATTCACAAGGAAGGATACAGATAATACTAGATTTGGTGTTGGTCACAGAAAATGATGACTATTCATCTTTGTTGCTATAGCAAAACCACATGTATACAGCAAAACTTATAAACACTGTTCTGCAAATTCTGATGGAAACTCTGCTGCTGACTCCTCTATTTATATTTCACAGTGTTTGTTTCAGCTAGCTTTTATTCATTGTTCAAGTCAATCCCACCATGTGTCAAGAGTTGTCAGCCAAGTTCAAACACCAGAGGAAGAGCACACACCTCAGTCAGTGTGTGTGAAAACCAGAAGTGCATTCCTGTAATTGTTCATGAAACTTCCAAACAGGAGGGTTTTACTGGGCCATATATCCAGCCCTTTCCTCTCACCATGAGCTACTGCTTGAACTCTGCCTTTGGTCTCTGCCTGTTTGTTGCCCTGGCTGCTCCATGGCTTGGTTCTACTCCTTGTTGTGGCAGCATTTTGAAATCATTACGCCTTTATTTTCTGAGAAGCAAGATTTATGGGCAAGGTAATATCCTTTATTAGACTGTTTGGTTCATTTGGAAAAAATGGGCATTCTTTTGGGGTCAGAGTCCCTTCATTACACTTGTTTTCTGCCTGCTTGGTTTTTCCATGTCTGAAAGAACTGCTTAGAGAAAGCAGGCCTGCTCATTTTGTTCCTTTTGGTTGCTACATTTTCTTCCAGAGTAATAGAGAGAACACATGTACTTGTGTTATTTTGTGGGGACTTGTGTTCTTTTGCGGAGACTTGTGTGCTTGTTTTTCCAAAATCCAAAATAAAAATAATAAAACCAATTTTAGGCCAAACATCTGTATTTTGGCCCTGGTGTATGGAAACCTCACTGCCTCCAGGTTTTTTGGAAAAAGTCCTGGACTGATATGATCAACTTCTCTTTTTCTTAGAGGAAAAATAAAAATCTGCTTTACCAGTTACATAAGAGGGGGAGAAAAACCCTATGGAGAATAGCAAGATATATGTATTGATTTAAAAATGACAAATAGAAACATTCCAAATATTTGCAAATTATTTCTTCTGCTGCTCACACCCCGACTAATAGAAAAACAATCTGTATTGAGTAACAGACTGTAGGTTTTGAATATTTTTAAGGCCTAATGCAGTCCTGAATTCCAGACCCATGCAACTTCTCAGCTATCTAGCAGAGTTTACGTAAGTTTAAACTGATTTAAATACCAATATATTTTTGCTTGACAGCATGGCCTCTACATAGTGGGCAAAGAGTTCTTACACTCTTCTAGTAATTCCATTCTATGCTTTTCTCACTCTGTTTACTTCTCCCTGAAATGACCGTGACCTTCTGCCAGATTTTCTTGAAGGTTATGCTAATCTTTGTTGGCAAGAGAAACAGTAGCTGGAGCGAAAGAAGTGAAAGAGAATGCCACATGAGAATGAACAGCATGCAGAGCGTGAGAAGTTTCTGCAATAACTGGAACTGGAGCAGCCTTGTCAGCATGCAGTCCCTGGAGCAGTAAGTGGGGATGTACACACTGGAATGTTCAGGAATCAAATGTTAATTAACATTCAGGTGCTCAGAAAGGCATTTGGGATAAATCCTTTGCGAAGGCAGGTTGGGGGCCCCTCAGGTACTTTCCGTGAAGTTTTGTGTATCTCACACAGCCCTTCATTTAGCCTCAAAAGTAATTTCTGTCATGTTTAAGTCCAAATGAATTTGTCTCCCTGAGAGTGCAGTGCACAGCCTTTCACACATAAATAGCAAATGTGTTTATGTGCAGGGTCAGACAAACTTTCCACAATATTTTCTGACCTGAGCATCTTAAAACATGGTCAAAATTAAACTGCCTCGTGTCAGATTTGTGCAGATCTGTATATTTAACAGCATGGAAGTATTCTTATGGAGTGGAGGGAGAGGGTTAATGCCACTCTCTTAAAGGAGCTGGAATTGCTGCTGCTTCCTAGAAGATCCCAAGCGTTGCAGTTTAAGCCACTTCAGGCTCTTGAACATTGCAACATCTGTAGCGTGGTTCGGGGCCAAAATGCAAGCAGTTATGTCACATCTACTTTACAAGATGGAACGTGGTTTAACCAAGTTGAGGGGCAAGCCTGCTGCAAGGAGGCCCCACAATATATTTGTTTTTGTAGAACAGATGAACCCTAAATTAGTACCAGATGTCAATACTAGGTCTGCTGTATGGGGAACACAGCAGGGAACAAGCAATTATGGTGGAGCCACTGTGAGGCCATATTTAAGGTTGCATTCTGTTTTACACTGACAGGGAGAACTCAGTCTTTTTATATTATATTAAAACACCATCTTGCTCCATTCAGCATTGGTCCATGTGTGTATCTACTGGGGGATGATAAAGTGCCTTCTGCTCCCAAACCAGATTGCTATCTGCCTTTGGATTGCCTACACAGCATATCCATGCCCTATTTCTATTTGTGCTCTGCACTGAGATTGTGAAGAGTGGTGTGAGCTTCTTCTTTCTTGGTTTGCTTCAACTGCCTTTGGCTTCAGATGTAGCTCTGCTCTCATCACAGGCTGCAATGCTTTTGGCCTTGTGATCATTTTTCTGTCATTTTGCTTGTTAGTTTGTTCATTGGTTACTTAGCAATTTTCTTTGTTTTCCTAGACTTTTTTTGTTGCCAAGAACTTTCCTCTTGGCAAACAGGGAAAAGAGGAGATTTTCAGTTTGAGTTAAGCCATGTGGCTTCCAATAGCCTTTTAGTTCTCTGCCTCAGAACAATTTAGTCCCTTATCCCACATGGCTCATTTGTGACAAGGTCTTCTTGCTTGCACTTCCCATCACATGTGTTGAGGGCATGTGTCAGGAAGAATCCTTATTGTCAAGAAGATAATTGCTTTCAGAAAGCAATTATCTTCTTTAATAATTCTTTATTCTGGAGATTCCGCTAACTCCATGTCTTTCACTTGCTCAGATAAAAGAAAAGATCTTCAGTGTCTTCTCTTGAACTTAATTGGGAACCTCTGAGGATTTCTTCAGACACCAGCAGGGCAACACAGAGGGCAAGGACTCAGTGTTTGGAAGGCCTTTTTTTCTCATTAATGTCTGAGTAGTTTTCCCTTGGTGCAATACAGTGCATAGGGAGTTCAAGGAAGATAATTTAATGCAAAGTCTTCAAATAAATGTCTCTTGTTTCTTCCTTGCTTTTTAACTTTCATGACTTAGTGGTCCCACAGGCTCCATCTGTAGAGGGATGCTGTAAAGGGCCATGATGTAGAATTTGGCTACATTCTCTTACAATCCAGTGTCTGGCTGATGCACACACCTTTGCACAGTTTACATGACAGCCCATATCCTCCAAAATAGCACTCAGTTGTGGCTGAGGTTATAGTAAGGGCCAGGGGGTGTTTGTAGAAAACAGTATGGATAAAACCACCGGGTCTGTGGTAGCTCATGGCTATGAGGGCACAAGTTTGCTCTCAAGACCATGCCATTCCTTCTAAAGGACAGAAAAGGGACCCTGAGGTGTTTTATTTGCTTGTGCAGCTGTGGCTGTATTGGTCCTGAAGAGGTTCAGAAGAGTGTTTGTAAGGATAACTCAATGCTGAGTTCCTGTCATGACACAAAATCATCAGGAACAACAGGAAGCCTTTGGTATTCACCTACTGGAGTAAAAATTGTGTCTTCTGAGAACTGTTGATCCAACTGTATAGACCATTTTGGTCACTCCATGACAACACAGAGACCTATTGCCCTTCAGAGAAAGATCTCTACGCAGTTTTGCCCACTGGAAATTATTCTTCTAGCAACATATACTCCTTTTACAGGATCAGAAAATAATCTTTCTTTAGATAGAAACTAATTTTATTTCTTTCTTCACTGTTTTCACCATAACCAAAGAGACTTTTAGGCTGTTGTCCCTACATACTGCATGTATTTATTAGCACTGGCACCTCCCTTACTGCCTTTTAACCTCTTGTTGACGACTTCTTCTCGAACACACTCCTTAAGTGAGAAACAAGTCTTATGGTATTCACAACCACATAATTAAATCTGACTTCTCAGCTCCCCAGAACTGATAAAAATTGCTTTTTTCATTTGAGAGTCTCAGAAGAAAGAAACTCATCATCAGTCCCCTGGGGTCAGTGTCTACTCTTACATATGCCTATAGATTTTATTAGCCTAATCTTTCCCAAAATTAGGCAGACTCAGTGGTATCTGTCAGGGGTCTGGGTTGTGAACACAGCCTTGCAACCTGTTATCCATCCTCTTCAGCCCAAATGAACCTGGAGTTTAGGTTTATTTAAAGATAACTGCCACCTAATGAGCTACAGTGCCCTGAATCTACCGTCTTCAGTTCCTCTAGATGAGTCTGTAGTCTCTCCTGATACTTAGGAGATTATTTAAAGTAGTTCCAAAAAACCATAAAGTGATCCAAGCTTTTGTGATCATAGTGGAGGAGTGAAAAGTTGTATTCTCTTTTATACTCAGTCTGTTTTTTACAGTCAAATATTGAGTGTCTGTGAAAATTTACACCTCTTTAATCCATTAATAAAACCTTTGTAGGCTGAAAATGTTCAAAAAATGGAGAGATGATCGACTGAGTGAATTGATTCAAAATTTTCTTTATTATGTTACTGGATGCTTCAGAACTGCATATTTTTCAATCCCCTCTGCCTTAATATCTCAAAAAATAAAAGGTACATATGGAATGAAAGTTTGATAGATTTACTGGAGTTAAAGCATATTTTTTCTCTCTGTTAATCAACCAAGTTTTTTTTTTCCAGTGGCAATTTTATGTATGTTACAGAAAGCTAATGGTAAAAACATTGTACTCAACTTCTGTCCTCTTACTCAATTTCAAGAGACAAAATCCCCAGTTATACATTAATTTAGTTGATATGCTCCTTGTCTGTAGGGATAAAACCCATATTTTGCCTGGTTGGAGAAAAAAGCAGTAAAAGATTTCTTAAGTTATGCAAAGAAGACATTGTTTATTGAACATTACAATACTTTTCATGTTTAGGTGAGACAATTCTAAATATATGCCAGCAAGCAAATCACTTGCCCTGCTCGTGGGGACAAAGTATTGATGAATTTTGAGGAAGGCAGCCCTGAACAAGCAAAATTTGCCATGCAATTGGGGAGACCTGCTGCTGCCTGTGGAACAAAGCCATGTGCCACTGGTGGCTTTACCTTTCCATGTTTTTTTGCTCTGTTTTGTGTTAAATGTGTTACAGAATGTGTGCACCCTTACAATGTGATATTATGGCACATCAGACTGAAGGGGCAATGGAAGAAGATGCTGCACTCAGAAAGGGAGCAGGTTCACCTTTTATATATTTAAAGAACATTCTGCAGATTTTCAGTGAATGAGGCAGCTCACCCATGACTATTCTGAAAATAGGACCCATCCATCTATCTATCTATCTGTCTATCTAGAGGATCTTGTTCTAGATCCCCATTTTTCTGGAGTTCTTTTAGTATACAAAGAAGGTGGAGAAATGTTTGTTTCCTCCTGCAGGTGATCATGCCAGAGCTCAGGCTGCATTAGAGGTATTGTGCAGGGAGATTGCCAAATGCAGACTTATGGAATATTGGTCATTAGGTTAATGGAAAGCTTTTTCAGAGTGAGAGGAAAACACTCATAACACTAATGCTGGTGAAATATGTGGCTGGCCCTGAGCAAGTGCTTCCCAGCCAAGGGATTGAAGAATGGGATTTCTGATACTTCTATTAATTAAATGAGGGTAGGGTGTTCAAAATGTTTATGTCTTGGATGGTATTCCAGTTGATAACCATGCAGATGAATGAGATTAGGGAACAGGGGAGATACAGCCTTGCATGATGTTCTCTGTTTGGAACTTATGGCACAATTACAACACATTGTAAGAAAAAATTAGTTCTGGAGCTGTTAGAGGCCTAGAGATCATATAACACCTAACAGTTCACCTAACTTTTGTCTCTGAGTGAGAAAAGAGGAAACTCCCAAAATAGGTTGCTGTCAGTGTCTCAGATGTTTTTTGCTTTTGTTACTGTAATCTTCTCCTGTCTGGCCCCATGGTTCCTCTGCTCTCTCCCTCACATCTGTCCTGAATGTTTCTGCTAAAGTCATACTCATTTCCTCCCACACATTAGCACTCCATTGATTTCCTGTCACTTGCCATGTCAAATTCAAGCTGCTCATCTTTACCTACAACGCCCTTATTGTGTGCTCCTGCCCATATATTCAGTTTCATTTCCTCTGACTCCCCCTCCCACCTCTCTGATCTGGAAATGACCTCAGTTCACAGGATTTGTGGTCCACAAAAGAAAAGACTGAAGTGAAACTGTTTTTAATCAACACTGGTTGATTAAAATCATCTTGGTTTTAATTAGCTGGTTTCTGTAGCAATTCTGTAGCAATTCATACACTCCAAATAGAATTGTATTGACCTAACATATTTTTATGTTAATATAAGCAAACCAGGGCAGCTTTCTTTGGGGTTATTCCTCTTATTATTGTGTAAGCCTATGATACATGCATTAGTTTGCATTGGCATGCAGAAGCTAAACTGATAAAACCATTTTGAGAGCCAATATGAGTGTTGACAAGAAAACAATTTCCTTCCATTTTACACTTCTGAGATTTGAAAAGAATAAATAAATATCTTGTCTTCCAACTGAAACAAAGCTCTCAGAGCATTGCTAGAAATAAGAAAGACCTGCACCAGTAACATAACAGTGGGGCATAAAAGGAAGTTGATTCTCTGTGAATGAAACAGAAAAAAAGTTGATCCTCTGTTTCCTGGTTTCTCACATTTTGCCTACTTCCTAAGACCTTTATTGGTCTGTAATATGCAGGAAAGTTGTGCCTTCCTTTCCATCATGCTACCAGCTCCTCTTCCTAATTGCCCAGCATGTCTTTTCTTTTTTTGGTGTCTTTTCTTATTGCCTTCTGTAGCCATGTTATAGAGGTGATGAGCATCTAGAGCAGCACTGACTGACATAAGGAAGATCTTTGCATGGTACACTTTGCCAGCTGTAACTGTGTACAATTTTGACCATGGATATGTTCCAATGTAGAGATCTAATTACCCAATATCCCATCTGTGCATCCCTTAGCTGGCACGTCCATCTGATCCTTTGTTATGCCCTAATATGTTCTTTGCTCTGTCTTCTCCTGCCCACTTCTGATGTGGGCAAAAGTTACCTAATTTGTAGTTGCATCTGGTCAATTCAGCTTAACAACCAGCTTCTAAAATAACTCAGACTTCCTCACTGCCCTATCACTTTTCCACAGTGAAGTCTGATTATGTGGGGGATAGGGATACTGGCCTTTTTCTCCTGTCTGTGCTGAAGGTGAAGGCTGCAGCTACCTACATGTACCCAAGGAGGTCTTCAACCTCCAGTAGCCCCCAGTTAAATTTCATGTACCTGGTCAACCACCTAAATGTTTGTATGGAGGTTTCATGCTTAACACTTGTTGATTCTTTTTCTCATTGCCAAGAAGATACATGTTTGGAGAGGCTCTCCTTGTTTAGAGAACCTAGAGTTAAACTTTGGATCAGTCAATTTGGCACTGTTTTCCTTATAAATCTCCTGCAAAAGGTGCTGGTACTCAGGGTAAATATCCTGACTGTTGCCATGCTACAGGAGTTTGTGTGGGGCAGCTCTGAGGGTTCTGTTCTCTTGAAATAAAACAGAGTGAAGGGAGAAGCCAAGAACACAATGCACACTGCACGTGTGTGTGCATGTTTGTGTGATGGCTACAGTGTTTTTCAGCTGAATTTGTTTGCTTTGAGACTGAAGGTGAAAGCAAAACAAGTGGACCTCTCTTTTACTGAGGTCACAATAAGTCAAATAGAGCAACAGTGTAAAAGTGGTTTGGCTTCCTAGCTCTCCTCACCTGAGCTAGCAGTGACTGTTTATCAAGCACATTTATTTTACTATCAGCAGAGATAAAGCAAGTTGAGGAAGAAGGGGTGGGGGTTACACGAGAGGCCAAGGACAGGGAGCTTTCCGTGCAGCCTCTCAAGCACTTTGATTGTAGTTTGGGATTTTTCAAAGCTGCACATGTTGTGTAATATCTGCCAATAAACACAGCTCAGTGGGTGAGAAATCTGTCTGCCTCTTGCTGAGAATTAGAAGAGAAAAGACACCAAACGAGCAGTTTCCTCACATGTGGGTCATGCCCCTCACTGGGGTACTTGCCCCTGACCTAATCCTGTTCTACTTTGTCTCCCTCACTCCCTCCTGTCCTCCTTCCCCCTTCTCCTCCTCTACTGCTGCACTACTGGTGGTCTGGTGCATGCTGCACAGATGTTTTCCCCATGCTATTATAAGATTATTTTTCAAGTGGCTTCTTGGAACAGATGTTCCAGTGTATGCACTCTCCTTGTCTTGGCTGAAAGTGCTCTTTGCAAAGAGCAGATTGCCTTGCTGCTCTCCTTTTGATCTGAAGAGCGAGCGCGAGGAAAAATCCCCACACGAACGATGCTGGGTTTTGTTTTGGGCTGCTTGGCAATGCTGCACCTGGGTGTGTGTCTCCTGCTTCTTTTCTCCCCATCACTAGTGCTGCTTGCAGATGGTTTTTTCTGTGCCTTTCTTCCCCAGCCCATTTTTTTTCCCTTTGTGATCCAATACTTTACTCCCACTGCCTTTAAATTTTCTTTCATCTAACATTCTGGTATTCGTGCTTTCAAAATCTTTCTCTACCCACTGCCAACACCTCATCTTCATTTTTCCCTTCCCTTGGCAACTCCTGGACTGTTAGGATGGATTGGTCCCATGAGTTTGGGTACACAACCTGCTCCTCTTTTGGTCTTTTAGTTTTGAATTTATATTCATTGCTTAGTTTCTGAGTTGTCCCAGTGAATTCACCAGGGTATTGTTGCTGCTGATTTTTCATTTTATTTCTCCTATAGGCTCAGGAACATTTTCAAGAATCAAATGTTCTTATGATGTCAAAGGAGCATCTTTTCCAAGTGCCACTTAACTTAGAGATGTAACAACAGCATGGCACAAGGAGGTTGTGAATTTATGCTATGTTTTAGGACCTTGTAGCTAGACTTATACCAATGAATCTCATCTTTTGTGATTAAAAAAGTTGATTACAATATCTTTATTTGCTCACGTCCTATCTATTAAATAGACAGTATATCAGCTTCAACTCCGTCTGTTGCCCTTAAAATTTCAACTTACACGAACTCAGTCTTTAGGGAAAAAAATAAATATTGATAATTTTTTCTGAGCCAATGAGTTCCTAACTTACTATTAATCAGGTTCAGTTGATTTGGGATTTTTACATCAGCAGAGAATTTAGTTTGGATACCTGCTCATTTTTACTCTTGTTTTAATATGGCTAACACTCTATGTACCTATTAACTCATTTAGGATTGTCTTCTTATGGAAAAGTTCTGCAGAATTCAATGAGGAATGCTAACCTCACCTAGGAATGTGAAGGATTCTCTAACAGGAATATTACTTTCTATTTCATTTTCAGTCTGTCCTAGATTTCTCCAGAAATGTTAATACTCCTTGTTCATTTATAGACTTGCAGAGAAATTTCTCTAGAACTCAGCAGGGCTAAAATGATGAAGTAACGCACCTTCCTAGGTTATATTTTTAAACCACAATTGTAGCTTAGTGAACCCTTCCCTCCTCTAGCTTTCTTCAAAGGATTGTTCATATATATATATACACACACACACAGAACATATATATAATACATATGTGTTCTGTTTATATCTATATATATTCTGTATATATATATATTTGGTATATATGTATATATATGTTCTGTAGATATATACTGTATACATATATATTTGGTTTTTTTATTCATTTTATTGCTGATACACACTGAATTACAATGCCACAGACCAATCCCATGAAGGAAGCTAGAGGAGGGAGCTACTACTGCCTGTGATGTGAGCTAAGCCTGTAAGAACAGCTGTGGTTTTGATGCACTGCTCTCAAAGTAAGAACTCCTGTAAAACTGACCTATGGGTATAAATTCACCTGCAATCCAAATAATCCATTTGAGATAAATTATTCTATTTCCATTCACATTTGGGGCCAGACTGGCACACATCCTCCTTCTCTGGAGACTTAGAAAACTGTCCTTTCAGTACTGCTGCTGGTAGGTTGCTCCTTCCTCTTGCATTCTGCACTGAAGCCCTAGAAAGCTGCCTGAGTCACTTCTGTATTGTTAGCATCTAAAAGGGTAGTGGAAAGGTAGAAAAAGAATATTGTGTGGCTTAGTGATGATTTTCAACAGGCTTATGAGAGAAAGATCATATGACAGAAAGCATGTGATCTCAGGAGGCTGGATTCTCATGCTTCAGGAAATCCAGTTCTATTTCCTGACCTTTCTTTGTGGTTAGTGTTGCAGGTGACATTGCAGACACAGGCACATCCAGCACAAACCTGAAGTTTGCAGAAAAAAAAACCCCAATCTTTTCAAATAAAAGAAATAATTGAAAATAGGCTGAAAAAACAGCCATATGTTGGCCATCAGGTAATTTCTTCTGACCCAGGTGAGCCACATGTCATTCGTAATAGATACTGTTCTGCATTCTTGTTATGATTCTCTGTTAACAGAAATGCCATAGGATTGTCAGCCTGTTCCAGTGTTCAACTATTCCTGCTGCCCATAAAATTTTCCAAGTCTGAATAACATTTATGGTTGCCACTGTACAAGCAGCCATAGGAGGATTTCTCCAAAAACTCACAGGTGACAGTAGGAATATCTAGGCTGTTTCTGCTGGGCTTCTTTAAGCCTCTGATTTACGTATAATCTGTTACCAAAAGTCCTATGGCAGCAGCCAGGGGTTGCTTTAGTTTGATTTTGTTCATTTGGATTAAATGATGAAAATGAAAGCTTAACACATTTTTTCTTTCTTTTTTATGTAACTAAGTATTTAATTGGTTGTGTCAAAATAAAGAACTGGGAGATTCATTGGCTGTTTTTTTAGTTGCTTTTTTTGCTTTTTAGCAAGCATAAAAAGTAAAACATGTGGAATTATTATTTTTAAAATGTGGAAAAATTCAGTGTCACCTAAACTGACCTTTAGCTGATAATGTTCTGTGTGAGGATGATATTTTAGTTGCCGTTCTGTTTATCCTTCTTCAAAAGAATATGGAGCATGAAAGAGGAGTTAAACTGTACATTTCCAGAAGGTGGTATCACAGATGTCTCTGATGAAGATGTGCTTCCACATTGGATATCTTCCTTACTTCACGGTCCAAGGAAGAATTAATCTTAAAACACTCTTGATCTGTGCTGGACAGAAAAATGTGAAGAACAACGACTCCTCTTGCAGTAGACATTTGCAGAGGTAAGCACCCATGAACAGCAGGGGTCAAAAGCTGCACAGCCCCTGAAGAGCTTCTTGGGGAATTACTACAAATTTTAATTATAATTTAGACAAAATAAAAATCTAACCTGTAGTGATTGGCAATTATCTGGATTTGAGTGAGTTGATAGCTGTCATGACTTAATTTATAGAATCATGGAGTATTTTGCATTGGAAGAGAGCTGAAAGATCATCAGGCTCCAGCCCCCTTTGCCATGGAGCAACCAAGACCTGCTTGCTCAAAACCCCATCCAAGCTGGCCTTGAGCCCCTATGGCATTTTTATTTTATACATAAATTGTCAAAGTTTTATAACATGCTCCTGTACATTTCACTTTTTGAGTCCTTTGGAGGACAAATTGCATTTTTCTGCCTCCAGATGTGACCACCCCAAAATTTCCTGTTAGAAGTATTGCTAACAGAGCTTGGGCAAAAGAAATCATGAGAAGGTGCCTTTCCAAGTGAATGAACATCAGGGCAAAGAAGTGATAGATCTTAGCTGCAAAAATGAAACATAGATCCTAAATTATTGAATCTGAACACTTCAAGAAAGATTTAAAAAGGGTAAAATCCTATATCCTATACCCTATATCAATCCTATTATTTTATAATGTGGGAAGCCAACAACTAGGTAATAAGTTTGAGAAAAGATTATTATTCACAATAGACTGCAGTCAGTATCTTGACTTAATTCTGTGTATTAATTAACAGTTATACTTGTTCAGAGCACTTTGAAATAAGATAGCAAATCTTGTCCTATTTTATCTGAGAAGGTAGAAGGGACAGGCTCTTCACAGCAAAGGTTAAAGGAAGCATTGGCATAACTCAGTCCCTAAAGTGCCCTGAGTAGTCCTCCATGGAGGAATTTGATAACTTTGCATCAGCACTTCTGCCTCCTGCCCTCTTTCACAGATACACCTAAAGATATATAGGCACCTTGAACCTCAGTCCCAAAATTTATAGGCTGTGGGATGAGGTGGAGTTAAAAAAACTTAAGTTCCTTTTTCATGGTGACAGGTTTGTGCTCTTGGACTGAGATCTCTGTACTACATCTTTCTGAAGCATAACAAATATTTTTTTCTCACCAGCATTCTGATATCTGATGTTCAGAATATGGTGTTCCTGAAAGACAGAAGAGAGGATATATTTTTGTCTTTTTGCCCTACAATTGCCTTTTTATTCTATATGCACATTTTATAACACCTATACCTCGTGCTTTGAGGTTTCCATAGGCTCACAGACTTGGTAGAGGCCTGAAAGACTAACTCACACTAAGTCTGATTAAACATCATTATCTCTCTGTCGTGATTTCCAGCTTTCTGAGCCACCCTAGGCAACCTTTTCCTGGATTGTAGATTGGTTTGTTTGATCTGCCTCTAGATTACTTAGAAGAAGGGCTTTTATTTTGGCTTGTAATTGTAACTAAACATCAAATGAACTCAATAATGGTAAGAAGCTGCATCCCAAACATTGTAATGATAAACTGACACTAAGTACCTTTTTCCAGGAAGATTTTCATGCTCCATCTGGGTCTGAACATTCCTTTTCTTTACAGATACAGCTGGACTTTCATGTTCTCTCTATCCCTCATGCCTCTGGATATCACAGTTAGTCACACATCTAAAACATTCCTCCTTATCCCTCTTCTTTCCCTCAGTCCAGCATAGCTCTGGATGTGTCTGGATGCATCACCACTGATACTAATCTTGCTGGAACTGTTTGCCCCTGGATATTTGAGACTGCAATCTAAAATTACCTTGTGGGAAGGATAGGGTTAAAAAAAGCATGATGGGGTTCACAGGAAGGTAATCTGTGGGCAAGGTTAAGGCACATCTAATCTACAGGATGATCTTGCCTCATCAGTACCTTACAATTGTCCTACAGGACTATTTATAAATAGTTCAGTAATCATCAGCTGGGAAATGTTTTTAATGACAAACTTCACCTCCAAAGTTTCTGTGTCCCTTCTCCCTGGACAAACATGTGGCAATCCATTAATATTAAACAAAATGTTGCTTATTTCAATGATAAATGGGAAGCATGTTATTGGTTAACAGCTATGTTTGGAAACAGTTTTAAAGGTGGTCATGTAACAAAATGGGAGGAAATCCAGGTGACAACATAGAGCATTAAAGCTGAGGTGGTAGCAAATGCAGTCAGCTAGGAAGGACTGTGAGAACAACAGACAGGAGAACAGGGCTCTTTAATTTGGGAATCAGGTTTTAAGCTGTATTTTCTGATTGCACAATTGAATTTAACTCTTAGCTAACAAACAGACCTAGAATTTGAAGTTGCAAAGTCCATCTCACAGGATGTTTTCCTCCTGGATCGTAAGACTTATGAAATACGCTTTTCTTTTTTGTGTGATTGCAGTGCAATTGATTTCAGAGAAGGCTTAAATAACATTGCAGAAGTCTTCCCTTCCAAAGGACAGCCAAAACTTCCTTGGCTCACCTGCCAGTTCTATTCTGACTCTTGTGTGTCACACAGCTGTCGGCTCACATCACACAGCTGGATGACTACTGAGTTTATGAGAATATTTGTGACCACTCTTAATTTAGATGAAAGCTATGATTCCAGCAGCCAATGGCAGGCAAACATTGGCTGCCTGATAGATATGAGCACTTTCTTTTATAAAAATGCATTCTAGTTTCTGGCACTCCGTAGATGGCTGAGTTCAAGGGCTGGAAAATGTGAGGTTGGGACACTGTGATTCAGCTGTTTGCTGTATAGCATTCATTATTATCTTCTGTATTTTCCCACAAGGACAGTTATAAATAATTTTGTAGTGATCAGATGGGAGAAGTAAGCACAATCCTTAGTCAGCACAACTGGAGAACAAGCTTTCCATCATCCCTCCCCCCCTTTCTCTATCTGACACCCTTGTTGTTCCCTGACCACTTTTACTACTGATGTAGTAGCCCCAGCCTGGGTGCTGGTGGTGCAGGAACTCCTCACCTGTGAGGGTGAACAGGAGAGCAAAGAGCCATGAGGAACCTGACTCTGCCTCCCCCTCCACATGCCAGCTGGAGCAAATGGCTGTAAGTCTGATTCAGGGTCCTCTGAAGAGCATGCAAATATTTGTGTTGATTTCAGTGGCTTTGGATCAGCACCTGTGTACACAGTAAGGGTTTTTTCCCATAAAAGGACAAAGTGGTGTTTTCCTTTCATAGAGAGAAAGGAAGCACCAGTAGTGCCTTCCCAGCTCTGCTCCTGAGAGAGTCCCTCTGGGTGCTGCTGTGCATCCTGATTTGCTGTTCTGGCAGATCCCTGGAAAGCCCAACCCGTGCACATGCCTCCATTCCTCCTGTTCCAAGACAAAGGAACGATGCTTGGTGTGTTCCACCTCATAGTGTTCAATGTTCAAGGGGTAATGAAAGGCCAGGAACATCTTATGGAATGTGTCCATTCCAAGAGAGGGAAAATTAATCCTTTATTACCCAAGGCAAATGTAAGTCGGTGTGAGTGACACACCACCTTGATCCTTTAAGAGTGCATTCCACTAGCACTACCATGCAATTCCTGTTTTTCTTTTAAAGCTTTTTTTACCTGAAACTGTGTGGTTTAACTGATTTGTTTAGGTTTTTCTTTTTTCTTGGAAGAATCTGGATGAGGAACTCACAAGCAGATAAAATCTAAGGCTACAGTCCAGAAAAGTTTACCAAGACACAAGTCACTTAAATTCATGTTTATGTTGCCGGATCTCTGAAAAAAAAGTGTAATAAGGTCAAGTCCCAGGAAATCTGCATTATTTTAAAAAAATTAAGAAGCATTTATAACCCATGATTCATCAGTTTGATTGACTGCTGTTGTATTAATGTACTGTGTTTCATCCATTTCCTTCACTTTAATTCTGTGGTTTCAAAGTCTGTCTCATAGGTTGATCAAGTCCCTCATTATAAAGTCCTACTTTGAAATTTGGATCACAAAAACTTTCTTTTACATGTCATCAAGATCATAATGAAGATGAAATGAAAAATATTATGGCATTAATTTTGTGGGATTAAAAAATTATTTCATATTGTTTTTCAGCTGGAAGGAAAAGATGGCTTTCTGTATTCTTTTGAAATGCAAAGGAGTTCAGTTTTTCTATTCCTGGAGTATGTTTCTATTGATCTGTTATGATTCATCTCTGGAAGAAATCTCTAGATAAAACACTTCTAAATAAAAAACTTGTCATTTGAGGGAAAATGGACATTAATGGTGTTTTGAGAGCCCTTGCAATGCTTTCATAAATGACAGTACTTTGATGAAGGCTGAGATTCTGTTTTCTGGTCAATAATACAAAAATTTCCAACTCTTTATGGACCTTTGAGGCAAAGTGTTGATTGCAGGAGGTGATGAAGATAAGTATGATTGTGTGCAAAAAATGGGAAGTTAGGGAGGTGTTGGTGACAGGACTATGCAGCAATAAGAGATTTGGAGGTCAGAGAATTGTGGAAAAGCAAAGATCACAGAAATTTAGAGAAGCATGTGGCACGAGAAACAGCATCACTTCGCGAGCAAGGATAAGTTAATCATAGAGAGGGGGAAAAGTGAAAGAGAGGAATGAGATTTGTTGGCTCAAGAGCCAAAATCCTGTTTGGCCATGGGAGAAACATAAAAGGTGGTTGATAAAATATTAAATGAATACTTGAAGAAGGTGAGTACATAAAGTTGTGTGAGATGCCATTGATCGAAGCAGAAATTAATGTCATGGGATTTCTGCCAGGTTTCTGGAAGAGTCAGGGCAAAAATTGCTGGCAGAAATCCTATTTCCTTGCTCTTAGGCTATCTATAGATAATGCTTTACAGTCCCCAGACCTTTGTGAGCCATCTTCAAGGCTGTCTCTGGCACTGTCCAGAATCCCTGAGAGCTACAAAGGGTGAAGGTAGAGGTACCTGCTGAGCAGAAAAAAGGGACCTGCCTGAAGGACAGAAAGACCACTTTGGACTTAATTATTGTTTGGTTTTTTAATTAATTTGCATGTTGGAGCAGAAGTAAGGGTTAGAGTTCAAGAGGCTTCTTTTTATTTTCTGTGGAGTTTTTTTTTCATGAGCAAATATCTGAGAACCCAGCAAGCCTGATTTTTAAACTCCTTACTAGTTCCAGAGAATTCTCAGACACATGAGGACAAATAATCTTCTTATATTGTATGAATGGTGCCATTTTACCATTTTTCAGCCTGGGCTCTTTTCTCCTCTTGCAGATAAACTGCTGCTTCAAATATCTTGGTTGCTTCTCTGGAAAGGGTGGTTGAGACCCAGACACATGGGAGGGGGTTGTCAGACAGCAAGGCTCCAAGGTCTCAAAGGTAGCATGGGGTACTGAATACATGTAATCATGGATAAACAATTCGTTTTGAACTGTTCACATCAGCTAACAAGGTGTAGTCAAGCCATAGGGAAGAGGAAAGGCAGAATAAAGAGGTACAGGGGCACGCTTTCCTGCCATGAGCAGGGATAAGCATGGAAACCCACTAATTTTAGTCTCACTCCTGTAGGACTAGGTGACACCAGCAGTTTGTATTCACAGTCTGACAGAAGACCAGACTAAAAGCATTGCTGACCCAAGTCCTGTGCTGTTTGAAGGGAGGGTGCTTGTGGTCAGAAATTATGAAGGAATGGGTCAAGAAAAGCCTTCATTTGGAGCCTGTTGAAGTTTTGTGTGTTCCCTCAGAGATTACAGATCTCTTCCTCAGAGAGTGTGGAATGAGCCTTGCTGACCAACCTGCCTTATGCACCAGAGACAGTTCTTCTTTGATTAAAGAATCCTGGTACTTCTGGGCTGAGTCAAACTTTTGATATAGAGCAGAATGGGAGGTTTTAGAATTGTGAGGTGCAAATAGATCAGGAAAAAAAAAAAAAAGCACTGTCTATTGAGCAGCAAAAGTTTGGGAGTAAGACTACCTGTCAGCAAAAACAGACTGGATTTGGCTCAGTTTAGGGTATGCTAAAAGCCTGGACTGTGAGGACAGATGGGGCATTTCAGCCAAATACCATAATGAGCAGTGCTTGTGAATGGTGTTTTAGAGGTGTGGATGTGACGAAACGGTAATTTATGGTGTCTGCCAGAATCCCAGGGCTTTCCAAAGGAGTGATTTCGAGAGTGGAACACCATATTACTGTGACAAAATACTTGTGCTGCCTTATGCAGCTGTCTTAGCTCATGTATAAGAGACAAAAATAGGAGAAGTAAGAAATAAAGTGTCTAGCATATGAAAAAAAAAAAGATTGTAATGAGTACAGGAAATAAAACTGAGATATAACTTTATCTGATCATGGAACTGCACAGTGGAAGGAGGGTGACACTGGTGGCCTGTTATGTTCAGTGAGCTGTTAATGATAGACAGTCTACTGGAAAAATTTAAGAACCATGGCTGTTAATTCAAGAGGAACACTGAAGACTGACTAAATGTCAGATAATGGAGATAAGTGGGAGCTGGACTGTGCACATATCCACCATGTTTGCAGACAAATAGCCAGCCAGGTTGTCTTGGCTGTGGTCTTGGTCCTGGGCAGCAACAGAACTAAAAAATCACTCTTGAATCTCTCTCACTAGGGACTGGAAAAGGGAGAGCTTGAAGTTGTGGTTACCTCTCCTCCCCCTGCTGCCAGTGCCATTGTAAATTTATATTGTGTCCCATTAAGGCTTTAGGAACCTTCTACCTTCAGTAGCAGCTGGGCTCTGCTCTCTGCACCCACTTGTCCCTGTCCCCTGCTTGTCTCAGGGAAAGACACTGGTGCTTCCTATGAATTAACTGGATATCCAAAATACGAAAACATATCCTTTTTTAATTGCGTAAAGATATGAAGCAGTGCCCATAAAAAGGCAAGCACATCTGTTTGAAAATAATAACTGCTAAGGTGGTACAATGCATTTATTTTTGAACATGAAAACTTTTCCTGGATATGTGGAACTCTCGATGACTTTTCGGTTTTAGAAACTAGACTTAGATATTCAACAAATACTCTTCCAAATATTGAAGTCTTCTGAAAGTTGGGTTTGGATGGTGGGGTCAGAGTGGAGGATATGGGCTCTTCTAAAAAGTACACCCTAAATCAATAGTGAGGAATTATAATTTCCATTCGGACTGAAGAAACCTTTTCTACAAGACCTGTCTTACAGCAGAATTTGTACCAGCTCATCTTTGTGGAATTTCTGACTTTAAAAGTATAAAAATGAAAATGCAGTCAGTGGAACTGATTCTTTGATACAACAGGTTAGAGTTTGCAAGGCCAGCTGCTATTTCTCATATCTGAGGTAGCCAGGTAAAGACCAAATAAATACGTGGAGTAATCACTCAGCAGAGAGGAGGTTGCATGGAGTGGAGGGAAATTAATTCCAGAAGAAGTCTCAAGAAAAGAAGACAGAGGCAATCAAGGTATGATTCTTTTAAGAATCACAGATTATTGTTTTGCAGAGTGGTCACAGTAAATCACTGCTTTCCCCAGTAGATATAGTGATATTAGGGGCTATAAAATTCATCTAAGAATTAAGAGAGGCTAAAAATGAGGGTCCAACAGTAGTTTAAAATGATAACCTGAGCCAGACCAAGGTCTTGAGATTATGAAAATAAGAATTAGAAGGCAGGATAAAGCTGAATTATCAGAATTTAAATATAGAGGTTATAGAAGAAGACTATTACAAAAATCATGCTCAGGAAATATTTCATACATCCAGAACATGGAAATACTGACCCTGATAAGGTATGCTAGACTTGAATCTTATGTAAGAAACCACTATTTAGACTTATCTTTTTTAACCTCAAGAGTCTGTGTTTGAGGGAATTATTGTTGGCTTTTTTTGGGAAGCTAAGGTCTATAAGTTGCTTGCAAAAGAGATTTTTTTGGGACAATATATTGCTACACTTCTATCTTAGTTTCCCTTTTGACTGATCTGCCTGTCATTGTGGCATTTAAATTCCATACACAAAACAAAAAAATCCATGCAAACATACTTAGATGGCATAGACATAGGGAATATACATGGGAAATTATGCCTTTCTCTAAGAAGAAATGCAATACAAAAACATATTTAAATGAAAAAAAATTATGGATCTGTAATTATAGGATTTATCATGTTGAAAGCTTATAATTTTAGACATTGAACTGTACATAAGAAAAATACAGTCTTGATTTCACATTGCAATATCTGTGAGTGTTTTTTCTCATGTAAGTATCTCTATTCCAATGTGTAAGAGACCTTTGATCTGCAGCATTTCGGTGTGAAACTGGGTAAATTTTGTTTAGGACAGACATCAACCTGAATGAGCAGCATATTTGGAGTCAGATTCCCCAAAAAGGGTAGAACAGTTAAAGTTATGGCATATATAATGGGTTCAGTGTAACTGCTTAAATATGGACAGATATTTATGAATTTGCAGGAGTTATTACCTCTAGATTTTATTTTAGATTTTGGTCCAGTTTATTACTTTGTCTGGCCAGAAATAAATGCATGGTTTAGATCTTAGGGATTAATCTTGCAAATATATAATACAGGTTTAATTTTATCATATCTGAAAATGTTTTAAGGCATGTTCATATTATCAGGCTAAGGTTCCCTGGGCAAGGGAATCCTGACTTTCTCATTGACTTCCAATTGGGATCAGCAGAGTCAGAATTTGCATTGGTATCCATGATATATGAGTTTATATCCTTGATATAAACCATATCCTTGATATAAACATACATAAATGTTTTCAAGTGTCCTTTCGGGACTTTCAGACCACTTTTCTGTAATCTTGTGTTCTGTTTCAGACCTTGCTTTCTGGGATGCTTCTACTCTAAAACCAAGACGCAAAAAAGTTTAAAGGAAGTAATAGCCATCTCATTTGCAGTCTGAATGATGATAATAATGGGTCAGTGATCAGAGGAAGAGGGCCATGGTTCTTGTTCAAAGGGGATGCACCTGTGAATAACATCTTAGTTGGCACGTCCTTAACAGACACCAGATTGCTGATATCCACAGCTGATTGCAGTTCTAAGGCTGGAGGAGAATTAAGGCTGACTACCCCAAGGAAGATGGGGCTTCTAGGAGTGTTTGTAGGAGGATTGTCATGATTATTATTTTTCTCTAAAGTCAGTAAGGAGGAGATACAACTTCATCACGTTCTGAAGTGTAGAATGATGGACTAAATCAGGAGACCTCTTCTTCTTCTCCTTGAGCAGGGCCAGCTCTGAGATCAGACCAGGTTGCTTGGAGCTTTATTTAGTCTGGCCTTGGAAACCTCCAGACTTCCTAGGTCTCCTAGGAAGTGTCCTACTAAAGAACATTTCTGTGAGGCAGCAGGAGCTGCTGAGCTGGTCTATGTGCTTTATTGTGGCAAGCAGAGAGCAAGAGAAAATCGCTTTCCCAGATGCAGTTTTCAAGAACCAGGATGAGAAGGTCCCTGAGAGGGAAAGAGAGGTGAGTTGAAATCTGTTTCTGTGCATTCTGTTTCGAAGAGTGGTGGGAGCTTGGATGTGGAGCAGATGTGGGATGTGATTATTCTCTGTTGTGGTATATCTTCTTTCTTCAAAATAATTTTGTGATACCAGCAGTGTTTGTATATTCAATTTCAAAACAATGTAATTGAAATATCTAACAGTTAACAGAGAGGTTAGTGGTTACTTATTATTGGAACAATAAAATTATTTTTCTGCAGAAAAGATAATAATCTGAGTGACAAAAATCACACCAACATAGTAAAGCTAGCTGACCAGCTCTCAGCTTTTAAAACAGTTGAATGCCATTCTGATAACCATACATTGTTTAGCAGGTCTACTGGATGGGGCATAGGTAGTCTTATAACTGTATAAGTTATAATTATCTTTTAATGGTCAGAAATGTACGAAGGATGTAACACAAAAATTTAGATCCTAGTATTGTGCCAAAACATTCATACAGTACAAATAACCCTTTCAGAGCCTTGTGGAAGAAAATTAAAGGGCTTAGCAGACTTAGAATGTGCTAAATGAAGTCAGAAGTCAGTGAACTTGAGTGATGGTATGGCCACTGTACAGGTTTAGAAGGGAGGCAAAGCTATCAAGCAATCTCTTAGCCTGTGACAAAAGCTGGAAAGGCCAAACCTACATTATTTCTTGAAATTATTTTAATTTTTAATTTTTTTTTCCTTCAGTCTATGGTTTTGGCATGTTGAGTTAGAATCTTCTCCTCAGGCAGATAAGTTGAAGTGCTTTCACTGCAGGATTCCACTGACACACAAGATGTACCAAAATCTCTTTGACTGGAAATAATGATTGATGATGTGCTTATTTGGGACAGAAGTTATGATGTGTTATAAAAATCTATGCAATGCATGCCAAGCAAAAAAAAAAAAAAAAAAAAAAAAAAAAAAAGCCTTAAATTGAGTGAGAACTAATATCCAATTGGGATGAATAAGACTGGTTATTTAGGAAACCTACCACGATTTGTGCGTTGTGACAAAGGAATTTGACTGAACATCAGTAAGGTAACTGGGCAAGTGGAAGGACTTCAAAAGAGAGAGGCCACCCAGAAATTCACAGCCTCATTGATATTTCTAAGCAAACCTATTCCCTGATTTTTTATAAATATTCCACTGGGCATTTCGCTAGGGGATGACAGTGAACGCTCCTGTGATTACAAGGGGAAAGACTCTGGGGACAGCCACAGAGGAGCTCAAACTAATTTTTTTTTCTGCTTAAGAAAGAGTCCAAAATGAGACAAATTTGTATGGATTAGAGACTGCACTTCTGGAACAAGATGATCTGGGTGCATATCCTTTTGACACACAGATTTGGCTGTGATGGAGCTGTACTCAGACTGCAAAATGCAACTGCTGGTTATTGAATTGACTTAGGAGTGGTTTCATGTACAAATTTATAAATCACTTGAGGTAAAAACAGACCATATTACCACGGGAATCTATGTAATAGAAACTACTCCACAGATCACCCTTTTAGCCTCAGAAAGTGTCCATTTATCACAAAATTGATAAAATAAAAGCCTTCAATTTGAAAAGGGCATGATTAGAATATGCATGATTATGAGAGGAAGCATGGAGTGGTCTATGAGGGCTCTTTTCAGGGAGATCCTTGCCTAAGCATAGATTTTTGCAAAGGTGTTGGAAGTGAAATGGAACATGCTGAGATCAGGAGGGTGTCACTAGGTAGTGTCAAAATGTCCCTGTGCTGACTGTTGGAGAAGTGCTAATGGAATTTTAAATAATCTTTTCTGCTCCTTAGGTCTCATAATGTGTAGCTTTCTTTGCTCCAAGGACCTGAGTACATTATCAGAGTTCAAGTATTAACAGGTTTCTAAGAAACAGAATGCTGATAAACAAACAAAAAGTTGAAACAATAGGAAGATCTTGCTTGCTTTTGATTCATCATTTTGGATTACATTGTTTTTTAATGAGAAAGGTATTGTTTAAATTTAAATTGCTGTATGTTACATCTCAGAAAAGAACCATTTATGAATTTGTAGTATGTTCTCCCTTCCCCCCCACAGGATTCCAGATGAATTAATAACCAATTGTGTTCAGCAGTCCATAAATTTCTAGTTTATTCAGCCAACCTTTTATGAATATTTGCATGGGTTAGCAGAAATAGTTTGGTTATGAGAATGTATTCTGGAGCATTTAACAAATTTATTCACATTGAGCACTATTGCAAAACATCATACATCTTGCTGCACAGAGATGATGTTAGAGACTTCAGGGCAGAAGAACAGAGGTTTCAGTGCCAGAATGTAATGGGTTTCTTGAACCAAAGGTGGTTAACTGTGGTTAGCCAGAAGTACTATACATCAAGAATGACAGATAGGGCAGAAAACAAGCTCCAAGAATGTACAATAGTTGCCATTAATGTCTCAGAGCATTTTTCAGGCAAATCCATGGGACTTCTTCTGAGGGAATAAGTTGATGATCGTAACAATGCC
This sequence comes from Zonotrichia leucophrys gambelii, assembly GCF_028769735.1. Taxonomy (NCBI): domain Eukaryota; kingdom Metazoa; phylum Chordata; class Aves; order Passeriformes; family Passerellidae; genus Zonotrichia; species Zonotrichia leucophrys. The sequence goes on along the minus strand of NC_088170.1, from coordinate 9,360,954 downwards.
CTTTCTTGTAAGCACTCATGATGCTAAATGCTCTCAGAAGAGAATTTCAGGAGTCACTGGCTTTCTGTTTCCTGAGAACAAATATAAAGCCAATGCAGCCCTTAGAAATGGAAAGCCACAGGAACTGGCTCACAGAAACCTCCAGAAGTGCTCCCACCTAAAGAGTTGGTTGGGCAGCCTAATGAGCCTCAGAGTGCATGGCAATGGTAAACCATGGGGAACACAGATGATGACTGCTGACAGAGATCTCAAAGTCATCACTACATGATTGTGTATGATTGCAGGGAGTTCTGAGAGTTTATGCTGTCTTCTCTTCTATGGCTATTGATTAATTCTTTACTAATTGCTTGAATTCATCTACAGTAGTTGTTAGTTTGGGCTGAAACTTTTGCTTTTCTTATATAATTTTCCAAGAGTAAAAAAATATCTGGAGAGTAAGGGGATATAATTTAGCTCCTAAATCCAGTGGCTGGGTCTTTAATGACCCAGCCCATATCCTATGGCTAATGCCAGAAAATACCAGCACTCCTTTGTGTTACATTGCAAGGCCTAAAATGCTGAAAGAACATTTTCTTTCATTGAATTAAACAATCCTTCAGCAGCTCCTCAGATAAGTCATATAAGCAGTGATTTTATGAACAGCATTAAAGGCTGAGATGCTCACTTTGCAGTTCAGAACCTTTGCCCACCTTCCAGACTCTAATAGGGCTCTTTTAATGGGTAATCTACTGGTGCCCACTCACAGAGTACTACTGGTGTCATGTTACCACAAATATTTGTGTGAATGAACTCAGTAATTCCTCCGGCACTTCACATCCCTTTTCAACAAAGCAATGTACCTATCTGAAAAAAAACCAGTCAGGTTTAACTCCTCAGTGGTGTTTTGTCTGTGGCAGCTCTCAGATCCAAATATTTTCTCTCAGGCAAATAACTTTGCCTAGAAATATTTAAAAAAATTTTCAAGGTATATTAGGACATAATTATTGCATGTCAAACATTCCTGGGTTATTGATCAGTATTTTTAATGTAATGAGACAGCTGCAGGATTTTCCAATAAACTTGCTTTTTAAAGTGTGCCTTCATGGTCTACTGCAGACCCTTGAAATCTCATCCTTTCTGTATGTGTATACATTCACCCTTAAAGAAAACCTTTATTTTTAAATAAAGTGTAAGCCCCACATTCCAGTCAAGAACTGTAGTCATTATATTCCTAGAAAATAAAAAAGTTCAGTTCATATTTTCTGCTTGTAAATAGAAGTGATTAAGTGATTCCACAGTTAAATTGGACCTTTTTAATTAAAATACTTTTAATTTACTTCAATTAGTTAAGACTCTTTTGATGACTTCTCATTTTTTCATTATGAGCAGTGGGAAAAATTACTTTATAGAAGCTCTTGCATGTCTTTCTCCCCCCCATTTGTCTCTTTCAAGGCTGAAGAGCTCGAGATTTCTCCTCAAACATAGGCTACCCCATGCTTCTAATTCTTCTAGTAATCTCTTTTTATACTGTTTTTAGTTCTTGGTTTGGTTATTTTGTTGGGATGTTTTTGAGAAGAAGTCAGGAGAAGTGACTTCATAATGTTCTTTGGTTTTGAGAGAGGTGTTTAGAGAAGCATGTTGGAGAAGGTAATTGTACAGAATCCCTCTATTCTCCCAGTGCCTAGAGCTTACCTTAGTAACAGAAACTCTTTTATCAGAAAGGTCTACAGCAGAGACTTTTTCTTACAGCAGACCCAAATTCTCTTATCCAAGTCCCTGTGTAGGCCTGCAACTTTCAGAGCAGAAGTGGCTGGGTATAAAAAGGAAGAAAAGATTAGGGACTCCTTAATTTAGAGGGATGAAACAGTGTGAAACTCTGACCTACAAAGTATATTCTGGATTAGAATTATAGAAGTTGTGACCTTTTTTTCCAAATGTTCCTTGAGGCTAGTGGGAGATGGTTCAATGGTTGAACCCAAAATAAATAAGTATTTGCGGTCGGCCCAAAATCAAATTTTTGTGTGAATTGAAACAAACAGCCATTGCCAGTAGGAATGCTCAAACCCTTATGGAGAAAATGCAGTTTCTACAGTCTGATCTCAACAGCAAAGGTTCTCAACAAATATTCATCTTTTGCACCATATGCTTGCATGACCCATGGTAACCCTACATCCTGTTGCTGTGGATAAGAATAAAGGCTTTCCTATACATGTTTTCATTTTTCCTGTTTCTGAAAGAAATGGGATGCTCTTTAACAGCAAATCTAATTTGGATGTGATTATTGCTGTTGAGAGAATAAGTGCTGGCTGGCTGGGTAGGGAGCCAGAAAAGGTTTCAGGCTACAAGCGAAGAAATCAGCAAGATGGGATCAGCAACTCTATGCCCTTGATTAAAAAAAAAATACAAAGTTTTGAGTGAAGGTCTCACTCATAGGCATAAAGACAAGACTTTTGCATGTTGGGTACTGAAGTGAGTATATCACTGGGTTGTTAAAGTCCCAAAGGATCTGTAAGCAAGTGGGAGAGATCATAAACATTTGGTGTTTGCAATGAGACGATACAGTAAGAAAGGCACATAACTCTCACTTTAAACTTTTGTGTATCTGCAAAAGAAGCAAGGGTTTATAACTCTTTCTGAGGGAGAATGTTGCTTTGTTCTGTTCACTATTACCATCCAGGCTGTGGTTGATCAGAAGGTTGGGAAGAAGAACTGAGGCACTGTGTTTACAGCAATATTACAGCTGTGTCCACCTCTGGGCAAAGTATGAGAAGAGTAAAAAAACACAAAATAACACAAAACGTGTTGAGGCTGAGGGGAAAGAACATGAGGGAATTGGAATATAGGCTGACCTTCCCAGGCCTCTCCATCCTTGTAGAGTACACTTCTGGAAGAGCCACCAGCCAAGCATAAGATCTTAGGCCCTGATAAGTAAATTATTTAACTCCACCCTGAAATTCCTCAGATTGCATGCAGTCCCCAGGTTCCTTGGAAATTTTCTTTGGCATAATTTTTAATGACAATAGAAAACAAGTGCAAGACAAAGTGAATGCAACAGAAGACTGACAGAGTTTGCAGTCAACAGTTTGTATAACCTGCAGGATCCTGAAAGTCTCAGTTGACTTTATCTTGAGTGGGTTTGCTCTGAGTCTGTTATGATCCCTCAGAATTGCTCACCCCTCCATTGTGTGCAGGTATCACTACCAGTAACAGAAGTAATTTATTTACAAATAAACCATGGTCTGTGCAAAGCCAGCAGCTGTTCCTGTACATGCCTGGAGCTGTAGTATGACTGAGACCTCTTCCCCAGTTAAGTTGAAATGGAGGGTGTTCAGTAGATCTTTGCTGGGACTCTGTTGCTTATAAAAATAAGAAAGCATGACTTATTACAGAAATTGTCATTGCTGAAACACATTCTTTAACTTATAAAAGTTATCCAAAATAATTGAAATTATTTAAGTAGCTCTGTTGAAAAGCCTTTTCCTTTAAAGATTTCAGACCAGAAAATTGGATGCATTTCTAATATTTTTTTTAAGAAAAAGAAAATCCTCTACAGAGAGTATCCTTGTGAAAAGTTGTTGGTTTTGTTTGTTTTCCTTGCCAAATCCCCAATTTTCTATCACATAGTTTCAACAAATCTTTTTCTGAGAGCCCAAAGACCAAGAGAGATCAAATGAAATCTATTAAATGCTCTTAAAATTGAGAGGAGGGGTAAAATCCTACAAAGAAAAAAAATGTTAAGTTGTTTGGACCACAAAAGAATACTTGGGGTGATTACTAAGACTTGTCTGAGTCTTGTTGATTTGCCCTGAAACTGCTAAACAGCTAATGAAGCAAAAGTTCAACTCGAACAGTTTAATCTAGAGCTGACGGAAAAAATACTTGGAGTAAAACATTTCAATATAAAATGGCTTTTTTCCAAAACCAGAACTTTCAGGAAAAGCTTTCAGTTTCTTCTAAATTTTCTTTTTTTTTTTTTTCAATTGGAAACAAATATTTTGTTCTTCTATTAATACTTTTTTCCTCCCTCCCTGCACCCTACTTTGTTTTGCCTCTGAATGCAATGTAAATGCAATGTCTAGGGACTCTTCATTCCTAAAATTTTCTTTAAGATTTTCTTTCTTTGTTTTGTGGGGGATTTTGCTTGTTTATTTCTCAGCTTTGAAAAGCCTCCAACATTACAAATAGAGAAATATTTTAAAATTTGCAGATTAGATTTTCTGCTGAATAAAATTAATGTTGTCCAGAGAAGAAGAATGGGCTCAAAAATTGAAATTTAATTTAAAATTTGACAAAAGCTTCATAGGTCAAGCCACATATGAAAGAACAATGTCAAAATGTTTTTTCCAGACCATCAGATTATTCTGTTTTCCTGAAGATTGCAGACCATAGCATGTTACCAGTTATTCCTGCTTGAGCTTAGTTACTGTGCCCAACAAATGTGGGACTTCTGATAGTGCTTGTGGACCTCCCTTTGGTTTGTGAGATTTCAAAGGCTGGCAGATGCTGTCATTTACCCCTTGAAACTTGACTGATAATCTTGCCATGGTGCAATAAGGACTGGAGAGCTATAGGAGTGCTCTATATTTTCTTTAAACCTCACAAAGCAACATTCAACAGGAATGGCTGATTTTCCACGTAGACATACCTGGGCTCTTTCAGAAACATTTAGTTTTGGCACCAGGATTTGAGGCTGCAAAGCACAAGGGCCTGGGTAGATGATTTGACATTTTGTCTGTGCTGAACCTCAGTCTGCTGCAGGTGAACTCCTGCCTGAGGCACCTTGGGTCTCTGTACAGCTGTTCTCGCTGTTGAACAGAGATATCTTTAGATACAAGATTAAATATTTTACTGACTCAGGACCTCAGTTAATGTGAGATATCCATCAGAGGAGTCAGTGCCTCTGGGAAGGCAGAATCAACCAGCATAATCCACAGATTGAATGGAAATGAACATGAATGCTCACTGAACATCTGGAGTAGCACCCCAAAGAAGGACAGCAAATAACTGTTTGGGTGAAAATAGGTGTCAGGCTGTGGATGGGTCAGCCTCTCCCTGAGGTCTTACTGCAGAATCTCCAGGTTGGCCAAGTTTCCTCACCTGCCAGTTGGCAAGCACCAGTTCCATCCCACCATGATGGAACCACTGGCATTGGTGTAATAAAATCTATTCTGCTCCCCTTGGCTGCAAATAACTTAGGTGCTCTTCCTTGCTGCTTTTTATTTGAGAATGGATGATGGAAAGTCTGGGAGAAGAGTCAAGGGGAGCTGAGATAAGAGTCAATGGAACTGGGTTATGATTATGAAAGAAACAGTAAAGATTTCTTCATGGTATCCTGAATTGTCAAGGATGGTTTCAGGAAAAGTGTGTCAAGAGAAGGCAACAAGGAACTGTGAGATTAGGAAGAAGTCCAAGAATTATTCTAGATTTTGAGCAATATGCAATCAAGGATATGAAGGAAAATTCAAAGGAGTAAGTGAATCAAACAGAGGAGTTTTTTGGTAGTTTTGAGGAAGGAGGAAAAATATGTAGGAGAGGAGAATTTAAAGCAGAGAGGCATAGCATAGGAAAGAAAAGTAATGAATTGAGAAATGTGTGTCAGATTTGATTCAGAAATAATAGCTTTGAGTAGGTGTGAAGAGAAGGAAAAAGATCACAGAGGAAGTAGCAGGGGCTGCAGAAAACACATGGAGATGGGAAAAGAATCAGGAGCTCAGAGAAATGTAACAGTGAATTGAGGAGAGGAGTATTTTGAGGTGAAAGGCATGCAATGAAACATTTTTTTTTGCTTTTATTTTTCCTCTGTTGTTTGTTTATTCCACTGCAGGCAATCTCATTTTTCCCTCCCTGTCCATGCTGCTGTACCTCTGGCTTTGCTGGCTTGACATCCATCCCTATCACTAGGGGATTTGGTGTGCAAAAGCTGGAAGGATGGGACTGTGCACAGTGTCATCTGTGTGTGCTCAGCTAACAGCACAGGAATCAAGCCTAGACTGACTCTAGAAATTAAGCCATGCCAGGGAATGTTCCTGGGAGCTGAAGACCACTTTTTGCTATGACATTTTTAGCATGGATGCTGGCCACACTGTGACCCAGGTCAGGTAGCACTGTCCTAGATGATTCCCAAATATGGCTGGGGAGCTTGTGCATGCCAAGGGCAGCTCCCAGGAGGCAGCTTGGCGGGTAAGGGAAGTGAATGGGACTGAGGCAGCCTGTTCTGTGCCAGATGGTGCTGTGGGCCAGGGAACATTCCTTAGCACATTTAGTTTACTAGCATGGATGCAGCCAAAGAGTGCATTGTTTCTTCTCTTTAAAAGAGAGGATGCAGTTGCTCCTTAGCTTGGAACAAGGTCACCTTCCTTTAGATAGAAAAAGGTGCAGAGTTAGAAGCCTTCTGGAAGAAGCATGTGAAATGGAAGAGACAAGGTACACACAAAAGTGTAGAAGCACCTCCAGGCAATGAAAGAATGGGAAACCACAAAACTAGAAGAGCAAGTATAAATCTGGGGTGAGGAGGGGAGCTAAACTGAAGCTAGAGCTGTATCTGGATATGCTAGAACCATTGCCCACCCTGATGAAAATATCAGTGCTGTATTTGTAGAGGTGATAGCACATGCAGTCTTTTCTGTGCTTATAAGCAGGCAGAACATCAGACATGGGAGTGGACAGTGCTACTTGTTTATCATCCTCTGTAATGCTGGTGTTTCTTATTTATCATCCTCTGTAATAGCTGTATTCAAAGCATGTGTAGTGAATGATGATGCTGTAGGCAGAACATGCAGTCTAGAAGAAACATGGATCTAGTGGGAAATGTGCACATGCTGAACCTGAAAATTGGCAGAGGATCTGATGGAGGTACTTGGATGTTAGGTACAACTAGACCTGGAAGTAAATACACAGACTTGAAGTCTTTCTTCGTTGCCTGATAGCGTTTGTTAAAGTCCAGATGTTGATGAAAAATGCTTTATAAAATTATAATTAATGTATTTAAAAATGGTTTTGTTTTACTGACTTACCTAAACTGTACCGCCATACCTAGATTCAACCAGTCAGCTAACAGAAATTATTGTCTAAAAACAGCTTTTAATGTGAATACTCTGTCAATGAATGCAATCTTCTGTTGTGCCAGAAGTATTGCTTTGCCCTGTTAGCAAGGGGAGCCTGCAGGAAGATCCTGCATGTTTGCAGGACACTGGAGAGTTTAACAATGGAGCACATGCAGTGCTGTGATCTTGTCCAGTGAAATCCTCTGGCCTTGCGTTCTCCATCTGTTTCCATTCAGGTCAAGTGCACGAGCTCCTCATTTATTACTGTCTGTCATCTGCATGGCAGGAGCACTGAGAGGCCCCACCTGAGGTCAGCTCCTGCTGACTCCAGGTAGTGTGTAGAGACTCATGATTACTCAGTTTGTAGCACAAATGGCTGGGACAAAATCAGGGATGAAGCAAAGGGCTTCAGGCAGGTGGGAGATCAAGAGCTCCAATGCAAGCAGATTAAGATGAAATCCTGCCCTCATGTCAATAAGAATTTTGCCATTCATTTCCATGTGACCTGGATTTCTACCCTGGCTGACTTGTCCAAAACTGCAGGGGAAGTCTGCATCAGAGACAGGAACTGAACTTTGAGTCCTTGTCCCGTGACATCACCCTTCCTGACGAAGGGGTGAGGTGATTAGATCTGCACCTTGCATGGCTCCCTCAACAAAATTAATGGAAGTTTTGCATGTTGAGGGGCTACAGGCTTCATCTGTTTGCTCCTTGTATATCTTTTCCCTTCACTTACAACCTCTGAGTCCTGACTGTGTGAGATGAGTAAATTCAGCAGGTTCACAAAGAAGGCACATATGAACCTTCTACAGACTGAATGAGAGCTTAAGGTTGGAAGGAATCCAAAACCTCAAAAGTAAATTCAGCTGAAATGACCAACTCTTGCCTGGTTTGGGGTCAAAACCTAGGGAAAACAACACTTCAGATGGTTTCTATATAAAAAAACATGAAGCCACCCAGGTTTATAGAAAACCACTTCAAATTTTCTTACTGTGCAGCCAGGTTCAGAAAGAAAGTATGGAAAATTGAGTAATATTGCTCAAGTTCCAGATTGATGGCACAGATTCAAAATATTTTAAACCTGCTGTACTCTAGGTTCATTTCACTTTCAAAGCTTGGCAGGAATCCAGCAGCTACCTCAAATGGTATAGTACCAAGATACTTACCAGACATTTGTAGTCTTCTCCACCAAACCATTTGCTAAGCTTTCTTGGCCCTTTTTTTTTCTTCTTTTTTTTTTTTTTGGCATTTACATTTAAACCTCAGGGACTTGTGTTGATCCTACCAGAAAACTCATGACTTCCATGTGTTCCTTGGAGTTTTATTCTCAAGAATTTTAATTTTAGACAGGTCTGCCCCAACAAAGGAGACAAAATGCTAAGGTCTAAACTAAATACAAGAGTTCTCCTTAATGATATGCCATCAGCCCACAGTGCCTGTAAAAGACAAGACTGTAGAAATGCAGCAAATCAGTAATTTTGGTAGAGCTAGACTTCATGAAGACCTGTTATTGCAGCACTTGAGAGTTGTCAGCTTCATCTTCAGTACAGAGCCTTGTTTTCATGCAGAAATATAAGACAATGATCCTTCCTGTGGACTAAAAATATGTTTTCTAAAACTTAATGGTGTTAGATAAGGGTCTGCAAACAATGATATGTTGGCCACTTACACAGAGCAAAAGCCTGGAAAAGAACAAACCTCTGAATAGAAAATGGTCCTGATTCAAATCTCAAATATTTGCACTGCTTTCCTATTGAATTTGGGTACTGTGCTTAAGCCTGAACTAGATAGTCAGTAGCTTGGAATTAAGTCAGGTGAAAAAATATGTTTTCAATAAAGCCTTTCTTCTTGGGAAAATCTGCTAATGATGAAACTTGAATTAAGCATTCGAAACAAAAACTAAGAATTTGAATTCACTAGATGTATTTAAAAGTTCTTTCTTTCTGAAAGCCTATATGCACAGATGTGCTTGAAGGATCTCAGGTAAAGTTTTGTTACCTCTGGGCCCTGCTGCCTGTTATCCATTGTGAGCTGAGAAAACCTGCCCTTCACAGCATCTGAACAATGTTCTTATCACAAAAGTGAACCAGGGTAGCATATTTGGTCTATGAATAAGACATAAAACCAGGTAACACAGAGATAAAAAGTAGCTTCTCTCTAAGACAACACATTACACTCTGTGTGTGTTTTAGCAGTTCTCTCATTGCCTTTAATCTTCTCTGAACCAAGAACAAGGTTTTCATAGAAAATCAATGCTGTTCTCAACTCTACTGAATTTAAACTTTGCTAATGTTAGTCATGATATTATGTGAATAACATTCCTTCTGCTAGTCTCTTTTACAATGATGAGAAACAAAATTGAAATGGAGAAGAAAAAATAAGGATGTAAACTAGATAACACCTAATCCATGACAGAAGAGGGTCCATCTTACACCATTTTACTTATGTGTGTTTTGTATCAGATAATGCAGAAGGTTGTAGGATACAGATGCCCTAGGGAATTACCTGCAATTAAATCCTACCACTGCTGCAAAGGAAGAATTGTGTCCAACCTATGAGAGTGATAAGTGCTTAGATAAGAAAAGTTCTGATTTCATTTCAGTGCTACCATCTGGTGGGCAAAATGCAGACAGCAAAAATCCCATTGCTGTAACACTGGAACATTCTGATACAGTGAGTTTTTATTTTGTGAAGGAAACATAAGATATTATTAAAACAACTTGAACATCTGGTTTGGGGATAAAGTCATTTTGCAGTGTTGCTGCCAACCCTCAGGGCCAAGTGCAAAGAGAACAACCTTCCCTTCCAGACTCTCCATAATGCATAACACCAAACTAAAATTTCATGTCCAACACAAATGAAGAACAAAATATACTGTAGCTGTAGCTGTACACATCTAGGGAAATTCTGCTGGTAGCTTGAAAGCCAGAGAATTGTATGAGATTGAAGCTGCATAATTTTAAAAATGAACAGCAGGGAAGAGGAGTCATGCTTATTTTGTTATGGGTAAGTTAAAGACAGAGTTACATCAGGCATTTTGAGGAAAAGAAATAGGAAAATCACTAGGAAATCTATGTGATTAGTTATTGAAAGGATCTGTTAGGACACCATAATAAAGAGCAGTGCTGTTTTCTTTGGTACGCTCAGAACTTACATTGTGAAGGTGGAAATAAGGGTCAGAGCTGGTCTTCTCCAGCTACTGCCTGAACTTTTGAGATCTGGAAGAAAAGGGAATAATTGTTCCAATTTTGTTACTTACTTTCAAATGAATCTAGCCCAAACCCTCAAACATTTATGCAAACATCTTGCCTGTTAAGATGTATGTAACTGTCATAACCACACCACTTTAATTTTTACAAAACTTTGAGGGAGTTTTTGCTGAAAAATCTTCTTCAGGGTAGAAGTTCTGGTTTCATTTAACCTTAGTATGGCTGAGATTTTACCCTTGGCATTCTTCAACTTTCCTACACTGTCATTTTCTCAGATGTAAGTAAAAACTAGCCACTGATGTTTCAAATGCTTCTAGTCCCAACACAAATGCTCTTTTTGGCTATCTGCCTGCATGCAAAAATGAACTGTCTTTTAAAAAATGATTGAAGTTGCATTATACCATCAGGGATTGCTGTCACTTTTAACCTGGCATAAATCTATTAAAAGGAAACCCAGCTAGCAAAATTTAATCAATAATGAGGTTTTTGAGCAGGTGTGAATACTGGTCTCTTAGACTGATAGATTCAATCCTTTGATTTAACTTGGCAAGCTTTATATAAAAATCTTCAGTGATTAAATGCTGATATTGGTGTTTTTTTGAGTCTTGTAAATCTACTACTTCAGAAGTTCAGCCAGTAGGTGACTTAATGTCTCTAAGAACTTCCACTAATGAGTACAACAGTAATTCATGATAATTTCAACCTTGGTAAGAAGGTTCACAGAGATCTGGTCAAGCATTTCAGAACTCCAGCTTCATCAGGAAATTTGTACTGTGGTTGAATAAGAAAAAAATAACCTTCTGAGATTTGTCTCTTATATTGTTCTACTGAGCTCCTGCCAGTCTGTCAACTAGAACAAATATCCATTTCTTCCAGTATAAAGTGATTTCTATTTTTCCCACTACAGACTTGGCCCTTGACGTAGAAGTGATGGAGATCAGATGCAAGAAATATTGAGATGAGTTACTGTGTTATATGTAAAGAAATTAAAACTATTTTTTGTCTCTCGATAAAAAATATTCCTGATGTTTCTGAGATTTAAGCCCCTCTACACATTTAATGTTTTAAAGGTGAATAAATAATAGACATTCACAGATTTTAATTCTGGAACAGCAGAAAGAGCAACTTCATTTAATCAGATTTCCTACAGCAAGTATTTCAGGGGAATGTGGAAGTTTGTGGAGTCTGTGGTTGTTTTGGTTTCCTTTTCTTTTAAATGCAAGTTATTCTCTTTTGAGATATCTCTTTTTTGTTGTATCCCAGAACATCAGTGATTCAAAGATTGCTCCCATTAAGACCTTCTATGCAGAGGAAATGACACATCCTGGCTCAGAGATGCTGCTTCTCCCATAAGAACTGTTCTGTATTTCTTGAGGAGCAGCACTATCAGAATGTTTTTTTGCCAAATGCAGAGCTTGAAAGGAGCTCTGGGTGTTTGGTACAGTGCACTTTCCCTTTGGTTTAAAGAGTTAACCAGGCATTTATTGTCAGAGACAGGCTGTATTGGACCTGTATTGGATCTTTCCCTCTCATTTGAAGCTTCTCCTCTATGATCCCAGCCATAAATTATTCCCTATAAATTGCTTTATTTAGCATATTTCTTCATTTTGATTGCTATGGTATCTTTTAGGAGGAGATCTAGTTCTGATTTGAAAACTTGACCTGATAAATTTTCCTTCCCCTCCTCAACATTCAATAACCCTACTACATATATGTACATACATTTATTTATTTTTTTGTCTTTGAGTAAGGACAGTACATGTCCAGGGAAAAGATATATAAACATGGCCAAAAGAAAAGGATGAAAATAAAACTGCAAGGATTTCTTACTCAGGCTTTAGTGCTTTTTGAGGAAAATTCTTTTTGACATTTTTTCACAGTTTTTGGCTTGTGCTTTGTGGTAGTTTGCAATAACCATTTTGAGGTAAATACTCCTCAGAGAGCATGACTGGAAAGATCTCCACGTCATGATAAGGCACTGGTAATTCTGTAGGAACAATATTCCTTTGAGATGATCTAGGAAGTCTGCTGGGTTTTCTGTTGCATCACCCCATTTTTTTCTGACGACCCAACACAGAAGGATGCATGAAAGGTTGTCCTGGGCTCTGGTCTTCCATAGAAGGCATGATTGTCACCATTGGAATGACCTGCTGCTTAATGAAGATTTTCTGGCCTTCATGATTCTCTTCATTGCAGACTACTGGCCTTGCTGCTAGTTTCTATATCATTAGATGTTCTCATAGAGTAGGTTGCTTCCTCCACAGGGGATCCAAGCTGATTTTTAAACTGAGAGTAGCAAAGATGGATCCCTTCAAATTCTATGTATTTTTTGATATGTCTAGCAATACTAGATTTGAGAGAGGCAATTTCCTGTATTTAATGTTTTCGCATGCTGAGTGGTGAAGTAATGACTATTTTCAATAGCAGAAGTTGTTGTTTTTTTTCCAGTGGAAGCTCATTCCCTTTTCATACAGCAGCTGCTTCCTACAGGGCGACTTTAGGGCTGCAGACATTACAAAGAGGTATTGAAAGTGACAATGGCTGGATGCGCTTCAAGTACATCGGAAGAGAACCCCACTGGCCCTCAAAGTGCCTGGGATGGGTGGCATGGGATTAGAGGATGGGCAATGGTACTCCTATTGGATCTGAAGCTGGATCCCAAGAGTCCATCTGTTCTGGGCTTTTTGTTACTCATCCATGCATTAGCAATAATTTCGCATACATTCTGCCAATTCCCCAGGCCTGTCTGGTTGTAGGGCTCCTTCCCGCCAGATTTTTCGCCTGTCTTCTGGAGCCCTTCTCTGGGGGATCCCTCCCACTTCCTTTATGTCAGAATGGATAACAAGGCACTTACCTCAGTGAGCCAGCAGAGTCTGTCCAACCTTTCCCTGCAGGCTTCGCCTTGGATAAAGAGGGGAATTGTCTCTGGCAAAGACTAATGTCTTGTGATACAGCCCTTTTAAAAGCTGTGGTGAAACAGGGTTTGCAGTGATACTGGCTATTGAGAATTTCATTTCTCTGGTGCTGTTAATAGAGTTGTTTCTTCCCCCCCTTCAGCTTTTTGTCTCATAGCAATGCTATCCATTAATTTTATGAACATATGAATCCTTTCATGGCTAGCAATGACATCTGGCACTATAATATTTGATCATGGACAGCAGAAGAGAAAGTGAAAATGTAACCTCCCTATAGAAATTTCAGAAACTTCAGGGGAGATGTATAGAATATACAGATTAGAGGAGAACCTTCCTGCAGAAGTGGCTGGCTCTCCAGGCTTTTGTTATTGGTGCAGTATAGAATAAATGGCACTGTATCACCATTTAACTTTTTGCTGCTGTGTTTTGAAGAGTACCACAGCCTAATGAGTGAAATTCTTGGATTCCAGTACTAGTTTTTTCAAGACCCAGTAGACTCTAGTGAAATTGATTTTTCATTTTGTTTTTTTCCTTTTCTTTTCTATATTATTAAGGTATGGATATAAACATCTCACCAGACCTATGGAATACATTCTAACAACCATTCTGAGTTTTACGTTACACCTCAGCTCTATTGATGTGAGGGGGTAAAAAAGCCAGTCTGTTTTAGAAAGCTTGGTAAAAACTGCTTCTGACTTCACTAGACCTGAGATAAGGATGATGAGTATCATGAGTATCATGAGTATATATCATTCCCAGTGTAAATCCTCCTATATACCTATGTTTGTAGACATAGTGCCTTCATTTGCACCATAGGATTACTCAACAAATCACAGATAACTGCAAGACAGACAGCAGGCAGAACTGCAAGCAGACAACTAAAAAAAATAAAAAAAAATCAAAAGACCAAACCATAGACAATACATTTCTGTAAAGGCAAGATAAAGTTCAAAGAGAGAGCTCAGACATTCATTTGTGAGAGATTTATGACTGTACTAGAGAAATATTTAAATATGACAGTTTTCTTGTTTATGGGCAAAATAGTATGTTCCCATGCAGATAAATAAAATGTATTTCAATATTCTTACACTAGTCTTTGTTTATATGAGTTTATTCCAGAATTCAGACTAAAGATAAGGATTTGCTACTGCAAATAACTAAAGATTAATCCAGATGTTGGTGTTGTTTCTTAGATGAGTAGAAAGCAGATTTATTGAGAGCAGTGGAGCTGCTGTTGATGGCTTCTTATCTTTGGTATTGCATTTTGTAATGTGTGACAGAGATGAAAGCAGTGCATGGGATGGATGAATGATATTTTAATAATTGGAATGGAGCAGTTAGTAAGAAACATATATTGTATTGGAGGATGGATAATCTAAAAGTATCCATCCTCATCTTCAGTGCTTCTGTTGAATTATACGTCCTTATTAAAAATCTGTTTTTCCTTATGTCTTTTTCATTGTTATAGGGAAAAACATTGTGGTTTGTTCATTAAGAGTTGTGGAATTTCTTTTTAGGAGTAAAAAAAAGGTGTTGTTCTGCTCTGTAAATCTGAATGCTCTGTTAAAGACTGGGATGGAATGTGAGCCCTTCGGCTTTGCTATGGATTAACAGATAGGGAAAAACCTGCTCACTCCTAGTGCACAGAAGGACAGGTGCTACTCACTGAATGTGATTGCCTGGGCACCATGGAACCTGGAGGCCCACAGCCAGTTTTTAATCTTGGCTCATATTTGCATAGGAGAAATACCAACAGCCACTCAGTGAAACCATGAACAGCAGAGAGTGGGAATTGCAGGGTGAGGAGCACCAAAGCTCCCCTTATTCTTACAGAAACCTGAAACCCTTTAATTTCCAGCCTAACTTTAGTCTTAGACAATGTGCAACCACTGACCTTGTTATTGTCTAGGTTTTCAAATTTATTCTTTCTATCTAGTTTTATACTTCTCCTTGTTTGTTGAACTTGTAATCATTGGGACATCCAGCAGCCTTTGATTTGCTGGGCTGATCCACCAGTTGGTTTAGGCCTTCTTCTACAAGGCAGGTTCTGATCAGCTGTGTGGCCATTCCCTGTACCTGCTTCATTTTCAGCACATCTTTGCCACACGTGGGTGGTCAGAATTGTATTGTGTTCAGAGGGGAGGCTTGCCAAAGCTTTCTGGAATGACAATAATGCTTCCCTTTCTTCAGCAAAACATGCTAGAGTCATAGCTGTCATCTTCTTTGTGGCTGCATTTCATTAATGACTAATCATCAACCTCTTCCCCCTTCTGTCCTGTTAGAGCTGTCCTAACAAGACCTACAGCTATGCACTGTGGCTAATAAAATAGATATTTTTTTCTTTTGCAAGACAGTGCTTGGATATTCCCATAAAAGTTTCAAAGGGGAAGTTCATTCTCTTCACACTTTTTAGGCAAAATTGTCTGCTCTCTCTGATCTCAGTAGCCACAAGATTCTTTTAATAAGTGTGGCGTTTACAGGTAAAGAGTTAACAAGTGAGATTGGTTTTGTGGTGTTTTTTTCCCCCTTTTTCATGCTTTGCTGTGATTTTGATGAGAGATTCAGGGATTAAGATGACCATAGTCGTCCTATGTCAGGTGTTCCCACATCCTCTTGATTCACAGAGAGAAAGAATTTGATTCACAGAGAGAAAGGATTCATCAGCTGGGTGTCAGGACCACGTTTTTGAGGCAATTAACACTTTCCTTGATATTGGCACTTGGCATCTGTGCTCATGGCCAGGGCTGGAGCCTGCTTAGCCCTGCCTGCCTTCCCTCACTCCAGCCTGGAGGAGCTGCCTGGACCAGGGGTCAGTTAGTAAGAAATACACACAAAATCTGGCAGGTGTGGAGGAACAGAACAAAAGTTAGGGGCCCCCTCATTCTCTCAGTAGCACACAGCCTGAGGTTCCCTGATATCCCAAATCACCACCTGCTTCCTAATGGGACCCAATGCCCATCTCTCAAATTGTTATCTCCAGAATGCGTATTGAAAAACTTCAGAGATCATTGAATCATATAATGGTTTGGATTGGAAGGGACCTTTAATGTTCATTTAGTTCAACCCACCTGACATGGATCACATGTTGATTGGTCTTCTCTCTGGGAAATAAATTTATATCAGTCTGTGCCGTTTTCTATGTTGTGGTCATGACAGGCACCATAAATTGGAGTTTGGGACATTTGAGTAGTTGCTGTGAACTTTTATCAATAGGATCCAGCACCACCAGTCCTTGATTCCTACTTGATATAATACCCCAAGGCTGTATCTCCATATTTTCAGGGATGAATGTCTTTGTTATCTCAAGGATTCTTGGTTCTTCACAAGGAAAGCAAAGTCAGTGGAGAGGCAGGCTGGATCTTTTGTCAGTTCCTAAAAACCTCCTTCCCTCTCCCTTAACCTCAGAAGAGCTGCAGGAATTTCCAGGGTGCATCCCAGCCTGCTGGTTTCTGTTCTTCTCCAAAGAAAGTAGAGAAAAGCAAGAGGAAGCTTCTGGCCAGAATATCCAACAGCTCATGAAGCCAGATCTGAGGATAGCAGAGAATCAGCAAAAACAGCATCCATTGTCCCTTGCCTTTGCCTAACTCTTAACTGGTTAGAGGATTTTAAGAAGCCTGGATAATCCTCTGCCCTTCCTTCCAGTGTTAGGAGCTTAAAATCCTAACAAACTAAGCCCTAGTCAATGACTTCAGAATGAATTAGTTGGAATGCTCTAGGACTTTCTAGAACTCCATTAGGAATACATAAGGAATAGAATTTATGTCTTCACAGCCTATTGATACATTAATGCTGCTACTGCTACTATTATAAACACCAAAATCATAAATATTACAGCTGATAAAGTATCTGAAGGACAGCTAAGACTGATATAAAATACCATGTATATTTTAGATAACACTCGATTCAATTGTTACTCTACTTCACGTTCATTTTCCTCAAACATTTGCTGTTGACATTGGTTATCTTGTCCCTGTAGCCCAAATTTGTCTGTGAGGCACAATTCTCTGCCTTCCACTCCCGAGTAATTTGTTTTGATTTTCAGCTTTCCAGTGGGTAGAAAATATGGCCATCAGAATGGCATCACTTCCATGCAAGTGACTCTGGCATGGAAGACACATGGGTCTCTTATTTTTCATTTTGGCAAGACCTCTTTGGTGCCTTAAGGTGGCATTACTGCTCTACACCCAGCCTCATCAATCCAGAGCATTTGGTCAAGTCTCTCAGTGGTTTCTCTACCAGCAGAAAGTCCCTTTCTTATGCTGCTCATAGCTCCCAAAGGGCTGTTTCTCAAGCTAGAGAGCAATAAGGCTATAAGGTCTTTCCTGTTACCTTGCTGCCCTGTCCAATGCAGGGACTTGAGCTGAGTGCTGCAGCATTCCCCAAGTGCCATCCTCTCCAATCCAGAGCCCTTCCCAAAGGCTGTGGAGCCAGGTGTGAGGTGTGTTTATGTCCCTGGGCTGCTGCACAGTAGCCTTGCTGGAGCTGGCAGGCTGGCCTGCACCATAAGTGTGCTCTGAGAGGCAGGAAATTCAGAAACTCAGGAGCCACTTCTCTGTGTGCTGGCCACAATTCCTGCTTCCCCTGCCAATGTGCTTATGGTTTGGCATTTGTAGACACACCACAGCTGTCCAGTTGATAAACTGACACACTCTGGGTGGCCCTCATCTCTTGAGATTTTACAACTGCTGTTTGCTCCACCAGACATGAATTGAAGTCTTCCAAACTCTCCCACAGAGACTTTCCTGGTACTTTGGTGTCAAGTTCAGAACAAGAATCTGGAGCAGACGTTTTATTCCTAGTAACACTTGTTTTCCTGCAGTGCTGCTCTCTTCAGCTCACCAGGGCCTGTGATGAACACGTGTTTCTGTTCACTGGTTCCTCCTTTTCAGCAGAAGTCAGAAGTTATTTACAGAACCTTGCAATCCCTTAGCCCTCTACCCTTGAAGGAAAAAGGTCTGTGTATGCACAGTGAAGCTCAGGATTACAGATCAAATGTGCTGCTGTGTGTGTACATTTATATGACCCTTGTGACTCTTTCTGGTGTTTTCTGCATGCTTGTTGTCCAGGTTAAAGAAAGAGGCATCACCTACTCATGTACAGTAAAATAATATTGAAAAATTCCATATGTGTAGCAGTGTCCTTGAGAAATACAACTGCTGGCCTGTCTGCATGTAATGTGAATTCTGTAGCAGCTTTCAGGGAGTGGTATATATGTCTCATACAACTTTTTCTTTACTCACATATTACTCCTGGAATATGTGGTTACTTCGTCTAGTAAAAAAGGAAGGAAAAAAAAATAACACCAAAAGGAGGTGATGTTTCAATGGTGGAGAAATTAAACAGTTTTATGTTTTAGTGACCACCATCAAAATCTTGTCAGGCTGTTTTTTTCCATCTCTGCATCATGGCATTCAGGTAGCAGTGAATTGCATTTACAGATCTCATTTAATGCCAGATTGATACCATGGTGGAGCAACTGTTGGCTTGCAGAAAGAAGGAAAGGTATTAATTTCCTTTTGCTTCTGCAGTAGGTTCATTGAAATGTGTTAGCTCAGCTGTGTGCAGATATGCTGATGTAATCAAGCCAGGTGCATGCACAGGATTTTCTAACAGGGGGTGGAGATGAGTCTGGATCACATAAAGAGGAGCTGGAGAACTGTGCAGGATGTTTAGAGGTCACAAGGATGCTTAACATTTTGTATCAGACGTGAGGAAGAAAAATAGCACAGGTGTAGAGTCATTAATGCACTAAACAGCAAGAAGGTACAAGCTGGGCATTTCAAGGTCCAGAATTCCTGTTTAGGTGTGATGCAAGGGAGAGAGGAGGGCACTATGCTCCTGAGTTTTGATAGAAAAGGTTAAAGAAACTGGGCTTCTTACATGAATTGCAGGGAATTGAGTAAGGATTATTTAGGGACCATTTTACATTTACTAGGCCATCTATGCCACTAGAACCCAACCAGACTTCTCAGTAGGCAAACATTTATTTCAAGCAAAACACACCCAGAAGCAGCTCTTATAAAATCTATGTTGTTTTTTTTTCCCAGTTGTTCAATACTGCATTCTAGTTGATTGATTTTCAAGAAAATGTATTTTTTCCTTTGTCTTCTCAGGAGCAGAGAGAGAGATGGGGCAAGGGTGTACAAGAGGACAGGCACATAAACAAGGCTGAATTTGTAGAGAAAGCTCTCCAGACTGATTCTTGTCACCAGAGACTCATACACCATTAAAATTCCTAGATATCTTCTCAGATTGTATAAGTGAAAAAGACATTACATAAACTGCCAGCATTCTTCTCCTTTTAGCATTCTTCTCCTTTTTCACTTTGAGAACCACCCTTGTGGGACAATTGTAAGGAATTTAGTGGGGTTGGCTCTAGTAAATTTCTGTGGATAGCACTCTAAAAATACAGACTCAAGAGGAAGCAGTGTTGGTTTTTTCTGGTTTTGTTTTTAAACAGTTACAGAATTCTACAAAAGGGATGCAATTTTAAAAAAAGCCTAAAAGTAGGTTACTGTGAGAAACCTTTCAGCTCTCATTGCATTCTGTTCCACTTTCAGCATGAAGGAGGGGCTGGCAGGTATTTTCAGTGGAAGAGAGTATGTGCTTTCAGTTCTCACTAAATCCCAGCTGGATTCTGTGTTTAATCCACAAAACTTCCTGTGACCTGATAACTGCAGGTTACTTCAGTTTTGCATTCTTAAGGAGTTCACTGCTTTGACAGGGATTGTTATTCCATCCCTACAAGAAATGGCATGCTGCTGCGTGCAGAAACCTGCATGTCCAGCTACAAATTCACTGAAAGAGTAGTTAAACAAGGAAGTTAGTCATGTTCCTCCTTGTTGGTCATCAAGGGTGGCCATCACAAATTATTATCAGCTTTGGCCACCCCAAGCAATAACTCCCTGTGTTCACCCTTTCTTCTAGATCACAACTGCTGTCTCATAATATTAGTGGTATTATCCCAGTAGTCTGGGATAGGAAAAAACCCATTTTTTTTTCTAGTTTCAGGAAAAGTTTTGCAAGAAAACATGAAGCCTTGCATGAAATCCAAATCCAGTTACTTTAATTTCCAGGTTATGTGGAGGTCTGAGGTCGGTTTCTCATAAAGACCTGGGATGCAGGGCAATGTGTGGTCTCACAGAGTTCTGGCACCAGGTCACACAGGAAAGCCCTGGCTCATACCTATCTCCCTTCAGCTCTGTCTCTTGTCCCCCTGTGGGGTTGCTCAAAATGAACTGACTTATGCAATGAAAGCTGACTGAGGTCTCTGTTGGTAAATCCAGTGTTACAGCCCTTTGCATAATAATTCCAGGATCAGTCTTTCCATCTTCCAAGAAATTTGATAGCTAAAGATTATGACACCTCTGCAGAGTGACTTTTCCAGAGCAGTGACCATTCCCTGTGAAAGTTTCTCCTGTCACTGCATGTCTACAGTAACTTTGGAAGCAATTTCTTCTCTCCTTTTTAACCTACACCAGTTTGGTGTTACTAATGCTGCTTCCAAGGTCAAATCTATAGCAGTATTCATTTTCATGAGGATCACTAGTAACCTCTTAAACAAATGACCTCATAAATGACACTTTTGGTCAAAGGCTTTTTGGGGAGAACAGTACCATAGACACACACACACTCTGCAGCTGGGAAAAAAAGGCTCTTCTCAGCACTCTATGTATATTTTTTGGGGCCAAAAACTAGAGTGGGAAAGGAAAAGATAACATCTGAGTTGGGATGACCAAAGTACATAGAGAGAACAATTTAGTCTCTTAAAACAATGCAAGATGTTAGATTCCAGTAGTAATTCAAGTGAAGGCAGGAGGTTGGGCTGGATCCAAACATCTATGCAGTCCCAGTGACCCAAGCTATCACATGTGATATACCTCACTTCTTTATTTGCTTGTTTAGTCTGAATGACTACAAGGGCACTGGATGTGATAAAAAGTGGACAATGTCCTGAGTTCAGCTGGAGTGAGTTAGGATATTATCTTTCTGGAGCTTCTCCCTACAGTAATGATGATACCCGTTTTGGGGTTAATTTTCTGTTGAATAAGCACGTCAGGTTTTAAGGCACTGGTCCAGACTGTAAACAAGTCAGTCTCTTTGGAGCCTGCTTTGGCAGCTCTGCTGAGGTTGCTATTTGTATTAAAATATTTGCTAACCTATTCTTCATAAAGCCAGGTATGTTTCCGTGAAAAGGAGAGGCAATGTTGACATCTGTGCTCCTGCCAGCAGCAGCAATCATATTACCTTGTTATCTCAGCTAGCCCTCCCCCATGCTGGTGCCCTAAATAAGGGACTGCTGAAATTCTGACCCAGGGCTTGTTACATTTCTGCTCCACACACAGTTCTGTGTGTCTGTGCAAAATTCAGTCCCACCATTTCGGTGGCACTGGGATCAGAAGAAACTTACTGCTGAGTGATAGAAAACCCTGGAATGTAAATTTTAGATGAACTAGATATTTTCACATGTGGCTGACAAGCAATTTAAAGCACTAAGGAGAGTTCAAGAGGGAGTTAAGTGGTCCGCATAGATATATGGATACTGGAATAATTTGGATGCATTTAGGATACAGTATAGACAAAGAATTCACCTCACCCCTGAGGTGTTTGGGACTGTGACTGCATTTTGACCCTCAGGTCATGCTAAGTTTTGTGCAGTGAGTCTGGCCCCAGCTCTTATGGATCACTGTCACGGCCTTGTTCACATTGCGAGGTTGGGGAGCGGAAAGAAAACAATCTAAACAATGTAGGACCACTACAATTACTTCAATTGTTTTTATAGGCTACCCATAAAATTGTGGGCACTTTTCAGACACAGAAAATGACATGGACTTGGACTTAGATCTTTTAGCCTAAAGCTTTAGCCCAGTGCCTATGCCTTCCTCTTTCAATGCTCCCCATTGTTGACAGCAGTAGATCTAGGGTAAAATGCAGGAAGTTCAGGATTATTATTTATGTTCCAAGATTAAATGGGGTGTCTACAAGAAGAAAAAGAGCTTGCTTCTGGTGACAGAAGGTTGCTGTCCCTTTTGTATAAATTTGCAAACTGAAGACATAGTAGGCTTTACCTGGTTGAGGGTTTGATCCTTCCATTTGCCATTGGGTAGAATAGATAGTGATAATTTTGCTTTCCTGTTCTCAATTTCCTTTCTTTTGATATACACTTCAAAGTCGGATGAAGAAATGTGAAAAATATTTGATGCTGTATGCACAAAAAAGGAGTTTATTCATGTACTCTGGTGTTTGATTCTTCAATGATGGACTATATCTATAAGGCACAGAATTTTTTCTTTGAAATAGGTATGATTTTTTCAAAGCTGGCCTCATCCTGCTCCCACCAAAATGGCAGGTTAAGGTTTCCTTTCTCTTCAATAGGGGCATATTTGGTAGCATTCCCTGTCAAGGAATTAGGACTAAGGATTGCTGCTGGGCAGATTCTGAAGTGGTTTATCAGCTGATGAAATTAGATGTGCAATCACTTTACTCAGTGCAGATAGATCAATTTATATCTGACTCTTTGTTCTGGGGATTCCTAGTGACTTACTGATATAACCATGAGGGATGAAGTGTACAGGCAAAATCAATTTTGTGGAAAGTGGTGGTATGCTTGTTATACCAAGTCGTATTATTGGAAATGCAAACAACCTTCAGGGCATTTCAAATCCTTTCCCCATTTCACACCTGAGGGTTGATCTATTTTTCTGAAGACATGCTTATTCTTTTCCTAACATTAGTTGTACTGATGTGAGATACTATCTTTCTCAGCAAAGTTAGATATGGAGATTTCATCAAGATGTGATTGTTTGTTACTGATTTTTCTCAGGTATCAGTCTCATACACAGCTGCATCATTTTTTTCACTTACTACTGCTGTTAATTGCAGCCCATTTTCCTCTCTCCTTCTCAGTTCTGCCCATTCCCATCCATTATGGTTCCCTTTTGGTAATCATTATGTTGAACTCCTTTTAACTTTTTTTCCTTATTTGGTTGTATGAATGGGCTTGCTCCATGAAAGACAAAGTACTCTGCAGTATCTTTATTACATGTTTTGGTGTTTTTTGATCCTCATGTCATTATAGGCTGAGTTACTTTGATATGGATCTGGTCCAGCTTCTGAGTATTTTGTTGGTTAGCATACTCTCAGTATTAAAAATTACTTTTTCCTTTTAAAATGTCAAGCTTGCCATATTTTTCCCATTTTATTTTATTCATTTTTCTTTACAATAGATCATGTTACGTGCTTTGCCACTTCTGCTGCTTCTGTCATCTCCTAATGTTGAAACTGCCTTTTACAGAGGCTATTTTTCTTATCTTTGGGCTTTCAGACTAAGGTCTTTATGTGAGGTAGTTTTGTTTTCTTCTTTCTCTGTCTTCTTTGCTGTCTCTGCTTCTTGTCTTTTGGTTTGGCTTTGGCTTTTGTCTTTCTGGTTTTTGGCTCAGATGTTCAGTAGTAGAGGCACAGTTATTGTGAGCTGGCTGAGAGAAAATACGAGATGGAGAAGTTCTTCCATAATTTAGCTTAATGAAAGATCTTCCATTTTAAGGTTGATTTTGAACCCCACCCTGACTTTGTCAAGCTGAAATTAATCCACCTGAAATTGCACAGGGAAACTTCTATGTCAGACTACAGTTTTCCAGGAAAACGTGACTGATACTAGGCAAAATATTTGGGAGATAAAAAGATATTTTACAAAGTGGGGTGATCTCACTTTTTGGACAATTTCCTGATGTTTATTTTAAAGAAATGTCATGACTCAAAACTATCTCGACCGAGAAGCTCCAAACTTGGGTTACTTTATTGTCCCTGGCAAGGATTGGTACTTTGGACTCGCTTTGGAAGGTGGAGGAGGGGGGAGTGTTTATAATTTAGATATTACTTACAGCAACGTCTACATACATTAGAAACACGTCAGCTTTCCAAATACCACATTCTGGCTTGTGCATTGTTTATAAACCACAGACCCAGGAGCCTTTGTGCTGTTTGACCAGTGTGCAGCACCACACACTCCTTTGGAAGCACATAGCCAAAGGCTACCAGATGCCTGAACAGTTGCTATTCTATCCATCGAGCAGGATGTGAGAAGCACTCAGTTTGAAGCATCTTCTGATCTCCACAGGAGCTTCTACAGAGTCTGTCAAATTCTTGGACATCCTTAGGATTGTGCTGGCTGCCTCCCTCAGTGCCTCTCAAACGTGAGGTCTCAATGAGCTCTCCTCTCAGCCCAGTGCTTGACTGGGAGTAGTTCTCTGCGTTAACTGTAGCTTTTAAGAAGCACTCACACATTTCTCTTAAGCCCCAGAATGCTGAAATATGGGCGTTCTCTAAGCAAGAATTGAGTCCGAGGAGAAAAGTGTGGATAAAAGGATAATCCTGAAATAACGTAATTATCTGAATTGCTCAGGTACTGGCAAATAAACATATGGAAAGTACAGAATTAGGGCAAACTGGACTTAAACACCTTATTAAGGAAAATGACTTTGTTATGCCTGAATTTTTGTGCACTTAAAGACAACTTGTTTTGATATGGAAGGTCTGCACAGCCTCTAAATATTCTGGTCCAGATTTCCTGGAGTCCCAAGCCTGCTTTTTTTGTGTTGTTCTGCTCTTAATAAAACTGATGTAGGTCAGGCAAGTACTTTATTAACTGGTATTATTATGGCACATACTAGGACGTCTTAGGAGTGAGTTTTGAGTGAGCTGTGATTCCACTGAAACGTGGAGGTGGCAGACTTGGCCTGCAGCTGCAGATGAGTGCCAGCAGGGCAATTCTGGTCATGGGAGCAGGAAATTCAGCAGAGGCTGCAAAACTCTCCCAAGATGGGCAAATTAGCCCTGACTAAGTTCCTTGCTGGCACAGTGAGTCAGCTACCGGTGTGCAAGCAAGGCAGCTTAGGTTAGATAAGTTTACATTGCAAAACCATTCCATCTGCCACGTAGAGAAATGTTGAAACATTTAGAAATTCCTCTAATAGCAGTACCTTTATTCATTATGAGTCTGGGAAATTGTACCACCTAGTAAAACCATAGTCCAGACTTATTCAGTGTGTGAATAGTCGCAGTAATTAACTCAATCTAGTGCAATCAAATCCACTTCCAAAAAAAGAAGACCACACACCTCCAAGATACCAGTTTGAATGCCTCTCTTTTGAACATCCCAGTGATCAGGGGAAAGTAGTGAAGCTGAAATGCTTCTTTCTGAAATCCTCTGTAGACCAGTGCACTGACAAGGAAAAGTTGTCCTGTTGTGGAATTCAAGCATTTTACTATTTTGGACCCAAGACCTCTGTTCCACTCTGGAGGAATGAGAAACAAATTTATTACATTAGTGAAATGGGCAATGGCTGCCTCTGCAGTAGAGACCTTGTGTACTCCAGTGATTAGATTAGGGATAAGCTGTCCAGGCAAAAGCTAAATGGAGTTAATAAATTTAAGTGCATCTTCTGAGATACACGAACTACCTTTTGCTCTGGGAGTGGGAAATTTTTACTGGTTAGGATTTTCTAGAACACTATATTTCCTTCAAGTAGAGCATTTCCTTCAATATCAGCCTCAACTGTGTTTGCAACCAACAGCAAAAGCACTCTGGGGATAAAGGATCATTTTCTAGAGGAGACTTTGGTAAAATGAGGGGTCTTTAGCCAAATACGACAACAGTCAACATAGTTCCTTGTGTACTTCACAGTTAAGTAATCTTACTGAAAGTTCAAAGGATTGGATTAAATTCCTCTTGGATTTCCTGTGATAATCTCAGTTGGATCATCTGCTCCTACATGCTAAAGTTCAACAGTGTCTGAATCTGTTAAGGAAAAATTACATTTATTAGACACAACTTTCTTTTGCAAACCTTCCTCATCTGACTGGGACAACATATGTTATTTAAAGGGCTGTCTTGCAACAAGTGAAAATTTTGCATAGATAACAAAAAAAATATGTCAGATGGGAAATAATGAACTCCATTAGCCCTTTACAATTAAAAAAAAAAAAAAAGGTGTTTTTGGGCTGGATTTCTCCCTTTCCATGTACTAGAATCCATTTAATTTATACTGCAAATTCTATGGGGTTTTAGCAAAGGTTAAATTCATCTTGTCTTGCATAACTGCATGAGAAGTAGTTTGGTGAACTTTAAAGAGCAGAGAACTTGGATATAGACTTATATTTCAGGAGATGTGGTTTGTGGGTATTGAAGGATAAAACATCAATCAAATGGACAGATACTCCTTTTGCGCAGAAGAATTATTATTTGAATTTAGTCTTTGTATATTTATTGGCAACCGCCATTAGCTATTTTTAAGGACATCTACAGTTTGGAAAGGATGCTATATGTTTGTTGTGTTAAAATCTAAGTGGACAAGTACTAATTGTTCAGCTAATACAGACTAACATATCACCACTGATATTAAATTTACTTAGCTGGTTATCTCTTCTGGTCTCTGTGAAGTAATTGGAAATTCTTCTGTCAACTTTAGAAGAGCAGGTTTTGCTCTTTTAAATGTTCAAACAATTATATTTAGGAATTGTGATGCTGGTGAATTGTTTGAATTCACATGAAAACAAAAGTTCGTAATGTGTTGTTCCAGATGGTGAGAATGCATACATTGATATTTTGTTTGGTTTACTCTATTTTTATAGAGTACTTGAGGAGAAATTAATGAATTTGTATAGCTTAGTCTATCTTATAGCTTAGCTTTTAAGTTAAATGAGAGCAGTGACCTCTTTTGGGCTAGGTCTCAGTTTCTCTATTTCTAATGCAGAATTTCTCTCATAAAGATTTACCTCTATGACAGAGGCAAGGTTGCTAATTCTGCCTATTAACAAATATCTACTTTACTTGAGCAAGGTTAAATGACTGATAGTGATCTGTGTCATAACATGAATACAAGTATGGAAGGAAGTTTGTGCAGCCTTCCCTGAAAAAATGCCTTCGCAGATTTTTTAAGGATTCATCCAAAACTCAATAGGAGAACCCTTCGGTGCCATTAGAGAGGCACAAACATTTCCAAGAAAAAGGAAAATTTGAAAATCTGCATTTTCAGCAGTGACTATTACTGTTTTTTCCTCAGTTTCAGTGTTCACAAACAGAGAATTGAAAGGAA
The DNA here is from genome assembly GCF_028769735.1 of Zonotrichia leucophrys gambelii. Classification (NCBI taxonomy): domain Eukaryota; kingdom Metazoa; phylum Chordata; class Aves; order Passeriformes; family Passerellidae; genus Zonotrichia; species Zonotrichia leucophrys. The sequence continues at coordinate 9,333,715 of NC_088170.1, read as the reverse complement.
AATTTGGAAGAAAATCCAAATGCAAAGGGGCCCCAGTTTTCTGCTTTTCAGACTCCTCTTTTGAAGTGCCTCCACCCAGGCAGCTGAAGCACTAGTCATTTTAGAACTCTCCATCTCATTCTTCTCTTTTCCTCATCTTTTTCTCTTTTCCTCTTCTCTTTTCTATTAAGGTCAAATCCTGCTTCTCCTGATGCCAATAATAAAACTCCCATTGATTTCAACATCAGCAGGAAATATGCAGTTTGTTATTTACCACAACCACCACAATGAATCTCTGGGAAGAATTCATTTATATTCATTCCAACAATGCCATGAAAAATGGGCCCTTGCTATTTTATCACATCCAAACTGTTGCTCTAACTCTAACATCCTAGCTGTTGCTAACAAGTCAGTGATGATTTGTAAACCAACAATTTATGGTAACCACATTCCATCCCCATTATGATGTGTGGTTTGGAAATGGAAAAGTAATCAAGACCTCCTGTTAAGAGACTTTATTTCAGTTGAGGTTTTCTGTAAATAAAAGCATTTTGAAAGGATCATTGCTGTATGATTCTAACTCCAAATTGTTCATTTGATCTAGGTCCCATCTATGCTCCAAATTCCTGCCAGGCTCTGTCTGTCAGGAGTGTGAGATCCCCAACAGTGGCATGAGCATACTGGCAGAACTGTTTTTATCAGTGCAAGTATTTTCACTCAACTGGATAGTTTCACCAGACTGGAACAGCAGTTCCATTTCTTGGAGACAGCTATGTCCATTCCTTGGAATACTTTGTAATACTTTATCAGCACACTGTAAGGGTAGTCTGACATAAATAAAGGCCTCCTACTACAGTTACAGTAAGAGATGAAGGGCTGCAGTCAGCCCCATGGTATGAAGTGATGCCCCAGGGAACAAAGAGCCTGCGTAGTTTGTGCAAGACTTTGTCTTGGTTGTGAGGGCTGTGGGCAGTCACCATGACACTGAGGAGGACTTTCCAGCACTTTGGTGGGAGACCACCTAGAACTGCTGGTAAATAAACTCAAACAAGGGAATTTTGTTCCAGTATTACATTTTGGTACCAGCCAGGTTGAAAACCTTCCTTTGATTTCTTTGGTACTGAGACACCATACCTTGTCAACCCTGTGTAGGAAGCCCAGCAGCCTGGCTTTGAGCCTAGAGACACCTTGTTTGGTGACCTGCTGAATTAGAGAGCAATTTAGACAGTTTAGAGAGGGCCCTACTAATCAGCCCTAACTTATGTGTTATGATGAGAGAGACCACACTAATTAGGAGCTAAAGCTCTCTTCCTACCTCTTTGTCTCCAGCAAAAATCACTACTTGATTAAGTTACATATCCCAGAATTGAGCACAAGTTGCTGGGGTAGGATATCACCTCAAAGGGTTTACTCTGATTTTCTATTGAACAGGGGACTGCTCAAAAACACTCTTAAAATTTATTTTTATTTTGTGACCTAATTCTGTGAAGAGGATTTGAGCATGTATGGATCCTCATGAGGTGTTCATTTGCTTTATTTTAATAATGACATGAAAATGAATAGATATTTTGTTATTAAATAACTTTCTAAGTAGTTATCTCTGTATCATTAAGGGGAATTACATGTTCTAAAGGGAAATTTACCTCATGTAGTAAAGCAGACTGAAAAATAAGACACAAATGCTAGCAGGAGAACTTGTTCACCATCACAAACTAAGCATAGGTCCATGATAAAATGGATTAATGGGCTTAGCTCTGGTTTAATGTGTTTCTCCCCACTTGTGACCCTCTGCTGTGAGTAGAATGTCTCCTTGTTTGTGATGGCACAAACAAAGCAGTTCCTGAACCACCATTGCACTGCTGGAATTTGGTTTTGAGGAAAAGCAGTTTGTATAATGCAGGAAATAATAATGGAGGGAATAATAATGGCAAAGTATTTTCCTGATCTGTCACAGTTATGCTGCCAGGTGTGCTGTGTAGCAGCAAGTGGTGGAAAGTCAGAGAAGGTTTTAGATGGGACTGCCTGAAACCAGTAGCAGCAGTAGTAGTGCCAAGGACAAAGCTGTCACTTAAAGTAGTTTTAGAAAAGACCTCAAATATTTCACTAGAGAGATGCCCAGCTTATTGTCCTACAAACTGCTGGACATGGATTCTGGTGGGCCTTGAAAGGACAATCTGTCACACTCTGCAAGCATCTGAGTGTGATGATAGGGACCACTGCAGCCCAGGCTGGTTCATCACCCCGGAGCAGCATTTGATAATATCTGGCCACCCCAGCTCTGGAAACAAGTCAAAATCTCCAGGCTGGCTTACATGATTTTATCCCTATCACTCATTCTTTCCACACAGCCCTTTGGGGCATGGAATAGATATCTCAAATAGAATGGATGGATATCCTCAAATATTTATTATTAAAGATGCATCACGCTGTTCTTTAATTAGAAGTCAGCGAGCAGGAATAAAATTGCCCAAATTTTATCCAGCAGCGGGGAGGTGTCAGGTAGGAGGGCAGGAGCTCAGCCAAGCCCGTGTTGACACCATTAATCTGATGCTGCGCTACCACCTTGTGGGCAGAAGGTAAATAGCGCGGAGGGACCGGCACAGGGGACACGGGGACAAACACAGCACCATGGGCACCCTGCTGCCCAAGGACGGCACAGCCTGCATCCCCCAGCCTGAGACACCTCGGGATCAGCCAAGAGAACCGAGCAGATTGTGGAAATCTGCTGGAGCTCTGAAGTGAGGGGTGCCCTGCAAAGGGATGCGGCAGTATGGTATTCCTGTGGGATATAAAGGGAAACAAGTAGGATGAAATCATGTTCCTATTATACTGGAGTACCAATGCCTTTATATAAAGTGACTCTTCGGATCTGCCTGCTCTTAACCACGATCCTCAGAGCTCCTCACAAGTTTCTTGACTGGCTTCCACCTGCTAACTGCACTGACAAGTCCCTTGGCACTGCGCTGCCTTGGAGTCCCAACACCTCTGTGGTCTTCTCTCCACATTCCAGGATTGCTGCAGCTCTCTTGAATTTCAGTACCGTGCTTCAGGGAAGGATAGAAATAAGAAAGCCACCTAAAAGTCAAGTTATTGAATATATTGTTAATAAGAATATTATTGGTATCCTCTTCATCCCTTCAGGATTTAGTACTTCATGGCACTTAACAGATTCCAAGAGAAGATATATTCAAAACATTACCTTCCTTTTCACTAAAACTGAAGGAATCTCCCTGAACATCTGAGACTCTACACAATCAGATGTAATGTCTTATGTGCCTCCTCACACCTAACTAGAGAGGGATTTGAAAAACAAGCGTTTCTCTGACATCTGCTATGTGCCAAAGACTTCCCTGGAATTGTTCAAGGAACAACTCAACCTGGAACTTTGTGCTGTGCTTTAGTTGATATAGTAACAGCTGGTCAAAGGCTGAATCTTGGAGGTCTTTACCAACCCTAATGATTCTATGATTGGCACAATGTAAAAGCTTTTGGGGAATTGTTAGTCAAGAGGCCAGAGTTCCAGATTTACGCCAATGCCATATTCTGGGGCAGGATGAGATGCAAAATCTTACTGTGGGTTTCCACATCCAAAGAATATATTTTGATGTTCCAGAACAAGCCTTTCTCAATTGCTCTTCCTTTGGAGCAGTCGCCTTCACAAGGTAAATTAGGTGTCTGCTGGAGCAAGCATGTGAACTTGGGTCTCTCACATGACTACAGGTTGCCTTAGAGGAAGGCAGTAAAATCCTTTCTGCTTTCCTTCTCTCTCACCTCCCCCATCCTCTACATTTTCATAAGACAGTTTGAGCATTTAATCCAGTATTGCCACTTCCAAGCTCAAGAATGATCCATCCTGGCAGACAGGAAGCCAAGGAAAGCTGCCATGAGGCCTGCATGGAGGAAACAGGAGCTCCAGACAAACCTCAAACACAAAAAAAGAAACATGCAAGAGATGGAATTAGTTTCAGATCTCCCATAAGGAATACAGACACATGCAAAAATGAGGACTAAGGAATACAGAATATCATGCAAGGATGAGTTTAGGGAAATGAAAGCCCAGCTGCAGTAGGATCTGGTAAGGGATGTAAAGGAAAACAGGAAGGGCCTCTAGGAGTGTATTTACAGGAAAAGAAAAAGAAAGGAGCAAGGGAGTGGGATGCAGGCTTGCTGCTGACTGAGACCATGGAATGACTGATGACTTTTTGGCTGGGTATATGGGAAATCCAGAATCTTGGTGAAACAGTGCACCTGATGATGATTAGCTCCAGGCTCCAGTACAGACCAGGGAGATCCACCAGCTGCAAAGTGGCTTGGCAGAAAGAACCTGGTGGTCTGTGAGTGCTGGGGGACAGCAAACTGACCACAAGGCAGGAATCTGCCCACAAAGCAAAGGTGGCCAACAGCATCCTGGATGGCAGGAAGATGCAGCACAAGGAGTCAGGCGAACTCTCCTTTGTGCTCAGCAGTGTTGGAACAATGTCTGCAGTGCCACAGCCACAAGGATGAGACAAAAACATGGAGGAGCAAGTCTAATGAAGGAACACGAGCATTATCCATGGATTGGAGCATGTGATGTACAGGAAGACACTGAGAAAACTGGGTCTGTTTTGAGCCTGGGAAAGAGAAGGCTCTGTGAGATCTGAACAATCTGTATAAATATCTGATGGAGACAGTAAAAAGGATAGATACTCTTCTCAGCAGTATCCTCTGAAAAGTCAAGACAATGGGCACAAAAATTAAATACCTGAAATTTCTTTTAAATTTTAAAAGCTTTTTTTTTAAATTATTGTGAATGGTCAAATGCTAAAACAGGCTTCCCTGAGAGTTTGTGTAGTCTCTATCCTTGGAGATATTCAATGCTGATACACAATACTGAGCAACATGCTCTAGTTGACCCTCTCTGTGTAGGGTGTTGGAGTAGACAATCTCCAGAGGTCCCTTCCAAACTCTGTGATTCTGTACAGTAACACATTTATTATTCCAGGCACAGTTCTGATAGGAGCAATGCTTCTGTGTACAACTTCATTTTCCCTTTTTGGCAGAGACAAAAACCATTTCTATCTTTTGATTCTGCTTTCAGGATAACATTCAGCCCACAGTTACTGTGGGACATGAGTTGAGTGCTCATGCTCTTTTCAGCAGTTTTCTGTGCCCTACTTCTCCTGTTGCCCAAGGAAACTTATTGAAGCATCGCAGCTCATCTCTGTCCCCAGCTTGTCCAGCAAGGACATGGACAAGACCAAAGTATATATTATTTTTTCATGTGGCATAAGCACAGGATATGCCTGAGGAATGAAGAACAGAATATGCACTGCAGGCACTCTTCCACTCCAGCTGTGTGTCAGAGTGGCCCTTTAATTCAGGAATAGATCACACACCCTTCACTCTGCTCCAAGCACAGCAAAATTGCTGCTCAGAACTCCCATTTTTTACCACCTGCTGTTCTTTTGCTTTTCTCTTCCACTGACCAATGGTGTGAAACAGCAGAGCTGCTGTGGAGTAACAGGTTGTGTAGGACACATCTTGAGGATGTGCTAATTTCATCTACCGAGATCTTGTTAGTGAAAGATTTTCATGTCATGCTCAAAATAACTCCTTTGCTGAGGGTGGAAGTCTGTTAATGTGACAAAAGCAAATCCTGTTTCTCTGCAGAGAAGTTGCTAGCAGAAGACTATGATGGTGTTGTAGGAGGAATTCAGAGTAAAACAGCTCTTGATGGTTTTTGTTGAACAGCTACATGAGCACCTTCTTCCTCACTTATATGAGTGCTGCTCTTATGTAAAAAAATATTTCCTCTCGCTCCATGTTTCCTAAATGACACAATTTATCTCTCTCTGTGTTGCACACAAATATAAACAGGATTTCACAATATCAAAATTGTTATATTAGAAAGCAAAAGACCTGAACTTCCTTGCCTAAATTCTCAGGCAACATAGCACACCATTAGCATAGCCTAAGACAGCTCTTCTGAAATTCTGTTGTAATACCACTTTTTATCAGCTTAATACAGAACTAAGCCGCTGGTATGAATCATACAGGGCCCCACAGTCCTCTGTAATAATTTTAGTGTCTTCAGCTGTTAGTCAACATCCTAAGGCTTTGGTAAACTTCTAGAATATGAGGAAGAATTTGCAGAAGTTCATCAGGAAATTCTTTGTAGAGCCCATCTTTTCCATTTAAGCAGTAAAGAGTGATGTGTTCTCTAGCTTTCTGTGCAATGACATCATTGCTTCTTTGCTTCATGTTTTCAGTCTAGCTCTTGGACAAATAGAGATGTCAAGGCAATAGGAAGTCAATTTTCTCCATGAATTTTTTCTTTTCTTAATCTAACTTTAGCTCCATTTATCAGAGTAATATAGCAGCACAGAAATTAATGATGTATCACAAAGTACAGAGAAATTGCCAAGACAGCCAATATCATCAGAAGGCCAGTACCACATTAGGGATGGGCTGGAATTATTCCCAAACTGTGTATGCACATGATAGCAATGTTGGATGACACATTTGTCACAGAAAACCCACTCTGGTGACCTTTAATTTGTTTTCTGCCCAAGGATAAGGATTATAATTGGGGGAAAGTTACTAAGCAACAGTGGCTAGCAAGTTTCATTTACAACACTCCTTCCTCCCCATCCTCCCTGCAGCTCACACAGCATTTCACAAAGGGGCTAAACCTCAAATTCACTTGCAAAGCCTGCCTTTGTAAGACACCAGAGACACAGGAATAGAGTAAAATAATTTTGTTTACTCAGAGTTAAACCAAGAAATATGAACTAATTCAAAAGTCAGAACCAAATTGAAATGTCTGAAGTAAAAGAATTAAACACTGTACGAAATTCATATCATCATCCAACACACATTCCATTTCTAACCCATCAGTTTTGGGATTCATTCAGGAAATACTTAAAAACAGGCTTTTTTCTTTTTTTCTTTTTCTCTTTTTCTCTTTTTTCTTTTTTTTTTATTTTACAGGTTCTATTAAGACTGTTCCTAACAGCCTTGTACAAAACACATTGATCATCTGTGTCATCTTGTGAGATATTATTGAAAGACAGCATTGTTAATTAACAGATTGATTGATATTTTCCTTCTATGAATTCATTTCAGTTGTCTGTTTATAGCAGAGTATCTAAAATCTGCAGTCTACCACTTCAAGAAATATTTCATAATAGTGACAGTTGAGGGTTTTTTTCTCAGTAAATATAATAGGAAACTACTAAATCTGCGCAGTGATATGACTGTAAATGGATCCTCTATTTTTACTTCCACATTTTAGCTATTAGCCTGCTCAACAGAAATTTAGCTGCTGAATCTGAGTCTGCAAGTGAGATCAGTCAGACTGGCTTCACTAAAGTCAGCAGCACATCCTGTTTTATTGCCTGCCATGCCCAAACTCCTGAAACAGAACACGCCATTGTAAACAGCATCCAAAATTGTTTTAAGGCAGGATTCTTCTGGTAACACTTGTACATGACAAGTGTTAGGTGTTATGTTTTATATTTAGATGTTTATGTTCAGTCTATCACAGTTAATGCTGTGAAAGATGTACCTTGAAGATGAACACCACTGGTTGTGGATGGGAGTAGAGATTTGTTTTGGATACATCAGAGAGTAGCTGCCACCTTCTTTGCCCAAGTGTAACCATTTTGCCAGGTCTTAATTGCCTCATCAAGGCCCAGGTTTATGTTTAAGACTGTCCATGTGTTGTTCAAGCTTCACCCGAAACCTTGAGAAAATAATCTTGAACTTTCTCATGTTTAATGAGCTAATTTTCCCCGTTTGCAAGCACAAACCAAAGGCATCAATAAATAACATTTTAAACTAATGCAAATAAAAAAGCTCTTGAGAAAATGATTAATCAGGGTAAAAGACAGCACCTAGGATACAGTTTCATTAATTTTACCATCTGCTGAGAGGGCAGGGCTTGGCCAGCTGCTCCCTTTTCCTTCCTAAGGCAGCCTTCACTCCAAATTTAAGACTCCTGTGTCTTGCAAGGCCTTGTCAGGTTCAGCTTTCACAGAACTGTAGAATCATAGAATTGTTAAGGTTGGAAGATACCATCAAAGTCTAGTCCCACTGTTTAGCCAGCACTGCCATTGTAACTCCTGTATGATTAAACCACATCCCCCAGTGCCAGATCCAGACACTCCAAACACCTCCAGGGACAGTGACTCCATCACCTTCCTGGGCAGCCTCTTTCTATGTCTGACCACCCTAGCAGGGAACAACTCTTTCAGATATCTAGTCTGAATGTCCCTGTCTCAGCTGAAGGTCATTTCCTCTTGTGCTCTCACTGCAGGCACAGCAGAAGGGACTGACCCCACCTCCCTGCAGCCTCTTTTCAGGGAGTTGTAGAGAGCAATAAGATCCCCCCAAGCCCCCTCTTCTTCATACTGAACAAACCATCTGCCTTAGCTGTTCCACATAAGATGTTTTCTAGGCTCTTCACAAGACTTGTTGCCCTTCTTGTTTGTGTTGTTTTCCACATATAAACCTCTTTTCTAAAGATCTCTTTTTCTGTTCTCTGTCTTTTATATCCCATGTTCAAAGTTGAATAAGATAAGGCTAATATTCCTCAGGCAGGGCTACAAAATCTTAAGTTACCTTGAGTCCTCCACACTCTAACAGGTACAAAATTGTGTCCTTTATGCTAAAAAGCTCCTGTTCAGACAGAAATGTTTCTCAAATATAATGAAACAGCCTATGCATGTTTCAGGCATATCTACGGGTCCTTTCTGTTCCTCATGCCTTTGCTCTGCCAGTTGTCAGCCTTTCTGCTCCTTTTCTAGTCTGCCTTTCTTTCCCCTGGGGAGTTTGTGTGGTGGGAGAGGGTGCCAGAGATTTGCTTTCCCTTTGGGCCTCAGCCACCAGCTTTACCCAAACCTAATGTATATTTAATATGATGCAGCCAACAATCCTTTCTGCCAACCTCTGATCATGCGCCAGCTGAAGAATGCTGCAAAGTAATGTCCTCTGACTAAATCTTGAAGCCCACGTATAAACTCCTGATTAGTGGTGGCTGAGATTACTGGGGATGTGAGTCTGTACCCCTCTGTTTCTGTGCCAACTGGAATTTCTCCATACTGTAGGATATCTAAGGAAGCAGGCTCTGGAGAACCTTCTGTTTTTGCAGTAGGTGTGTAAGGCAAAGCTGCTGCAGGGTTTTTCCTGGTAGCTTAATTTCCTGACTCCAGAAGTCGTGTAACACTTCTGTGCACAGTGAATTGGTGGCCATGATTCACTGGGGGAGTTGTGGCATTTCAGGATGGCTGTAAGGAGATCTTCAGGCCTGAAGTTGTACATGGAAGAATTTAGTGATGTAGGTTTCTTTGGGAACACACTATCTTTTCCATGGAAGCTTGATTTGTTTTCTTCTTTCTTCATGGCTCAGCAGAGACAAAGAAGACTGAGGGTAATGAGGTTTCCTTTCTTGGAAGGCCCTTTTCTTTTTTCTTTCTTTTTTTTTTTCTCTACTCACCCCTCCTTCACCTTATCCCCTCACCCTAGCCTTTCTTGAAGTGGTTAAGAAGGGTTTATATTCACCAGGTAGTACAAAGATCAAAATGTTAAGGGAACCAGAGGGAAGTGATTGAGAAGGTCTTTCTGAGGATGACAGCTCTGCCTTGTAATACAATACTATGTCTCATGGGAGTGGGTGGGAGGCCAGCCTAAATTTCCCCTTGCTGTCCTGCCAAATTCCCCAAATTGCATAACTGTGTATTCTCCTAACACAGTGGTACCCTTGGCATCACTAGCAAATCTGCAGGGAAGCAGTGAAGCAGCTGGAGGCTTGAAGGTGGACCAAAATTGGTAGAGGACAGACTTGGTTAGCCAAAAAACAAAACAAACCCAAACCCACAAACTGAATTTACTAACTCTCCCATGTATAACTGAAGAGCACAATACAGATTTAATAACATACACTATTTGGTTCTAAATGCACTCCATCTAGGAAAAATAAGTTTATCGGGATAAGCAAAGGGCCCATGGGGAGTTCATCAGTTCAGTTTCAAGTCACAAGATGTGTTTTACTTGGCTATGGAACCTTTTTTGTGCAAGATTAATGTGAAACTGCTGAAATGCAAACTGACAAAAAGACATATTTTTACTGGTTGGTGCTTTTTCCTCTGTGCCATTATTTTCATCGGGAGGCCCCATCGCTGCCTTTCCCATCACTGCTGCCTTAGACTGACAGGAGGATGAGGTACTTGTTGGCTTCTGTGAGGAAATGAAAGAATGACTATTGGAAGAGCAGAAAATGACCAGTGAAACTCCTAAGGATGTAACCCTGAAGGCTTTTGTTTTGTCACTACACTGAATCAAAAGAAAAGAATTTGGACCTTCTCGGAGGGGAGTGTCAAGCATGGCTAGCCTGGGGTAGGTTCTGCCTGAGCAAGGAGGGAAAGATTCACATCCTTTGGAAAAATATTTATTCATCTTAAAAGTTCAGGTAGCCAAATCCATTAGTTCTGCAGCTTCACCAAGTTTCACTGCAGCCTGCCCTAGTCCTGTGTGCCAGCTGACCATCACTAAGGCGACGAAAAAGCAACTACACCCACAGTGGTTTTGATAATCTTGCTGACAAAAGTTCCTGTGTGCAGCACCTTAAACAGGCTCAGTGCTGTCGCTGGGATTGCTGGAGAGGCTGGGTGCTACTCAGCATGTGTAAGGGTGGGAGAATCTGGCTCCAAAATGGTTTCTTTTTCTCTCCTTGCTACAGGACCTGGAAAAGACAAGGATGTGTGGGCGGGCCTGGAGTCCCTCCAAAGAAAGTGTGAGGCCTTGGGCAAAACAAATCCATCAGGTCTCTCATTTCTTCCAAATATAGGTCTGTTCTGAGTAATAGCCAAACTCAAGTCTAAATTCCACATTCAGACCTTTCAGAGGGAATACATGAAAAAGACCCTATGGCCCAGAGAGTCCGTCTATAGAAAATATTTTGATAGCTCTTCCGCTCTGGCATTATCTTCCACTTAAAAAGAAAGAGAAGGAAAACACAGAGAACTGGAGCACATGATTTAATTTTCACTGTTAAAGGACTGATTGATGAAATTAATACTTCTGAAAACAATCTGTTGTGAGCTATCAAATATTTTTGCCTATGCACCAATTGGCAGGAAGCAGACAGATAAATTATTACAATATGTAAGGAAACAAATTGCTCTGAGGAGGAATGGTATTTGTGTGTGTGTGTTTATGAGCAGGATAAGTAGAATTAAACCCATAAAAGCATGCTGAGAGATCATCTTCCATCACAGGAGAAATATACTGGAAGCAAAGGAACTCACTTCTGCTCTGTCCCTGGCTGAATTTCTAGCAAAACAGGGTTTATGATATGCAAGTGTTCTCCTGGAGTAGAATTTTTAAACAAATTAAAATAAAAAAGGCGATTGGGATGTTCTTGCTGTTAAGAGAAAGGGGGTCTCATAGCCATTTTTGCCAAGATACTTCAAAATTTTTCAGGCATCACCACATTTTAATGAAATGGAGCAGTTGCAGCAGATCCACAGATCCTGAATATTGCTGCTCATGGGAAAATTTTTGGAAGTGCTGTAGACATGGAGCTTCAAAAACCAGCATTCTATTAACTTTCAATAAGACAGTTTCTATAGAGCCTGACAAGTGGAAAAATGACAAAGTGAGATAAGGTCTGCATGAAATAACAGCCTGTGGATTGCTCTGTGGTGTCTGTGTACGTGTTCCTATCCCCCAGTGAGCAGCTCAGGCAGAGATGGTAACTCATTTTCTGATAACTCCTTTTCCATCAGGAGCCAAACCACCTCACATTTTCCCCAGAGCTCAGTACACTGGGTACTGGGCAGCAGGTGGGTAGCAGTGGACGAGGCAGCCACGTGCTAAATACAATTTTGAATAAATAAGTAGAGCTTCTAAGTGACACAGGATAAATCTACCTTTACATTTGTAGATAACTATCACCCAACTTGAGCCATGAGATCCACATTTTCCCTTTTCATGCCATGCCTGTAACCTGCATCTACCCCATCGGCTTGCACTGCTACTGAGAGGAGAGGGAACCCTTCTGGTCTGGAGCATCATCTTCTTTTCCTCTATTTGTGCATTGTAGAGGAAGGAAGGGGACACAAACAGCATGAAAGTCTGGATTAGGCAATAATTAGACTGATTCTGGGAAATGTGACCTGTGGAACATAAATAAATTTCAGGCATGTCTCAGGAGCTGGAGATGGAGACAAGATGAGTTGTAGAACATACCAGATATTTTTTCTATAGCGAGGCTATATGGCAGCTAGTGGTTGATCTTAAGTTTTCTACCAGGTGCTCCATAGATTTGACCTTTTGATCATTACTACAATCATCTAGGCATCAACAACAGGCAAAGATTTCTAATGGTATCCAGAGGAATCTGAATTCCATCAAAAAAGCAATGGAAGTCTATTTGCTAAAGGGCTTTTTACAAATCTTTCCTTACACAAGAATTTCCTTTCTAGAAGTTAGATTTCCCATTCAAATTAAGCATCCTTGTATGTGACAGAGCCAGAGTACCTGGGACCGTCTATTTTCTTCCTTTTCTTTCAATGAAGGTACAAATATTCTGTGATCTTAAATGTGACAAGAAATTATCTTGTTGTATTCCAAGGCTACTGAGTGAGTACTTAACAGTGAGCAGAAGTGCTCCTCTAACAAACTCTTGTATTTGCATAATTTTAGGGGACCATCCATAGTTTGTGGGCAATAGGTGATGCTAATTGCTAGCAGCAAGGAGTTAGCTGCAAGGACTGCTGACTGTGGGCAGCTAGCCAGCCTAAGAGGTTGTGATGATACCATTAAGGCAGCAAGTACAATGCTGTGTGGATGAAAAGTTACTATGCTGTTTTGTGACACATAACTTGAAAAGGTGGCAAGGGAAGGCAAAAAGCTGTGAGAGTCCCATAACACATAAGTATGCTCATATCACCTACCAAAAATTGGAGTAAGGCTTGTTTGTGATTGAAACATTCTAAACAGGAGCTCATTATTTTGTCTAAGTCAGCAGCCTAAATTACAGTCAAAAGATTACCTGAACTGAGCTGGGTTGTGCATTTAAGAGCACAACTTCATCGCTAAGCCTCAAAGTGCTAGTACCACCTAAGAGCATCTCAGTGACAGGTGAGATGTACTGCTGTGGTTTTAAAAGATGTTTTCAAGGGCCAAGCAGAAGTTTTCCAGCTCCTCTTTTATCTGGTGGAGTGCCCTCTTGACTTTCTCTGGTGTGTTCAAGACCTCTATGCTTCTGGTGAAGGGGTCGTAGCGCAGAGCAAAAGGCTTCTTGATCTTCATGGCGTAGCTCCTGTGGGGAGACAGGACAGAGCTTCTGCTTCAAAAGGGGCAAAACCTGCCGGACCTCATTTCTCAGGGTGCACTCATGGAACAGAGGCAGCTGTGACACCTCCTCACTGCTTCTCCTGAGCTTTGCCTGATGCAGCACACCCTGCCCATGGCTGAGCCACTCACAGCCCCAGAGATCTGCAGTGCCTGGGTCAGCCTGGCTGAGTTTGAGCCCTTTGCAGCCCCAGAGATCTGCAGTGCCTGGGTCAGCCTGGCTGAGTTTGAGCCCTTTGCAGCCCCAGAGATCTGCAGTGCCTGGTGTCAGCCTGGCTGAGTTTGAGCCCTTTGCAGCCCCAGAGTTCTGCAGTGCCTGGGTCAGCCTGGGTGGCTGAGTTTGAGCCCCTTGCAGCCCCAGAGTTCTGCAGTGCCTGGTGTCAGCCTGGCTGGCTGGGCCCCGTCTGTGCTCTCACCGCTCTGCCTTCACACAACTCAGAGTTATTACAACCACAAGCTGAGGAATGCAGGAGCACAGCATGTCTGCCGCCTTCACTTCCAAGAAATAACCTGGAGCAGCTCTTTCTCTGTTATATTCTAAAAACCTGTTGATACTAGGCATCCTGGGCTATTTTTCTGTCTCTATTAAAAGAAAAAACATGATTGCTTGCCATTTTCTACAATATTTCCATTAAGTGCACGCTGGTAGGAACCCCCTGTACTGATGTTGCCTTATGTTTTCCGTGCTGACAGATTCTTGTGCTTTCAGTTATTTTGAGCAGCCTTGGCTGTGCAACTGCTTTGAAAAAAATGTATGAAAAAGCTCCATGCCTGAGAGTGGTGTATTCCTTGTCCTCGTACGTTCTTTGCAGGTTTGTCTGAGTCAAAAGCTTTGCAAGTCCTCTCTCCTCTGCCAGGGAGTTCTCACCCTCGTTTTTACACGTATTAAAAATTAAATGTGAACATTTAGATTTAAGATGATGAGCCTAATTAGCCATGGCTATAGCCCCAGCAGACACTGCTTCTGGGGAAGAGGAGAAGAGAGTAGGGAAGAAGTCTGGCTCAGGCTCCCTTCCTCTAATAAATTCCTCATTTCAGCTCCTGCATGCTCCCCAGTAGCTCCACAACCAACATCCTGCCTCCAGCCAGAATTGGTCATGTTGTTCTAAATGTTGGAGATGAAGGCCAGAATTTAAACCCTGCTTATTTTTTATTTTAAAGGAAAAAGAAACAAACATCTTTACTGCACAACATCGCACAGTTAAGGAAATGTGTTTAGAAACACCTCAAGCTAATTTGAAATAATGTTATTTAGGTTGCAGACAGCTACTTTGTAGAAATTAGGTTGCCCATGAATGCTGATTCTGGATTCTTGTGCAGATACAATCAGAGCAGAAAGGCAATCTTGTTTTCAAGCCTCCTGCTGATCCTTGTTAATTCCAGAGACTGCTATGAAATTTCTATGTGACCTTGGGTAAATCAGTTTTTCACGACCTCCTGTTTGTATGGACTAGCACATAGGGTGGGATTGCACTCTCGCAGCTCAGTTAAAGAATTTACTTCAGAAGGTGCTAAAATGAAGCATTGTTAAGATGAAGCAGGGGACAGGGCATAGCAAAAATAAATTCTGAGTTTCTGTGAACCTTTTGTGAGATAAGCTTTACTTTGTGGTACAAAAGCCACTATGCAGGTGCAGTGAGATAGCCTGGCATGGTTGTTGCAATAGTTTGTAAATAGAAGTATTTGAGATTAAGAATCAATCCAGTGTGTGCCCCTCAATGAAAAAACCCACAAACACTTTACTTACTGAAGCTTGACCTTGGCATCTTCCAGGTTTTCTGCAATGAAATAGACAGGCTGGAAGGCTTGATCCTGATAGGGGTGAACTGCAGTCACTTCTGGATCAAAAGTCTTGTACTCTGGCTCGTTTGACAAAGCATACTTTGGAGCAGGAACAGCACCAGTTAGAGCAGGTGAATGAACAGAGAAAGAATTAGTCCCTGCTGGGCAGTAAAATTCTCTTTGGGGAATAGTTAGGGGTAATAGAAAGTCCTGTTCTTTCATATGTCAGAGCTAATTTTCATAATTAATAATTAATAAACCAAATAATAAAGATTTTTTTAAGATAAAAGAATATATATATATATATATATATATATATATATAGCTTGTATTACAGTGATGTACAACTGGATAGCACAGCCATGTCCTCAGACAGGGAGGGGAAAGTCTATGCCACCCTCCAAAATATAAATATCCAGAAGAAAAAAATATCATCCTGCTTTTTTCAGATAGTATCACAGAAATTTCACAGTCCTGTCTAGCATTACTTCAGAGTCCCCTAGCCCTTGTCACAAATTTCATGCTTCCTGCTGCAATGAAGATCGGAAAGCAGAATGTTTCTGGTATTTTATGCAAGGCTCCCAGGCCTGTATAGCAACCTAAAATCTTCCCTGAAATCCAATATATAAATAAATACTATACTGTATGTGTACATTTGTATTTTTGAACCCATAGAGATTCTTTTATATGTTTTTCCCCAGCTCTCTTACATTGACCCCCTAGGCAAACATGAGATTTATAGAAGGCACTTCTATCCACACTGCAGTCAAAGATACATCTACATAGTTTGTTTACATATACTGGAAATTCCTTTTCAACCAGCCACCAGTTTTACTTGCACAGAGTCCTGGGAAGGCAAGGAACTCATCCCATCAATGTTGAGACCCTTTTTCTCACCTTCAGACTGGACAGTGGGCCCCTTTCACCTAGGGATATTCTTTAAGTACCCACCCTTCTCTGAGATCTGTCTCTTTCCCTTTCTCTCTTCTTCCCCAGCCTTCAGGAGACTCCCTTCACCCTTTTATAATCCAAATGTCAACTCTCAGGGTGCTACTTGTAAATAACTGGTAACAGTGGGTGATGTTGCTCAATTCAATCTTCTAGTTGGAAAAATTCAGTGCTCCTAAGCACATATTTAGACATTTCAATGAACTGGTGCAGAAATAAATACCAGGCTTTAAAAAAAAATACAAACAAACCCAAAAAACCAAAACCCCAAAACTCCCAAGAATATATAAAAGATGGTGTTTTTCTTGCTCTTCATTTGCAGTGCGTAATTGAAGAGTAAACCTTGGATAGCACTCATACAATCTAAGATGGTTGGTATACACAAACATGAGGCTGCTCTTAGAATCTTAGAAGCTCTGGGGAACGAATGGGAAAAGATTTCAGTAACTCAAAACCTGACAGGGGTCCCACTATAGTGTCAGTGTTGAAGCAGAACTGAAATCCCATTGATTTCAGTGGAAGTTCAGCTTGAAACCGGATGGCCTTAAAGGCCTCTACAAGTTAAGTACTGGGTGTGCTGCAAGAAAAGCATATGTAGCACTGAGTGTTGCCAGAATTGTGGTATGAGCCATAAGATTTTACAGTATGTAGGACAGAGTCCAGCTGAGTGTTAACAGAAGAAGCATTTGGGATAATGTAGAACAGCTGACAGAGTATAGTGAAATAAACAGTGCAATACTGAGAGCTTTTGGGGAGGAATTCTTACAGTTCAGAGGAGGCAAGTTTGGCCAGCAGTCAGACACATTACAACTGCTCAGTTCAGACTTGGGGATGGTTATCCTTCTGATACCTAGCTGCTGTTACTAAATGCTTGGTTAGATAACAGGGATTCAAGTGCAAGACATATGCAGAGAGTACCTAGCTCTTCCTCTCATCCTCTGTCTTACCCCCAAATTATGCCCTGAGTTCTGTATAGCTTCATCTACCTGAAACTGGCTTCAAACTGGTAGGAGTGGGTGCTGTGGAGAAAAGGGAAATGTTTTAGAGATTTCACAGCCAGGATGTGGTTCCCTTGGTTACAGTCACACACCCACAGCCAGTCAGGCCAGGCTGCAGCTCAGGGATGTTCCCAGGCTTCTTGCTGATGCTAAGTTCTCATATAACATAAGCTGGATGACTGCTGCTTGCCCTCTGCCACTGGTTAGTTGTTATCTTCTTGTTTTAGTAACTCATGCCCTTATTCCCTCCTTGGTGGCTGAATTATTCTGCTGCTCCTGGCCTAAAAGTCTTCAGGCCCAAGGAAAGCCCTCCCTGCTGCAGGGTGCCTCCTCCAACACACAACCTACACTGAGATTCCTGCAGGATTTGCTCTGTTCATTGCCAGCAAAGCACCAAAACTTCACTGCCTGTGCCAAATATGTTGATCAGCTAAAAGATAGGGAATCAAGTCTGGGACCTCCATGCAGGAGTCTATGTCTGGTCCCACTGAGAAGGCTGGCAGATAATTATTAGGTTGGATAATGGCTTTCTGCCAAGCAGAAACAAAATTTATCTAGAGCAATAAACTCAATTCTGTCATGAGCCTCACTATCTTCCAATCTTCATCTTCTCTGACAGATGTGTCTAGACACTGCTTTATTTCTAAACAGGCACTGAACTACACATTTTGTCTCTTCAGCTGTAAAAGAAGCAGCTGGTACAGGTTTGCAATTTGCTAACAGGTGCTCAGGCATTGGACCTCACCACTTCACCCACACTGCCAGTGCCTACACTGAAGTTAGAATCACATGCACAGGCAGACTAGAATGAATAAATGGAAATATTTCTGTATTTTGGCTTTGTTCTAAATAAAAATCAATGATATTAAATCAGCTAAAGAAGGAAACTTCAGCACTTAAATTTATAGATATAATTAACTTGTGTACAACAAATTTCAGGAACTCAAGGTGACTTGCACAGAGCCACTAAGCCATTGTCCCAGCAGAAGCACAGTGAGGAACTTGCAGAGCTCACAAAGGGATTCTGCAGGGTGCTTGACCATCTTCTGATTTAGGTGTTACATACAAGAAGAACATGCTGAAAGGGGGATAATCCTATTCATTACCTTTGAATATAGATGCTATCACTCCTGCATGTATTCTCACTAATATGATGCATGTTTTTTCATTAATGAACAGGGAAAATCATATTCATTACCTTTTGAATATAGAAGCTATCACTCCTGCATGTATTTTCACTGATATGATGGATGAACACAGAGGTAGACCCAGCTTTATCAAAAGTTTATCCAGTAGCTTTACCCAACAATTATCAGTGATAAAAGCAGTGACAAAAACCTGCCATTTTTCATCTCAGGAACTGTTAGGGCTTCCCTCTCAGGCTCAGAGGTAGGGAGTTTGAGATTGTACTTTTTTGTTCTATATAGAAAGCACAGTTTTGTGCACAAGCAGTCCGTGCCTATGGTTTTAACCAAAAGCAGAAGATCTTGTTGTGCCTGAGGAGGAAAAGGGTGGAAATAGAGAAGAGAGAGTACAAGTCTGCTGAGCTTGACTCCAGACACAAAAAGTGAGCATTTCTGATGAGATTTTTACCTTCATTTGAGTAAACCTTAATCAGAAAAATAAAGTGACCACATCACATGGATTTTGTCATGCATATTGCTATGAAAGCTACATAAATATCAGCAATATGATTACCTCTGCCCTTTAGTATCCTGTTTAACATGTAAATGAACTTGATTTAGAGCCATAAAGTTTTAAGCCAGGCAGAGTAGAATAAATTTGGCCTTGAATTGTGCTTTGATTGGACATTTCTGGTTTTACTGGGTAAACGAAAACAAGTTTATGTTTCCTGTTGGTTGTCAGTGAATATAAGGAGTACTGAAGGATTCCCAGATAAACAGTAGCTTCAGCAGCACATAGTGTGAAGTTGGTGAGCAATCAGGCCAGGATCAGGATTTTATGTAGAAAGGAAGTCATGTTTATTCTTCTAGAGAGCTAATGAGCATGCAGATCTTTCAGCTTATCAGGAGAGAAAGCTCTCCACAGAGTTACCTCACAAACATCTCCAAATTGCAAGTGTTGTGAGGAAAAACAATGCTGAACTCATCAAGTGGTAAAAGTGAAGGTTGATGTCAGAGAAGGTTCCCTTTTCCGTGTGTTAATTTCAGCTGCCTTTCTGTGGGGATTCCTACTTGAAATGCCTTGAGATACATCAAAATGTTGTTTTTTCCCTCCTGCCACTTGACTGGGAAGTGGGCTGACCTGTACACAACTGAGAGAGTTTTGTAAAATGTTTATTGTCATGACAACCCAACCATCTCCAGTTCAGGGAGTCCAAGCTATGCTAATCCAGCCACAATTCCATGTGAATGTATCATGCATCTGGCTGTTAGGCTGCTGAGTTTATGTGTTAAACATAAAATATATCTCCCATGAAAGAGAAAAAAGGTTTCTGGTTTATAAAAATGCTTGAAAAGAGTGGTATTTATTTTCCTTTGGCTCTTACCAATTTAGAAAATATCCAATGTCTGCACAGCTTGAAGCATTTGAGCCCTGCTGATACCAGTTTAGGGCTTCTGCAATTAAAAAGTGATCACCTGCATCAGTGCTCTTCAAAATTAATGAGAAATTAATATTTCTCCTATCAGCTGTTTGGTCAAAGGAGGGGAAACCCACTTTCTGTAAAAGTGTACAAATCCTCTTTCTACAGCAAACATACCTAAGCAAGGCAGTATGAAACCTGTGCTCGCAGATTTTGATCTGTGTAAAACTAGAGCTTACATAAGTTTTGAAATGTGTTTAGGAATGAAAAATGCCAAAGCAATTTCTTTTTATCAGTGTCCATGCTATTTCCTGTTTCTTTGCACTTCATTTGGTCCAGTCAATCCGTGCCTTTCTGGTTCATATGTGTGTGAATGTCAATGGCAGGGAAAAAATAGCCAAGCTCAAAATAGGCATAATATTGCCCTCTAGCGAGTAATTCAGAAAGGAACCTGAGTTTTGTGTCAAAGTCAGCTGCATCACTACTGGCAGAAGCAGGTAGAAACAAATCTAATATTTTATGGGATGGTTGCTTTCATTGCATTTCATCTTATTAGATTAAAGACAGGTACAATACCACAGAAGCTTTTCCCCTGTAGCTTCTGTGAAGGGAGAATTATTTGCAAAATAAAAATCTGAATTTTAAATAATACTGATTTTTGTAGAAAAACATAGTTTGCTTTTACCAGAGTTCAGGAAAGTGGATTATAGAAATCTTTCAATATTTCCAACAATTGACACATACCATCAGCTCCCCATAAGATGAAAGCAGTCCTGCACCATAAGCTTTGATCAATCCATTTTCCTTGCAGAGGCCAAATTCCACAGTGAACCAGTAAAGCTGGGAATAAGAACAATTTGTGAAAAAGAATCTGAAAAGGCATGAATTTTTAAGCTTCTCATCTTTCCTTTAATTTTTTTTTAATATTCATTTCTTAATACCATTGTGTCTTCAAATGTTATAGTTGCATATTTTAAGAAAATATTTTTTTTCCCTCAGCATATAACACACACTAAACTAACATGTAATTTTTCAGAACTTGTTGTCTCACTTAGAAAAAAAAAATAAATTTTGAATGATAATACATGGGTAAATAAAATTATATTCTTTTATTTCTTTGGAAGATGTTACTAATTACCCTGCAACCCCTTAGCCCAGAGCCTCAGTGCAGTCAGTGGAAGCTGTCAGATTTCCACCACAGTCCCCAGAAGGACAGGAAGATCCTGACAGAGGGTTCAACACCTTTGCAAAGGTACTTGTAAGGAGAGTGTCCCTCCTCCTTTGTCTGTGTGATCTCATTCAGAAGAATTGAAGGATGCCTTTTTCCATATTGGGCCAATTATATCTTAGTCATGCTCCAGCAGAAAACAAAGATAAAATTCTCAGGAATTTTCTTGTGATAAAAGCATCCTTAGGACCACACTTCCCTTACCTGCTGGACAACACTGGGATGAAAGGAACTCTTGGCTCTGCCAAACTTTTAGTGCTTCCCTTATTATAAAATCTAAGGTAAATGAAAGTGGAGGACGAAGTCCTGGACACAGCCCTGGGAAGCTAGATAGGCATTGTGCAAAGGGAAAACATGGAAAATGAGGCATTCCAAGAGTATGGCTTTGTCTCATGACTCTTCAAGGTTCCTTTAGAGACACAGAGCCCTTTGCTGCCTCATACACAGGGAGAGACCTTGCCTTCATACGTATGGCATTTTCAGGAGACTGCTTAAAGAACCACAGACAATTTGTAAAAATATGTGAAGTTCTATACTATTCTGTCTATTTTGCCTTTTTCAAACATTGTGCCTCTTTCTCTCACCCTCTCTTACACACCTTTTCATTTTGATGGGTTAGTTTTAGCCTTCAAGTGTATCACTGAAGAAAAAACATGCCAGGATCTTTCCATCTGCAAGATCCTGAGTTTCAGCAAATAATTATGTGTTTGTATTCTGTTAATAATCTTGACTCTTATTATCTCACAATGAAAAGGCTTTTTAGTATCTCTTCATTTTGCAGAAGGCTTTTTTGACTGCAAAATGAGACATGGGAGGAGATGGAAGTCTTTTTAGTGTTTCTTAAGATATCCTGTGTTTGGATTTTGGATAGTGAAGTTCTTTCAAGCTATCACTGTTTTAAGAGAATTTAAAAAATGTATTAGTGGCACTCTGGCAGTTTCTCATCTCTGGTGCATGGATCCACCTGTTTAGAGAAGTCACGGGGCTGAATGAAATAATGGCATTTCAAAATTTGTCTTACAAATGTTTTAGACCATAGCAATAATTCTGAGATTCTTTAAAGAAATTTCTAAGCTAGTTACCAAAATTCTCTTTATGAAGAACAGGGAATGACCGGGACTTCGAGAGCTAATCTTAGAATTCATGTTAGATTTCATGTCACGATAATGAATACACTACAGGTTCTCCTCTATCTTCACTTTTTAGAAAAGGAGCTCAAGCAGTAAGCCTAGATTAGGTACAGAAATGTTAAACATTTGTCTATTGGGATGTTAATCCAGAATATGTTTACTGTTCAGAATACTTGAATGGCACTTACAAAATTGTATTCTCACAGACCCTGAACTGCAGGGAGCCTTTTAAAAGGTGCCCTTGTTCTACCTCCCCAAACCCTAGATAATGCTAGGAAACTTTCAGCCATGAGACCCTTTGTTCTTCTGATCTTAACCTTATCCTTGTCTAGGCCTGTTCAGTTCAGGATCAGGAGGAGGTGCTTGCAGAGGAATGCTTTATAAACCACAGGCCTTAACCCAGTCTCACCAACTCCTGGGGAATGATGCAAGTTCTCTGGCATTTTTTAACCCTAGCAAAAGCATGGGTTGGCATTTTTTAACCCTAGCAAAAACATGGATCTTAATCCCTCTTTAGCCTCTCTAGGCCCAGGCAGTGGAAGAGGAAATGTGGACGGTCACTGTCTCCTCACATAACCAGTCCAGGACCTGGATGAAGTCACAAAGTATTCAGCACTTGTAGCAATCTTCAGAAATAATGGTGTTTTTACTTATTCCTAACCCAAGGATGGGTATGTGCAGATGGATTTTAGGTGAGCCACCACCTCCTTCCTGAGTAGGTGAGGAACTTCAGGAGTGACATTCTCCTCTCATTCCCTACCTGTACTAAATGAGTCTCACACAGCTCAGTGAGGGTAAGGCTCCTCTCCTCCTCTGAAAAAATCACCAGGACTGGTAAATGGGTGCCATTATCAGAAAAAAATCACCTGGCCTCCCAGCAACTTTCAGAACAAGCTAAGATGGCAGTAAGGGCCTGTACAAATGGTTTTGATGGTTGAAGTGACTCAGAACTGAATGGCAGTACCTGCTCCCAAATTGCTTTTAAGTGCTCACCTATTTGGTGGGGTTAATGAATGTGAGGTGAACCAAATTGTGATGGTTCTCTGCACCTCCTGTAGGAGAAAATACAGGTATCACACTGAGTATGTAATGTTTCAGGTGAGTCTGGAATGTGAGTTGAGACCATCCTGTGTCTGGAATGTGAGTTGGGACCATCCTGTATCTGAACTTATAAAACCTTAGCTTAAGAAATATATTCTTATAAAATCAAGAAATGTAAGCATTTCCTCAGGTGGAATCACACCATTCTGGGATCCCCCAGAGGAATTCCAGTCCCTGCTCCAGCACCTTCCTAACCTGTGAAGGAGAGGGGACAATCCTGCTGATGCTCCCATTTCTGCAGTCAATCTGAGGCACAAAAAGCCTTCCCTGCACAGCAAGGGATATGCAGGGAATCGTTTGGGGTTTGCCTCTGATATTAAACTGCCATCTGTACTTACTGTGGCCAGTTTCTCAATCTCCTCTTCAGATGATCCAAGAGAAGCCAGTCCAATATCCTAAAGCAAGCAAGCAAGCAAGCAGACTGTTACACCAGTGTGATTATTCAGCCCAAGGGAGAGAAAGAGGGGAAGGGGGAGGGCCCCATCATTTCTAGCATGAATAGCATGAACTATTCATTGTTTTTGTCACCCAAAATGACCTTCCATGGCTTCCAGGATGCCTACCTCTCCCTGGCCCCCAGCTACATACCACTGGGAGCCACATTAGATGAGTGATTAATCCTCAGTGTTCTCTGTGTAAAATTAACCATCTCTTGTCTTAATGCTGGGCTATCTACACCAGGCAAAAATTTACAGGGAGGCATGAGAAGGAAGGACAGCAAGGGTGGATTTTGTTTTTGCCATTACCTTTCTGTCCCTCACTCTTTCTGACAGCCCTTATGAGCAGGCCAGATCTGTGCAGGGATGATTCTGTTTACTTTCATCTGTGCTCCCTGCTAAATGTTATTCTCACAATAGGAAACTCTAGATGTCTCTTTTTTTGCTATCCCAGGAGCCATATCATGCAACAAACAAACAAAATAAGGGTATTCTCACCATTCATTGTCTCATATTGAATGGGGCAAAAAAGAATTTTCATGGGGTGAATTTCAACGGTGAAAATACTTTGTGGGGACAAAAAAGTGAAATGTGAAAATTCACTGAATGTGATCTGATGTTGTATAGTCTGTGCTACGGATAGGAAAAGAAGAAAATTGAAAGCTTTGAAATTGCTGTAGTATTTTATTTTTAATGTGTCTGAAGTTCCAGTATTGAACTGAACTGAATAGGTTTCTTCCAGAATAAATTATAGATGACTAGGCTGCTTAAGGTACTACACTTTTGATTCTGTTAATAACCAATATTTAGGATCAAAATTGTAACTGGCATGTATTTAAGTTGATAAAACTGGAAACCACATCATATGAAGTGAACTGATTTTGTTTTAAAGATATTTCTTCAGGGACCTAGGTCATGCTGGGACCTACATCATGTTGCCCCTCTGATCTTATCCCCAGTTTCCCCACTGGCCACTGATTGATAAACCTGAACAATGAGATGTCTTCTCCTCCTCTGCTATGGTTTTGAGGAACACTCATAGTTCTGAAGTCTTTAATTATGAGAGGTTATTGAGTTCAGTTGGGTCTGACACTGATTGTTCGTACTAAATAGCCCCTTATTGTACAAAGAAGCTCTGTTTGCTTTTTGGAGCCTCCTCACCAGTGTGAGCAATGCTGTGAGAATCTGGTGAGTTGTAAAGGGAAAAACAGCTCTGATGAATGGCATGGTGATGGACACAATTAAAGTTGCTTGCAAGAGAAGAACGCACATCCAGAGACAGACCCAGCTCAGAGGCTCAGCTGTGTAGGTTCATGTGGTGGAGCAGAGGAAGCCAGGGGAGCAGGGCTCAGCCTCCAGCCCCACAGAGACACCCAGACGGACACAGCCCTCCCACAGAGAAGCCCCACAAGCTCTGCCTGCCCTTCCTTTCACACTGGGTCTGTAGGGAGCAGTGCTGCCACTCCCTTGGAGGAAGCATCTCCCAGGTGGCTGCCAGCCCACCATGCCTGGAGGTCATGGCTCAGGCACAATCCACTCTTAGCACTGCTTTGCGTGGTGAGCTGTGTGTATTTAAGGCATTCTGGCCTGCTATCCAGAGCAGCTGGTCAAAGGGTCAGCAGGAAATGTTCTTACCTGTGAGAACTGGGCAAACTCCTTGTCAGCCAGCATGGGAACATGACCCAACAACTCGTGGCAGCAGTCTCTGGAAAATAAGTGACCTTGTTGTTTGTTAAAAGCCTCCTTTCCTGCCCCTCATGAACTCCCTGTGAGGGACTTTAGCCAGCAGACCCCAAAGGGAGCTGGTGTGGGGGCTGCTCCACAGTGCTGCCTCCACACCTGGCCTGGCTCTGCAAGGATCAGAGCATTCCCTCCTGCCCCCTGTCTATTGTCTCCTTGGGATGGCATGGGCACTAACCTTCTGTGTCACAACATCTTTGGAAGGTCCCTGTTTTGTCCCAGCGTACAACAAAAGCGTCTGTGTGAACTTGTAATTTCTCATGAAATGTAATTGCTGCTGTCTGGCCAGCACTTACTGGGAGAGCTTCACAGCAGGAAATCAAACCCCAGCAGATGGTAACTGAAGGCAGGATGAAAAGATTAAACCAGATATTCTTTAGTCTTTTCC
Source organism: Zonotrichia leucophrys gambelii (assembly GCF_028769735.1). Classification (NCBI taxonomy): domain Eukaryota; kingdom Metazoa; phylum Chordata; class Aves; order Passeriformes; family Passerellidae; genus Zonotrichia; species Zonotrichia leucophrys. The sequence goes on along the minus strand of NC_088170.1, from coordinate 9,308,101 downwards.
CTCCCCAGACAGCTTTGCAAAAGAGACAGAGCACCACACCCTCTCATGCATGACTTCCCCTTCCAACTCTCCAGCTACCAGTTTCTCAAATTGTTTTATTCTGCAGACTACTGGATGGAACTCCAGAGCCAGTCCCAAGAGAATGATCCCCAACACACTCAGAAGGATGGAATTATGTCAGGCCATCAAACTTACGGTTCTGGGGAATGCATGGGAGAGGAGAAATGCCTCGTGTACTGCGTGCACTGGAAGACACGGAACGCCAGGCTGGCGAGGAAGTCACGGGCAGACAGCTGTCCTGCAGCTGGCCTCAGCTGGAAACCTGTTCTCTCTGCAAAGGGAAGGGACACCAAATTCAGCTGTTTCTAGGGTTAACCACACAGCAGGTTTGCTTTAGCTAGGCAGTTTCAGGGATCCTTCCTGCTCTGTTGGAATAGTTCCCTCCACCAAGCACAGCGGGTACACCTTGGCTTATCATGATTGATGTTCCCCTGTTGCATGAACGGGTATAAGAGCAGTTCCTGCAACATGGGATCACCTGTCCATCCATCCTGTGAGAAGTCACACAGCAGAGCCATGAGGTGTGGGAGTACTGCCCACCCCAGTGCACATTTTTGCACATACACAATTCTCTATGTTCCACACCACAGAGGTGCATAGGAGGTCTCACATGGTCTTTACAATCAACCAGAGAACAGAACCTGTACCTGGTGTGTTGGAACCCTGGATGCTGAGAATTTTAAACTTTCTGTGCTGAAAGGCACAGACTTGCAAGAGAACACTGCATTTGACCTGAGGCTGTGGAGAAGATTTCCAAAATTGATTGATAGCATTGGGATTATGCATGTGTAGTTGGCTAGAAGTGTGTAATATCACAGGGTGGAAAACTTGAATTTTAGGGTTTTAGAATACAGAAATAAATATGAAGCAATGTGGAGGTTTTAGGACAGAGGCAAGTTGTTCTTCACCTTCTTCTTCCTTCTTTTTCACGAATCTGGGTGATTTTCTCTATTTGGATGAAAGATGTCCACATTGTGAGGTTTGGGTGAACATAATCAGGTTAGAAGCATAAATAATATAGATGTCAACTGTTTATTGGGTAATTAGGACATGAATGGCCTTTAACATACACCATTTTAGGGCACTTTCTCAACTAGTTAGGGAGAATTCACACCTCATGTGAGTAATAGATAAGGATAATAAACTTCAGAGTGAGACTTCAAAAACATTTCCTGAGTATTATTTGCCTTGGAACAAGAAAAAGCCTGAAATTCCAACACTGGTGTTTTTCCTTTTTTTCTTTCTTGGCTTTTTTTTTACCATTATGTTTGTCTATAACACACTGCACAGCCTCCCAGTGATGTGACCAAAGGTGTTTTGCTTTGCACATGTCCACAGACCAGGACACAGAAGGATGCAACACTTTTGCACTGTGATTTCAGCTCCTACATCCAGTGTTACCCCAGAGCACCCTGCATTACTGTGAAAGGACTGTGAGAGATAACCAAAAAAATAACCAGTCTGGTGGCCAATAGAACACACACTCTGCATGTCCATGGGAAACATGCTGGTGGTCTGCAAAGCTAAGAAAATTGAAAATCACCGCTTTCAAAGTGAGCCAATGATAATCTTTTTGAAGTCCTATATTCAAAATCTGTGTTTCATTCTCAGCTCCCGTAAATGACATCTCATCTTCTTTAAAGCATAAAACTGCATTTAAAAAAAATCAGAAATGGCTTTATTCTCAATTCTTCTTCCATATTCTATTGTGTCATGAAGCCTATAACCTTTTTTTTTTTTCCTTTTTAAAACAAACAAAAAAATCCCACCCAGAAACCAAGCCATTTACGAGATTTGTTTTGGTTTGTTTTTTCATGTTTCTTCCAGAATTTCTTGTCTTACTCTGTCAGGCTATTAGTACTTCTCCCATTACAAAACAAAACAAAACACCCAGAGAAAGAAAAAAAGAAAAAAATTCAAAGAAATGACAAAATGTATGAAGAAATAGAGGAATGAGAGGACAGCAAGAAGTGCTTCTTCCTGACATTGTGACAGACTAGGTGGTGGGCATTTGCCACAGATGTCTTCTTTTGCTCCAGTCAATTCACAGGTAATTAGTACAGAACTCTGCCTCAAAAATAAACAATTAAAAAAAAATAAACCTGTGGAGATTACATATCTGCCTTTGTCTATTTGCTGGTCCAATCCAGAGGAATGTGAAAATTTCAGAATCTTTGGGCTGAATTCTGAGTGAAAATTACATTAGCTGAAAAATATATTATATGAAAACCAATACTTTAGTAACTCAATTTTGGAAAGACTATGAAAGAGTCTAGGGAAATTTATATAGCTTTAGCATCCATGTTGGAGGAGAAGGAGGGAAAATGAAAATCGCAGCTTGTGTTCCCTGGGATGTCCTTTTACACAGAGGCCAGTGAATCAGACAGTCTGCTGATGGAACAGACTTGGCCAGTTGCCTTGAAAAGCCCCAGGAAAAATTTATCTGCTGAAGGTAATATCTGCAAAACCTGAACTCCTGGTTCATGACTGCACAACAAAACCAGCAATCAGCAGAGAACTGGGGCTGTGGCTGGTTGGACCTGCTGCCCAAGGATCTGGGAAATCAAAGTGCATTGCAGAGAAGGTCTCGAGCAGTTGACCTAAAGTGATCTGCAAGGCTTAATTCTTAATTCTTGGCCCAAAAACTGGTGTATACAGGCAGCCTGTGCATTGTAGTGTGAGCTTGCTTGAGTTCACTGGCTGTAATTTCTTCCAGCTGTGGAGCACAATGACTGCCTAAATCCAAACATCTTTCCTAGAAAGAAAGATGTGCCTAGGTTCATCCAGTTAACCCTTTGGAGAAACGCTTGCCCTGTGCAAGCGATCACACTGTTAACTACTTAATTCCCTTTAAGTAATTGTGAAATATTTATGAAGTACAGTTGCCAGCCTCACTAGTAGGTAATAACAGACAGATGTCATACCAAATCAAAAGTAATTGCTTTCTTGTGTTCACAAATACTGCTAAGTTAAAGAGAAGATGGGAGTTTATCTGTCTGTGTGGGCTGGTTTTAACACGATCACTTTCTTTCTGGGTTATCCTCCTCTCTCTGTCTCTCTCTGCCCCCCATGGTTTATTATTTTCAAAGCTGTACAAGGGGAGGTTCAGAATGGACATTCAGAAGCATTTATTTTCTGAGAGTGTGGTCAAACACTGGAATAAGCTCCCTAGAGAACTGATCAATGCCCCAAACCTGACAGCATTTATGAGGAGTTTGGTCAATGCCCTTAACAACATGCTTAAAATTTTGGTCAGATTTTAAACCTTGCAGATGCTTCTGACTCAGACTGAGTTTGGGCCTTGCAATAATGTCAATATTCATGATATTCTAAAAAGTATTCTGCATAGTGAAATAACCTTGTCAGAAGAAAGAGAGCCAAGATACCCATTCAAAGCCT